>NW_024962263.1:62622107-62903049 GCF_019238085.1 Lagopus leucura | reverse complement strand
TTTTTTTTTTTTTTTTTTTTTTTTTTTTTTTTTTAAGATACTGAAGTTCAGCTCTGTATTCAGACAATACGTTTTGCCTGTGGTCTAGTTCTTGAAGATGCTTCCCAGAGCTTCCTCCAATAACTACTACAATACTGCATGACCTAGTGCTACAAGAAAGCAAACCATTTTACAAATGTCTGAATAATGCTTGGCATATTAGGGAAGTCTGGTCCATTTGGAAGGACTTAGTAGATATCAAAGTACTACGAAAAGTCATCTAGTCCATTTAGGAAGCACACAATATTTCAGAATACAAGTTAAGAAGCTCCACGAAACAGGAAGCCACAGTGTTTTAATCTCAAATGAACATCATCTATAGAGATAATTAATAAAAATTCTGCAAGTACACAGTGCATGCTTTATAATGACCATATTAAGCTGAGCATCCATTAAAGATGGCTTCTGCCAATTACCTGCTATAGTGTGTAAATTTGAAGTGCAAACGTCAGCCATTTAAATTTTCAAATACAGTTGCTTTTATCAGAGCACATTACATTTGATGTAATCCCCTGAACCATGTTTTGTAGCTAACAAAAAGGTAAACATGTCCACACAGAATTTATCAACACTGCCTCCCCAGACTGCCAAGTTTCAGCTGGTATGTATTGATCAAAATCTGTTACACTAAGCAAGCATTATGTAACGTGGCTCTCTCAAACACTGAATGGACTCCTCCTACCTAAATTAGGAGATTGAAGATAAGGTCTGGCAGGCATTCAGAGTTTTAGAGATAGGAATGAGGATACAGCCTCATTTGTGCGAATTGCTCAATTTAGGTAGCTTTCTTGGTTAAAGACCTACTCAGAATTTTCATTAAATTGAAAGACATATTTAAGTCAGCCCATGCATGATTTTAGTTATGATCAAAACTGAATTCTGCAATGGAGTTGGTGGTCAAAAGCAAAAAGCTTAATATTGAGAAAATCTTTTTTCTTCTCAGTTCAGTTTTTTTCTATCAAAGCATCTGGAATAAGATGGGGTGTTGAGATGTACAATTATTCAATTCAAAAATAAGGATGCTCTACAACTCCCAGTATTAATCAATACCTATGATTCAGAGCCTGGAAATTTGTCTTACTGACCTATTTCACTTGAACATCCACCAGAAACAATGTACAAGTATCACAGATAATCCTTCTGGTTTCTAGTACGTCATATCCCATAATTACATCTTACTTTGTGAAACAGTGGAGTATTACTTCACAAAATTGTAAGCATTACTTTAGCATAAGAAGGAAATAATGTCATAGCAAAAAATAATTGTATCTGCAATGTTCTTTCTTTTGTGTCAGAGAGGGACTCTTAGTATAACTACATACATACCCACTACTGTATGGGTAGTCACCACGTGAATTGTAGTGACAGTACTGAGTGACCATGGCAAAGCTGCAGCATTTAACTGTTTAACTGCTGTGGTGCACGCCGTTTGATTCTATTAGCATCACACTTAGCAGTTTATCAGTCTGCAAAACAAATTAACAACCTTTCAACATCGGCCCTCCTAATGATCCTACCCTTTTTGCATACATTATTCAGAAGTACGTATCTCAAAAATAAATCTCTACTCATGCTCCTACAAGGACAAAAATTTGGCTGTATTCCAGATTGCGTAGAAAAACAAAATCCTCATCAACTATTGAAAAGGAGGAAAGGATCAGATTGCATGGACAAAATACCTATTACATGAGACAGTATGCAAGTATTTTCATCACATGCAACACCTTTCCTTAGGTTCTATCTCTGCAGAGTAATCAATTACCTGTCCATGATCTGTGACCATGTGCTTTTGATGCTGATTAAGAGCAGAGGTCTTTCTTTCCCATCCTAGAGCAAGCAGTTTCATACAGTGAGGGAAGGACACCCTTTGACATTCCACGCATAGGCAGGAAGTGTAAAAAATAGATAAATATCTACAAAAGTCAGCACTAACATATTCTACAGCTGACAGATCACATTAAGCTCTAACTGAAACACTAGAAACTCTTGGTGTGGAAAATGCCAGTTTTACTCCCACTCATGGGTAGATAGAGTGAACAAGTTGTATATGTCTTAACAAGTATTTGTCTTCAACACTCGTCTTCCTTTCAAAAGTCAACCAGCTTGTTTTTATTTTACTTTTCCTAAACTTTTCAACAATATTGTCATTCTAAGAACAGACATGCCTTTCATCAGTTTAACAGTTACTTGACAAAGAATGAAACAGAAGAAACACTTGGATCACCAGTTTTACATAACATTGAAACTAAGCATTACTGTTGCCCAGTCTAACATGCTCTAGCCCACTTCCTGCCCTCCAAATAACCTTGAACAGGAATCAAAGCCTCTTTATTTTTTTTAAGATTTTTTTTTTTTTTTACTAGAGAATGCTTTGCAAGATATACTGATGATAGAGCCTAGAGCCATCAGTCTTAATTAAACATGCTTTATTCACTATTCCAGTACGTGTAATATGCACAATCTGATTTATCTCCTCTAACTCTCCAGTGCTTATCACAGACATTTCCTTGAATAATAGAAGTTGCCTTGATTCCAAGTCCTCACTTCCAGGAGTATTTCCAAATTTTAAGAAATTGGCAATTTAGCACAAATGCTACTGGAAGAACCAGTAGCCAGTTTTCCCTTAGTGATCAAGGGATCCTATTAATTTGATTTTCTTTGAGCCAAAGTATCCTCCATTACTGACTGCACCTTTAGCTTTTCCAGACTGCCTAGCTATAGCCTTCTGGAAGACACTGTGTGATCCTTAAAAGAGTGCAAAAGAAGCACCTTCTCATGCTATACATGCCAGCAAACCATTCTCAGCCTGCCTCTTCTTCAGGTGCATCTCAAATTTGACTTACCATTTTGTTTACCTGTTATATAAGTACTGCCAGCAATAGGTGGCACTCACCTCACATAGCATGACCAAAGCTTCTCAAGAGCTATACACACAGAACTATCTGGTTGAGAGACAACAGTGACTGCCATCTTACTGCTCCTTTCCTCCTCCTCTGATTAGCAGACAAATATGGATTTACCAATTTACCAAGCAAAAACCTCTGCAGGAACTGGCTGGGGATGACATCCATGATGCCAAGCCAACGCTTCATATTTATATCATTTTATTCTTAAACAGCTGCTTTATGTGTTTTTTTTCCAAATGCAGCAATCCCAATGAGCAACAGAAGGACTAAGTGCTAAGCAGTGACTCCATCTGATCTTTCAGACACGCAGTCCCAGCTGTTACACCTGGGGCTGACCAGCCCAGGTCATGAACTGACCCCACCTCTCTCCCACCCAGCCAGCAGCCCGTCTCCAGCCTGGCTCTCATCTGTGTCTCATTCTTCCTCTGCAAAAGTATTTTAATCATGAGGCTACTTATGGAGAGCTGGATAGAGCAAAGGAAAAGTCCATTCAAAGATGATCTCCAACCTCTTCTTAATTGATGCTGTACAGGGATAGTAAGGCCTGCTTCACTCTTTTGCTATTTGTTGGTGTTTTTTGGTTTTTGGATTTTTGTTGTTGTTGTTGTTGGTTTTTTTGGGTTTTTTTTTTGTTTGTTTGTTTGTTTGTTGGTTTGGGTTTTGGGTTTTTTTGGTTGGTTGGTTTCCTGGAAATATAAATCAGACCTATTTATTATTTTCAGTGTTGTATCTCTGTGCCCAGAGATCCTGAAAGCTGGGATGGGAAGGCTGTCACACCCCAGTTTCCTGTGAACACCAGCCACCTGTGAGACTGCTTTATTCTCAGCACTCTCAGGCTGGCATATCAGGACATGCATCCCCAGTGCACGCCCTGGGTGCAGGGCTGAGGAGGGATGGAAGGAATCCCTGATTAACTAATAAGTTTGTTTTCCAATTGCTCCAGTCCTCTCCTGTCTTTGCATAAGCCATGGTTTTTCCTAAGGCATTCATCCAAGCCTTGCTCTAGCAACTCCAACCTTGAAAGCTTGAAGCTTTTTGAAGTGGCTCTAGAAAAGGCAGAACAGATTTCCTCAGCACCTGGAGAATCTGGGAGATAGGTATCCCACTGAAGGCATCTCATTTGCTTCTTTATTTGATGTCCCAAGGAAAACACTTTGATCGCTTTCTGAAGCTTGTATTGGAAATATCTCCTGGGCAGGGATCAGAAGAAGGTTGTTTCCCCTCTATTTCTGGACTGCCTGAGTATTAGACCTCCATCTTGGTTTTAGGTGAGCTTGAAAGTTCACTGGAGGATGTAGAGTTCACTGGCAATGGATGGAATCTTTGCAGATCAATGGCTAGTAAGACAACTTATGACAGAGTTAGAGAGGCAGGTTTCCAGCAATGTAAACTTGATTCCAGCATCTGCTTTCAAATCATTTCAGGACCTTTCTCAGGTGGCTTTTAGATGATTATAGGAAGCTTGTTACATGAGGAATGTGTACTTCAACCAGCGTGAATACAAAGGACAGAACAGGAAGAGACTAATAATCTTTCAACAAATGATGTGAAGCTGAAAATCTGTCAGCTGAAAAGCACTTCCTACATAGTAGACTGCTAGTACACTCACATGCCAAAGTCCACGAAGAATCTAATCCAAGAGAGACTAGTCCTTGAGAGACAGAGTCCAGCTGGTCATGATGACAGCAGCACTCATACACCATTATATCTTCATGTTGTTCTTTATGTAGTTCACTTTCAAGAGAAAAAACACTCCTGATATTTCAGACCAAACTTCATACACAGTGTTAGATGTGCAGTCATACAGGTACTGTTCTATCAGCTAAAATGCTGCTCTGTGCAACACACTTGGCTTTTAAACTATTTTCTAACTTGGTCATGTAGCACAGGGCTTGTTTCTGCTGTTTTACTCAGCTTTGAGGAAGCAGTGGGAGAGGCGTACTGCATACAAGATGTTTCAAGTCGCAGACTGCTGTGGATCAGTGGAGTTTTTCATACCACACTGAGATGCTGAGCGCTACTTTTATGGGTACGTTCTCTGTTTACCATTTCCAAGTGCTAAGAGACAAGGCAGCTGGTTTATTCAGCTTGAATCAGTAAAGAGTTCTCTTTTGCCAGAGTAGAACACATGGTACTTTCTTTGTATCATGTCTTCTGACTCACTTCCCCACAGCCTCTTTTCTTGAAAACACAAACCCAGGAAGGTCCCATATCTTCTGATTGCCAAACTAATAATAGTGGTGAGATCTGATTATAGCCTACAGGCTCTTCCTAGAGAGGAGGAGAGGTTTACATGCCAGGGAAATGGAAGAGACTGAAGTTCAAGCTTCTGCTCGACTGAATGCTCCACTCCAAATCCCTGAAAGCAGATGCTTGAGGTTTTGATCTGCCAACATATACCCATAAAGAACTGGGGAAAAGTTTTTGCCCAGGTTCACATGCTGTGTTATGAGCAACACTGTGTAATGTTTACATTCAGACAAGACCCTTTTAAGTAGATCAGGGGACAAGGAATCCTGAGTTGCAGCAGAATAATTACAAGAAGGTTGCAATATAGATTTGAGACTGGTGTTTTGTCAGAATACCTCAAGTATGGGAGCTCTAGAAGTAAAAGCAATGCCTTAATGGCTCTTATCAGAAATATGAAAACACTGGGAAACTGGGATTGCTTTTAGGGTGCTCCTCAGAAGCAACTGAAGATGTTGCATATGATGTCATGATATCTACAGGACTCTGCCTCCATGGAATAAGATGCATTAGCACTACAGCCTTCTAAAGCCACTCCTGATTTAGGAGCACAGGTTGCTAGCAAGGGAAAAAAACTCCCAGAGGCCCACATTCACCTCACTGCAACCCTCACTTATCCCTTTTAAGTGTCACAGTCACGTGGTCTTACCTAGACACATTTTTGCTGGCTTGCCCACTGTCATGCCCTAATCTTAGCCATACACAGGAAAAGGCACCGAATTGCATCATCTGCTTCAGACAAGATAAGAGACAACACTGGGTGTGACACACATTGAAAATGCCACAACTTCTCATGACCCATATAAAAATGCATCAAACAAAACCAGCAGCAAAATGGAACTTTTTTTTTCTTCTGAGAAATGGATGTGAATTAATAGCAAGATACTTTTCCTCCCAAAACTGTACAGCCCAAGAATCAAACAAATAAACCAAAGATTAGAGATAAGAAGTGCAGAGTATACATACTTCTTCAATATTTCCAGAAAAGATGAGTCTAAAAACTGCTGATTCAGGAGACCTGTTTTATAGGACTCTACCTTCAAAGTGACACAAATGTTCAAAGAAAAGTGGTGCATTCTAGAATGTTTTCAAAATCACAATATCTTATTAAAAGCGGAGTAATTGTGATGTGAGGAAAAGAGAGAGAGTTTGGGAGATTATGTTCAGCTTTGGTCATTCACCATTATTTCAATAAATGTAACTGTTGAATATTTTGAGAAAAATTTCTGAATGTCATATAAAAGAATTAAAAAGCTACTATTGATCAATATTTTCTTCCTTTTAGTTTTAGAGTTTAGATCAGAATTTGGTCCATTTTTGTAGGTTAGAACATAAAGCTCTTTACGTATTTTCATTTCAGGTCAACTGATATCTTTGAACCTGTGGTGTTGTCGCCTTTGCTGAAGAAAAGAAGATAAATCAGACACTGAAGGTCTCAAACACCAGGGAACAAGCACGCACTTACCAATTTGCTGTTTCAGAGTGAGCCCTTTAAAATGCTACAAATGAAGCAAAACCTGAAGTATCTGTATACTGTTCTTACTACAAGATACATTTGGTACATCTTCAGGTGATATTTAGATACACATTCTCTCATAAAAAAGATACTCAAGTCTCAGCATGACCCACTGGCTTTGACTTCCAAAGTGGTGTTTGTTGGATATATTCCATTAGCACACCATATTTTGACTGTAATTTTGTGTCCTCCTTTATACTCCTCTCCCATTCTAAGCACATATCTACCTATCGTTCACTTCAAATGATGAAGAAAGGCACATTTGTAAACAGGATCTTGAAAAAAGATACATGTTTGCAAGTATTTTAGGGTAATTGCAAACATATGTAAAAAAGTCAGAAATACCCTAAGCTTCAAAAAGCAGATGCTTCATTTTCATCTAAGTTTCAAACCTCCAAACAAAACTTTTGCTTAGGAGTAAGCACATAAGTTAGGCGTGCTGAAATGGGAGCTAATCAGGCACTTGTCTGTAGGGTTAGGCCCACAAAGTCCACAATTACAATAAGTAATCTCTCTTTGTAAAACTGTATTTTTATCAACTGATTTTTTTATATCAATGTGCTGAACAGACTTCCTCTTCAAGATCATTTGCTATCATGCAATAACTGAAAGTGCTTGGTAGAAAAGAAAGCATTTTGTAAGAATTTTTTAAAGTATATGGATTTAAGCAGGTTTAAGTAATGATGTTTGAATTTATTTTCACCTTCGGGGAAGCTGGTAAGAAGTTAGAAGTTAGCTTTTTGTTATGTGTTAAAGACACCAAATATTCTTTCATAAAATTAGCATTATTCTGAGAAGGGATTGTAGATAATAATGATAATAATAATAATAGTAGTAGTAATAGTAGTAGCAGTAGTAATAAACCTTTCCACTGGAAAAAGAATTTACCAGAATGCTTGTAATGGGACACATACATGCATTCATTAATTTACATCAAAAGCAAGAAAATAATCATGAGTGTCTTGCAATATATTCCCAACAGTTCATGTCTGAAATTATTTCCTAGGGAAGGGACTTGCTCTAGAAAATTGAAGATATATAATTTGACCCCCTTGCAGTGGCTCCACTAAAATTGCTGTCCTGTCCCAGGGTGAAGCTCTCGACTCCAGAAGAAAGAAATAATAAAAAATAATATAGAAAAAAAAAAAAAAAAAAAAAGAAAGAAAGAAAAAAAAGAAAAAAAAGAAAAGAAGAAGAGGAAAGAAAAAGAAAAAAAAATGAGGGGACAGGTTATTGTGGCTACTACTCACTGAAACGCATTTTCTAAAGAAGGGAAGGGAAGGGAAGGGAAGGGAAGGGAAGGGAAGGGAAGGGAAGGGAAGGGAAGGGAAGGGAAGGGAAATAAATGCCCTTTCGTATGCATATATGTAACACTGTAAAAAAAGAGAACTCACTAGAAGAAATGTGAGTTTTCAAAAACAGCAAAGTATAATTGATTATAATTTTAGGAAAACATTCCTAAAACCATGTACCCAAAACCACATGAACTCCCATGACTGTAAAATGCAATGAAATTTTTGTAATTACAGTATGGGTGTATGTCTGTAAAGACAGTGCTAGTATCAAAAAGAAACATAAAGGAAAAAAAAAAGTTAAAAAAAATAAATAAAAAGACAAAACATACTACAAAGCTGTATTTTTTAAGTAGGAAAAACAAAAGAAAATGCATTAAAACAGAACCCTTACCCCAATTCCTTCTTTCTTTTATGGCTTGTTGAAGCAGAAAGCAGGCTTTCCATCACTTATCTTGGCTGTGGTATTTTTTTCTCCCATTCACAGCACTCTTCTGTAAGGCACCAAGCAGCCATTAAGCAGCTCAGACACTTCCACACAATTATCAGGACAGCTACACCAAAGTCCTTCATAGCAGTAACGTGGAGAGTAAGCTGCTTCTCACCCACAGGCAAAGCCAGTGCAGATTGCTGTCATACCCAAGTGTCGACGTGCAGAAGCCCCAGTGGCTGGGAGTAGATCTGTATCTTGCCCTGGAGAACAGGTCTGTATCTTGCCATGGGGAGTAGGTCTGCATCCTGTCTAGGGATCAGGTCCACATCCTTTCCCAGGGAGCAGGCCCGCATCCTGCCCCAGTACCAGCCACCACTGCTGAGTGTGTTGCACAACTGGATGAACAGGGAATGGGAGCTAAGAACGGGGAACTAAGAGAAAGTCTTGATGGTCCATTTAAAGTTCTGTAGTGTATTTCTGAGCGCATTTCTGAGGATAATGCCCTCAATAGCATGCATTAGATTTCAGCAAGCCTTGAATTGGTCAGGAGCTGAACTTGATCACCTCCTGTAGGGATTCTGCTCTAGCAGGATGGAACTAGCTGATCACCAGAGATCCCTTCCGACGCCTATGATTCTGTGATTCTCTGGTCTTTGTAGCATCCTTCCAACCGAACTATCATAAAAAACATAAAAGCAGGATGTTAGGTCATCAGTTCCTTCTTCCTACTGTATCTCTTCCTACCTGCCTTCAAATAACATCTGCGGTAACTCAAGAGCAAAGGGAAGAGCATTAGCAGAGAGGCCAAGAGAGCCCAAAACCCAGCACCGACTTGAAGCCATTGACTCTAGCCCTGGCAGGCAAACGGGCCTGGGATTTCAGGGCATCTCTTGCGTGTGGGGTGAGGATACCAACAGCCTGGCTTGCAGTGTGCAGGGACACGAGTAACCCCTTCGCCTGCCTGATGCCCAGATGGGTTCAGCTGTGGTTCTGCAGCTGGGTGGCAGTACCTAGGCAGACAGCAGCTAGCAGCCTCTTCCCACTGGCACTGCCCTGAACATACAGTCTCTTGAGCCTTTGCAGTGACGTGCTCAGGAAACTTCCCCACCCCACTGAAGGTTTATCAACACCCCCTCAGTTATCACCTTGTCCTTGGTGCTATAAGTTTCTCTAGTCATCCACTTGTCCCACGCAATAAAAAAGATAAATAAATAAATTACTGCTTTCTATTGAAGAAATAAGGTTTTTCACAGTTTAACAAAAAATTCCCATAACTTTCCCAATCCCTATCTTAAGGTTTCCAGGAATATTTTCTTTTCTTTTCTAGCTTCCATTGATAAAATTACTTTAAATTCTCATCCCCTAAAAAAATGAACTAACAAAAAAAAAAAAACAACAACCAAAGAGGCAGACACCTTGCAGCTGAACAAATGTATGATACAACTCTGCATTAAAGCAGCATGTCAGCCATTTCAGTTGTTCTTCCAGCACAGACTCCTATGACAGTGATCTGTGCAGAAACAGCAGCAACTCTAATTCAACGAAATGCGTGTTCTAGTGCAACAAAGTTAGATTGCTTCTTCTTGCCTAAGTATAACAGAAGATAAGAGCTTCCCAAACCTGAAAACCAGGGAAAGCTTTGTGTGTACAACAAACTTAACCCCAAATGGCAGTTCGGCTGGGATCCTTTTGTGGTTTGGGGTTGTTTGGAGAGTGTGAGTAGGACGGAACATGTCTCTGCTTGTCCTCATCCTCCTCAATTAGATGAGGACAATTTAGGTACCAGGAAGATTCATTCTTAAAATAAACTTTCACAAAAGTGACCGTGCTTTCCTGAATTGCACCATGCGTGACAACTACAGCATTTACCTTTTGTTCTAAAATAAAATCTCTTTTTTTTTTTTTTTTAAATTTTTCAATTAACTTTATTCAGTAATAAAATAATTCACTAATGGTTATGAGGGTCTGCAAGCAACCTGATGTGAAATCTGAAGTCATGAGCAAAAGATCTCAAACCGACAAACAACGGCTGCAGCAAGACAGCAAGATTCCCAGAAATATGCCTATTTATTTTTCTGACAATTGTATCTTAACAAGAAATCATGTACTTCGCAATCATGGCAAAGGAATATTGGCATATTGGCATTCTGGTGGATATTAATGTGTGAAATAGCTGTTCTTCCAAGAAGCAGATTTTAACAAGTCAGGAGGCAATTAGATCATTAAATTAAACGCTTAGAGAAACTGCTGCACAGTTCTGCTTAGTACACAGAGTGTGTTCATTCTTGGACAGATAAAATCACCAATGCCTTTCAGGTCTCAGCTGTGCAATTTCGAGTGTTTTCTTTTATGGTTTTAAAAGTTATTCCTGAATACTGAGTAAAAGGAAAACCTGCATACATCTGTGCTAATGCCCTGCATAAGGCTGCTTCTTTCCAGAAGTCACTTGCTTGTAATCTTACTCAGTCAAATTATTTATGGAGCAAAGGCAGCAAATCTGTATCAAGACAGCTCCATGAATGGCTCTGTTAAAAAGAGGTGGGACATTTAACACCTGAGAAATCCAACAGGAGGCTTTCAGTGCCGCTGCCCTTCCCAAGCCTCAGCCACAGCCACAGCTCCGTTCTGCCGCACAGGGGCTGCTCACTACAGCCTGGCACAGTGCAGGATGGGCAGGCTGGTGTCAGTCATATAGACTGGGTTTCAGGGCAGGGAAACTTTTATAGCAGACCTTCAAGAATCTTTGCATGAGTTCTTGATTAAAACTGGCTAATAAGACAATATTAATATAGTCAATATCAAATGCTTTGCTTGAATTGCAACTGGGAGGTATCTGTTCATTCTTAAAAAGAAAAAGCAACTGTGGGACATATTCTTCTGAAGGTTTGCATTCGATCTTTTTAAAGATGATCTTTTTTTGAGAAAAATCTTTATCACAAATGGAAACAAAAGGTACGGAACAATTCAAAATATTTTTTTAAAAAGGCATAAAAGTTACAGTCCAACATAAAATATTTAAGCACTCCCTGCAGATGAATACATCAAATAACATCTATATCATAAGTGTATGCGCCAGTCCAAGTTTAGGTCAGAGAACAGGGATTCATTTGGAACTAAAGATGTGATTAGGACCAAAGAACAGATCACATTGCTCAAAATTTGTCACTTTGACTAAACGAAAAGTTCCACATCTGTTCAGTGCGCAGACTCTCAATCTCCTTACACAACAGCAAGGATTCTGTCCCTACCACAGAACAGAACCGATTCCACACTCCCGCATCAACTCTCAGAGCCTTGATCTTAGTGATCCCACTAAGATGCAGTGCTGCCACGCTGACTTGTTCCATGAATCACAACCAGGTTTTTTGAAAATTGACATGGGAACAATGATCAGACTGCCTGGCATTTCAGACAGCTGGAAAATCAATGTAACCAAACCAACTCAGTGTTCAACCTAAGCTAAGGATGTCTTTCCATGTGTTTTCCAACCTGACGATTTACTGTGCATCTGCACAAAAGACTTCATTTTGTGAGCACACGTGTATTGCCATAAGAAAACAGGACTATGTGCTTGGAAGGAAAGCTGATCTTGTGTTCTTGTGTGATTCGGGCTTTATACTCCACAGCAAGTTTTAAATGTGCACAGAGAGATATCTTCATACAGCATTTGGTAGAAGAGGGAAGACAATAAATAATAATAATAATAAAAAAGGTACAGCTGAAGAAACATTTAAGAATTCGATCAGGTACTTATTAGAGTGACAAAATCCTCTTTCAAATTGAAAATCCAAGCCACCTGCCAAATACAGTCTGGCATATATGAAGGGAACAAGCAATGACAGGATCTGGCAGTGTCTGTCTGGAGCTCTGTTGGTATTGATCACTGCACACAAACAGTGCCTTAGTAATGAGCCACTGTTACTAAAGTCAAATTGCTCAAAGCTGAACAGGAGGAAAAACATCCTCATTCTTTGTTCTTGTTATAATACAAGAATTAAAATGCTTTCCAAAGAAATCCCAGTGAGAAATGTACACCCAAACCAAAGCAGAGACAAGTCCCCTGCAGGTAAAGCGCCAAGTACCACCGAGGCACGGGTGCCTGAATAAAGTGGCACAGTTCCAGAGAGACTCGGTGGAAACCATTCTGAGCAGTGCACAACTTAGCCAAGTCCTCCTTGTTGTTCCTTGTGGTCACACCCTGGCAGCTCCTGCCTTACTCAGGTGAGCAGTCGTGTGAGAAGGGAGAGGGCTCTGGGAGTTGGAAAATGTATGCGGGGTGGGAGGAAGTGGGGAGAGGACTCGACAAAGACATTTCACGTCCTATTTTATTCCAAGCCTTTCCACTTGCAGTGAAGCATCAATTTTTGCATTCTGAATTTACCGAGGAAAAACCCAAGCTACAGCCGTGCCTGTTAGAACTCGAACTGCTTCTACTCTACGCTTTCCTCTGCCATTCAGAGCTTCCACTCAACCCTTCCGGATTTCTCACACGTCGTGTGGAACAACAGTTCGGGCAGTTCGGGTGAAGCCATCGCTTCGTTCCTCTCCTCCGACAGCGGCCGCCCTGCCTGCCCGGACCTGGGCCGGAGCGCCGGGGCAGCCCCGCCTCTTCGCCGCACCCGTGGACAGCGCTCTGCAGCCCCACCACGCATCAGCCACTCCGCGACATCGCTGTTTGCCTTTTTTTTTTTTTTTTTTTTTTTTTTTTTTTTTCACCCCCTCCAGGATTTCCTCCCCGCGAATGAGCGTCTCTTTCCACACGCACTGCCAAGGTCCATCCTTCCTTCCCTGGCCGCGCACCCGGCGCTGGGCGTGTAACCGAGGCCCTATGTAACCCCCGCTCCAGTGAGCCTCGACGGGCCGCTGTCCGCCCGCTCCGTCCTTCCGCGGCTCTCCGTTCTGCTCCCGGCCCCGTGGAGGACCGGGGATGCCTCCTCCCCTGGCGGCCCGCCAGCCGCCCGCCTCGCCGCGCTGAGGCCGCGGAGCCCAGCGGCTCTGCGGGGAACCCGGCGGCGGCCGCGGAGCAGAAAGCGAAAGTACCTGGCGGCCGGCGGAAGCCCCATGGGCACGGCGGAGCGGGGCCGCGCCGCAGCCGGCTCTGACAGCGCCGCGCCCAACCCCTGCAGGCGGGCGTCGGGGGCCCGCTGAGCCCGTCCGGCCGCCGCTCCGCTCGCCCCAGCTCCGCGGGCTCCGCGCACCATGGGCGAGACGGAGCCGCCACCATGACCGCCGGGCCGCCGCCGCTCCCTGCCACCCCCCCCCTCGGACAATGTCCCATGGTAAGGAGCGCGCCGCACAGCACCGCAACGCAACGCAACGCACCGCACAGCACCGCACCGCACCACCTGCGCCCGGCCGGGCTCCGCCGCTCCGCTTCACGCTGCCGTTCCCGTCGTTTCTCTTCCTGCGGTGCCGCCCGGTGCCCTTTTATCCCCGCGGTGGCGGGCGGGGGAATTCCCACTTTTGCTTTTTCTTTCTTTTCTATTTTCCCCTTAACCCGAAAATAAAAGCTCCCGCTTTCCCACAGCGGCCGCTACCGGGAAGCGGCGGGGCGGGCGGCGGGAGGGCAGAGCCGCGCGGAGCGGAGCGGGCACCTGCGATCCGCCCCGCCCGAGCAGCCACCGAGCAATGCAGCCGGGGTCGCGCCGCGGAGGGTGGCAGAGGGGCAGAGCGGAGCCGGGGGGCCCCGCGGGAGGGAGCCGCGGACGCGCCTGGTAGGACGCTGCCCTGCTGCGTGCACTGAGGGGGTTTTGGAAGAAAAGAAAAAGAGAGGGGCTTTTTGACATTTCGAAATGCTGGAATGCTGGCTTTTCCTGGCTTGCCTCGGAGAATTTCGTGGGGTTTTCCGACTAAGGAGCTTTTGGGAAGTTTACTGAAGGGATGGTTATTCCCAGCAATGCAAGCTTCCCCTCTTCTGAAATACTGTAATTGTAGGGCTACTGCCATTTCTGCTCCTTGGCAAGTCACCTAACAGTCCAAAGCCCCCGGGATATTTTAAGACACTTGTGTAGCAGCTTCCAGAGGACTCGTGTAGGAATGGCTGAACTGTTTGCATTGGGGTCCTGCTGTCCAGGGACCTTGCAGCTGTGCAGCATCCATTTCAGCATTACCTGCTGCGATTTCAGTACCCTTTCAGTATCTAAAGGGGTACTATAGGAAATAAGGGGACAGACTCTTAAGCAGGGTCCGTGGTGTCAGGAGAAGAGGAAATGGTTTCAAACAAAAAGAAGGGAGATTTAGGTTGGATATAAGGAAGGATATAAGGTTATATTTACAATCAGGGTCGTGAGGCACTAGAACAGTTTGCCCAGAGAGGTGGTGTGTGCCCCATCCCTGGTGATGTTCAGTGGTAGTCTGGACGGGGTTCTGAGCATCCTGTTCAAGCTGTAGATGTCCCTGTCCACTGTAGGGGAGTTGGACCAGATGACATTAAGGGTCCTTCCAATTTTGTGATTCTGTGAATCTCATTTAAGTGGTTCACCATCTGTCCAACACAGAAAAAATTAAAGCCAAAGGAATAAAGTGACTTTGCAGTTTTCACCTGAATCTCCACTTGCTGCTGGACAAACCAAGTTTTAGAAGTATTGGAATCAGTTACTTTGTTGGTTTTTTTTTAAAAAAAATATTATTATTATCGTTATTCAGAAGGTTTTTTGTGTCCTTTGAAAAGTATTTTTGAAGTAACATAACCAAGTTCTTTGCACCTGCTATTTGTAAGTATTACAGGTGCTTTTTTTTTTGGTGCTGGAATCATGAGGTATGCTGAAACAACACTGTCCTATAATTGACTTTTAGCATGTTTGTGCAAACATATTTTTAATATAAAAGTCCTAGAAATCCCAGACATAAACAATGATAGTTCTCTAAGATTAGTTAGCATATATACATATGCAAAGATTGAGCCCTGTGGAAGTCAGATGTCCGTCTGGAGACATATCTGCCTTGCACAATCAATTTTTTATATTTCCTGCTTGTAGGATCCATTAGGATCAGAACTCTTCAGCCTAGATCTTTCTTAAATACTCATTGACCATTGCAGATCATTATGAAAAGGTTAAATAATTTGGTTTTCCCTTGCAAAATTGGCAGGCAGATTTCCACTAGAGCAAAAATTTGAATTCACTTTGTAGAGGTGAAAATGTTTCTCTTTGGTTTCTAGAACAGAGGTGTACACATGCTGTGGCATGTTCACAAATAACAAATCAGAAGAAAAGACTTTGGTAGGCAGGAAGAGTGACATACATTTTGGTTTGAAGCAGCAGCGTGTTGTGGGGATGGAATGAACTGTGAGGGAGTTTGTATCTTTGAACAGCAGGCATGACTGGTGGAGCACTGGCACAGGCTGCCCAGAGAAGATGTGGATGCTTCATCCCTGGAGGGGTTCAAGGCCAGGTTGGATGGGGCCTTGGGTAGCCTGATCTGGTGGGTGACAATCCTGCCCACAGCACACGGTTGGAATTGGATGATCTTAAAGGTACCTTCTAACCCAAGCCATACCATGATTCCACAATTCTGTGATTCTATGACTCTGGTTCTTGCATGATAGAAGTTAGGTGTCTCTGTAAAGATTATGATCATATTTAATTGCTTTCTACTTTGAAGAGATACAACCAGAATCTGTATTTTAAAAAAATATTCGGTGTTTTACTTTCATCTCTAGTGTTCTACAGTTATTCAGTATTTCTCTCTGGGATTCACTGGCGATGCCCAAGTCTGGAGACTTTGAGTGTTGCACTTGGTGCTGCTGGTGTTCCCATCCTTGCCAGGGAGGAAGAAAGCAGAGAAGCAGTCAGGTCAGGGCATCCCTACTGCTGTGCTATCTGCCAGTTGCTCAGTGTTGGCTGTTGTTTTTACCAAGTAGGAGAGATGGATACAAGCAGCTCGTATTACTGTGAGGGTATGCTGTGATCTTTGATAATCCCCCAACCTAAATTTCTAGTTCTGTTTTATTCATTTATTCTTTCTTTTTTTACAACCTCCCTTGTAAGTACTATCCTATTCAGTCTAGCTGTAGGCAGTGCCCAGCTATTAGCTAGCTTCCTAATCCTGTGTTGTCCTGTATGCATTTTTCCTCCTTCCCAGGATCAAGCTGCTCCCCTGCAGCCTCCAGTTGCCCTGGAGCCTTTTTGGGTGGACCAAATGGGTTTTGGTCCATTGGAGCTGACCAGGTGTTTTGGTCCTTTCTCTCACTGCCTATTCTTGCAGAGTTCAAATTTCCTGGATATCACCCAAGGCCAGAGACCCAGTGGTATGTTGAGGGGAGAAAATGAGGAGCAGTGAGACTTAGTCCAAAAGACTGCAAAAAACTTGCAGAGAAGGATACACTGCTACCTTACCTCACACTGTGGCCACTAGGATGGATTTCTATCTGGGCAGCCTGAAAATGTGCTTAGACATACAATGACAGATGTTGAGTGCTTGTGGAATTCATCATATGAAAAAATCAGTAATTAAGCTATACTTGGACATGTACACCTATTTGACCAGCCTACATTTGTGCTGGATGGTTAAGGTCCATGTTGTGGTCAGTGATGTGACCTCATCAGAGCTTTCAGTGAAGACCGGAGAGAAGTTTAACCCAAGCAGATATGACGCGGTTGGCCAGCCACATAGCTGAAGGATCTCAAACCACACTGCCTAAATCACTTCAGTGGGAGGGAATTTAGACATCCAGGCAGAATCTGGAGCAGAATCTTTCCCTCAGGGTATAAGCCATTTGCTTGTATAAACGTCCCCTTTAAACTGTTATAAGAGATTACGGAATTTATTTGTTAACACAGCACTTAATTTACTAATGTTATTGTAATCCAGTCTTTTTTAGATCTATCCTTCGGGTTCTGCCACTACTCCTCGTTCTGTCACCAGTGAATTCATCTAGCTGTACAATGGGAAATAAAACAACTGAGATCCGTGTCAAGTATGAGAACATACTCAGCCATGACATCGAAGAGCTGGTAGGTAATAGCTTTCCCAAAATGTTAACTATTTTTAGATTATGGCAAATAATATTAAGGAAACAGATCTCATATTAACAAATTTAAAACAGTGTGTTGTATTGGGATCCTGGCTTTGTTTGGTACATGAGTTTGTGCCTGCACGCCAAGCAGTTGGTAGACACACATACCAGCTGGACTAAGTAGCATCATATATTTAAAAAGTATATTTTTCTGAAGCAATTTCATGAATACATGTGTTTATATCTTCTAGTCAAGAGAAGAAAGCATTCTACAGCCTGCAATTTGCTCTATTAATTTTAGGCTTCTTGACTTTATTTTTTTTGTTGTCCACTGAAGATGAATAACAGAGGCACAGAATTTGAGTAATTGATTTTCAGACTGGTTTCTATGTTCTGTTCCAGCCACTGAACCCATTCAGCCATTTTACAGTTGAAACCCTGCTATTAAACCTTTAGATTTGTTTGGATATTTCTGAATACTGAAACATTTCTTATGGAGAATGATTGAAATCTTTCACTCTCCAACTAAGATTTTTACTTAATTAACCAGCTAACAGATGCTATTATCATTTTAATAGTCCTAGGTGTCACTCATATCACTCTCATCATAATCATCTAGAATTACAAGGCACCTTCTTTAACACTAGCCAACAAACCAATGTTTCCATACAAATGATTTAAAACACATGTAACAATAAAAGTTAACTTGTATTTTACTGCTAATATATCTTATTTAACCAACGAAGAATCAAGTTTTCTAGATAGCAGCAGATAAAACCTTAAATTTCTCAGTTACAAACAGCAGCCTCTTCTCTATCATGGCTTTATCAGAGATATTTATTACAGCTTTGTAAACAAAGTACTGTAACAGTTTACTGATCCGTGTTCTATACCCACCTTGTGACTTTTCATCGAGAATTATTAACAGATTCATCTATCAAGAACATTTGCATAGGAGAAAGCACTTTCTACTGTTGGATTTTGTTTTTTATCAGAGAGTGGTGAGGCACCGGCACAGCTGCCCAGAGAAGCCCCATCCCTGGAGGCATTAAAGGCCAGATTGGATGGGGTCCTGCACAGCCTGAGCTGGTGGGAGGCATCCCTGCCCACAGCACAGGGTTGGAGCTAGATGATCTTACAAGACCCTCCCAACCCCAGCATTTTCATAATTCTATGGTTAGCAGAGGCATTTCTGTGAAAATCTGTCAGACCAAAGGAAAACTCATCATTCTGTTGCAGTCTTAAATTGAGCTCTGTTTGCATGAAATGCAGGTAATATATGATGCTTTTCCAAAGGTTAAATAAGGATTGTATTTCTATTTGTATCGGCTGTTGTATTTTTTCACACTTACCATCCACCACCATGTTTATCATTCAGAGCATTACATCAGTGGTTCCCAGCCTTTATCTACCAAAGCACATGGAGAGAGAAAGGCACTGCTTTTCTATGTTCTTCATAGAAAAATCTCATTATCCTCAGTATGGCACCAGAAAATGAGGGAAAAAAAATATAACCATATTGGAACAAATAAGTAGCTCCTTTAGTTTGTCATTTTATTTCTAACAAAGATGGATGTTTCCTGGATAACAAAAATGAAACCACTTGAGCAGTCATAGAGCAGCTGGCCTGTAGGAGTACAACAGGAAGAACGACGTCTGGGAGCCAGACCTCGCTGCCTTCCAGTGGGGGAGAGTCCTGGATGCATCCCAGCTCTGCAGGAATGCAGGGTTCAGGGGAGCCAGACGGTAGCATGGGCTGTGGGCAATGGTACATTGTCCACACCAGTTCTTCCTGGCTCATTTTGAAAGGTGATTTTTTTTTTTTTTTTTTTTTTTTTTTTTTTTTTCCCCCAAATAACAGTATTGCCATCCATAGAGATTTTTTTTAGGAGATTTGTGAGAACTGAAACTGTTTTCTATTTAAATAAAAATAAAAATATCTTCAAGAGTTAATAACTGTGAAAGGTGGTGGAAACGTATTGAACTCAAGTTCTTCTTAGAATGGGCATGCACAAGCAACTGCAGTGAAGCTGTTTCATTCTCCAGTCTATATTTTCCCTTATTCAAGAGAGATTTATTTATCCTTTCTGTAAAATCAGTGTATAGCCTTCTCACTGCAGCTTAGTAGCAAATCCTAAGGATATTGCCCTTTGGGTAACAGCAGCTGTCCACTAGAAACTGCATAGCCAAAATCAGTAACTTTCAGTCCCTCAACCTGACATTTGGAAGTAGTCATGGAGATGACTGGTGGGATCCATGCTAGACCTGGATGGGCATCTGAAATACAGATGTTATACAAAAATCTGCAGAAAAACACTGAGAATGAGGCTGACCAATATGTTCCTATGCACATTTCAGTGAAGAGAGCTAATAAAAAATTGACATAAACTGTCTTCTTTTTTAAAGCTTTTCTGGTTACATTAAGTTATCTGGATACAGGCTGAAGAAGAAACGGAAGTATTTTTGTTGAGCTAGACTCAATTGTCATATGGATGACAACTATGGAAACAAAAGAGGGGAAAAAACGTTGATGGAAGATACACAAAGGGAGCAAGTGGTCTGGCTTTGGATACGTTGAGATACATTTTCTCTTAATCCACATGCTAAGTGAATACATGATGGCTGGGGCTTATATTTATTGAGATAAACATGGACAAATGTGTTTGGTGTCTGTATTATTTCAAAAGTTAAAAGACCAGATATTCAATAGAATGTGAGCATGTATTTAAGGATATATATATGAGGATTCAAGAGAAATAGACTTATGTCCAGTTCTGGTTGCTGCATTACAAGAGAGAGATGGAGATCCTGGAGAGAGTCCAGTGAGGAGAGATGGACAAAGGACCAGAGCCCTCTCCTGTGAGGGCCTGTTCAGACTGGAGGGGGCTCAAGGGGATCTCATCAATGTCTACAAATACCTGAAGGGAGGGTGCAAGAGGATGAGCCAGGCTGTTTCCAGGGGTGCCTAGGAGCAACAGGCACAAACTGGAACACGGAAGGTTCCTCTGAAGGTAGATGTGCAATATGCAATAAAGGTAGCAATTCTTTACTGAGCATCCTCCTTGGAGATTTCAGAAGCCGCCTGGACTGGTTCTGAGCACCCTGTTCTGGGTGCCCCTGCTGGAGCAGGGGTCAGGTCAGAGGGCTCTGGAGGTCCCTTCTGACCTCAGCCATGCTGTGATTCTGTGCAATTCTGTGAACGCCCTTGCAAATGGTAGTTGGATTGAGGTTCTCTTTGTTTGTTCTCGAAGGAAAAGCTCAGAACTCTACACTGACACTGCTACACCCGAGCAGATCCTATGGAACAAATTAGTGTTGAGTGTAACCAGCTGTTAATGGGAAACTTGGCTCACTTGATTAAAAGTACTCTCACGATTCAATAAATATTATATTTTACAGGTAAATATGTCCACAGAGTATCGTGACAGATGCTGCAAGAATAAAAGGCATGAGCATAACAAAGTGTTCTTCTGCAATGATACTCAGGTAAAATTTAACTTCTCAGAATTTGCTTTGAAGAATATAAACTGCAGTAAATTCTACGTATAATCCACTACCTGAATAACATATTTTGATAGTGAGTAGTCTAGTCTTCTAATAGTCAAATCGTGGTGTTCAGGGATGTTCCTTCTTGGAATATGGAATAATAGAATCTGTCCAGCAGATAGATATTCTTTTCAATTAAAATATTAAGCAGTACCGTATCCAAAATTTTTTTCCTACTGCATGAGTTGCTTTAAATTTTAATACAAACCAGTACAGAAAACTGGTTATAATTTGTAAACAAAAAGTAAGCAAAAAAAATCCCAGTTCCTTGTTTTCATTTTTCTACAGAAATCGTATTACTGTGTTATAATCGTATCCTGCAGCATAGGAAGTTCCGCACAAATGTGCACAAGAACTTCTTTACAGTGAGGTGACGGAGCACTGGAACAGGCTGCCCAGGGAGGTGGTGGAGTCTCCTTCTCTGGAGATGTTCAAGACCTGCCTGGATGCCGACCTGTGCGACCTGGTGTAGGGAACCTGCTTTGGCAGGGGGGTTGGACTCGATGATCTCTGGAGGTCCCTTCCAACCCCTACAGTTCTGTGATTCTGTGATTAGCTAAGCTTTTCACTTCAGATCACAAAGCTCTAAAGTAATAGTTTGGGCAGATCTTAAATGCAGAAAGTAAAATCATTAGCTGTAGCTGCAGATTTTATCTTGACTTGATAAAAGGACTGACTCCAGAAACCAGGACATTTTTTTCTTGCTCTCTTTACAGGAAATAGGATCACTACAGAGTATGGCATGTAATATGCTCAAATTCTTTAATAAGCAAAAAATCAACAAAGAATTTAGGAGGAAAGCAGCATTAGTCTCATGTGGAACATTACAGGTTCTACACTGCAAATGTGGAAGACATAAAAAAGAAAAGGTAAGTGGCAGTGGTGGTCTTCAGCTTATTGGAAATACATGGCTTACTCTTCAGAGCTCTTCAACACAAACTATCGTATCTACCTCTCAAAGGTACATCTATCACACACATTTTACATGTGTGATGAATTTTGCTCTGTATAGCACATCTTATAACAAACATTAAGCCCAGTGCAAAGACTAGTTAAGTCAGGGACCTGGAAATCCGTAATCAAGATAGGTACCCTGGTTCAATAGTAAAAGGATTCAATTAATTCTCCAGTAAGTATAAAGGTCACGCTTATGCAAGGAACACCTTTGTGTATGTAAAAACATATTTGTAGTTAGCATTGAGGTTTTACCCTAAAATTAATGTTTAGGTTATTTCAATAAGTAATTTGTAGGAGTTTCTCTCTTTTCCATAATCCCTTTGATTACTGATTTTTATTTTTATCACAACATCTCAAACTTAACCAGAGTAATTAGCTCACAGTTATCTATGGAGCACAACAGCACAGGTCAACATTAAAAAGCTTCTATAATAGGCACCAAACTGTGTAATTCTTTATGGTTGTCTTACATAGCTAGATTGAAGGCTGCGTTTAACTCACTCTTTAACTCCCTTAAAAGGGAGAAACATAAAACCTTTACAACCCAAGATTAGTTCTACAAAGTAACATTTGTATCTGTATTTGGCTTAGACTTTGGCTCTGGTGAATCCCAGTTTAGTCGCAGAAGTTGGAGCATCACCTTGTCTCAGGGATGCCCAATTTTATTTAAGGACAAATTGCATTAAAGTCATTTTGTAAAACTCTGTGGTAGTCTATAAATGTCTATGGTGTCTTGTCAAAGATTATGCAGTGAAGATAAAGCCAGTATCTGTTCAGTGGTTTCCAGTGACAGAACAGGAAGCACACAGGCTGGAACACAGGAGGCACCCTACAGACATAAGGAGGCACTTCTGTGCTGTGCAGGAGATGGAGCACTGGCACAGGTTGCCCAGGGGCTCTGGTGTCTCTTCCTTGTAAAGTTTCAGAAGCTGCCTGGACCTGGTCTTGGGCCTTCTACTCTGAGTGTCCCTACTGGAGCAGGGAATGGGCCAGATGGACCCAGAGGTCCCTGCCAACCTATCTGTCCTGTGGTTCTGTTAAGTCACAGCCATCGAGTGTGGACAGGAGCAATCTCAGTATCTTTGTGAGAGACCCTAGACATTAGGCCATAGCATCAGCCCTGTGGAACAGGACTGTTTGGTTCTGTCTTCTCAGTGTAGCTTTGGATGTTTGGCTCAAAGTTTAATTGGCTTTGTTCTTCCAGTCCTTCAAACAATTGAGGGTAATTTTCAAACCAGACAGAGGGTGTAGATGCTCTCAGTTACACATGCTGGTTTCCGCTGTACTTGCAGAGCATTAATGCTCCCAGACCAGCGGAAAGGAGCAATAGGGCTGTGCCAACAGGAGAACTGAGGCAGGCTGTGTCCACAACGTCACCTTTTTTGAGGTGCCCAAAACAGTGGCTAAATTACTGTGTAGAGATATCCTGCAATACTTAGTGAGATGTAATGAAATTTGTTTCAAAAAATGCGTATATAAAAAGAATAAGAAATTTTTAATTAACAGTGTGTTATTTTTCAGGTTTGCATGCAGGTAAATGCACCTAATAATGAAGATACAGAAACAGCTGAACAACTGAAAAAGAAATGCAACCAAGAATTTTGTGAACTGAAAGAAAATATATCTAGCCTTCGATCCTGCTGGAATAAATTTGAAAAAATAATTTCAAGGTGATTACAAGTGAATCCTATTCTTTCAAAGTGACATTACTTGGTACCTTGGCATTTTGTATGCATTCTTCAAGTTACTCTGCTTATACGAACACCTTACGCCGGATTTGGATGGAAAGCTACTGTACTTTGTTACTAGGGATGGAATAAACAGAAATGGCTTAACCAAGCTACTGATGCCCATGAAAGGGAAATAAGAACCGGTGTTTGAAACAAAGAACTCCAGAGAAGGCTGTGTCCCACCTTCAGGTTCTGAAAAGTAGTCTGCATTTTTTTTGATCTTTTGAGTGACTTCATACAACAGAGATCTACTTAAATGTCTACTGCAATTTATAAAAAAAATAGAAGCTGCAGGCCCCAAACCAGCTGACTTCCATCAGAATGAACGATTTATCAAACAAGCAGCAGCTCTTGAGTCTGTTCTGCTGATGTCATAATGTTTTTAGTGTGAGCATCCAATCCAAACGATTTAAGTTTGAAAAATAGGAAAAGTTAACTTTTTCAAAAGCCTTTGAAGGGTGCTGATTTTTGAGAGATGTAGCATGCTTCTGCTAGGTGAGGCAGAGACAAGACAGTGAGGCATATGGTAGATGAGGAAACGGGCTGCCCAACTGTAGGTCTACTCAGCTGACTGCAAACAGCAATAACCTTGTGTTTGGTTATCCTAGAGATAGTTGACAGAGGACCTAGAATTTCTTACCTTTGGATCGTGATTTCTTATATTCAATTATTTTATATTATGTGTTTAACATGTTAGATGAACGTGACTTAAAACGTGTGAATATTTTCAGAGAATAATATATTGGCATTTAACTAATGAAGTGTTCATATTTAATTTTGGATAAATAGAGGTATTTTTATAGTTGTTTTTAACTCTTTTGCATTTTCTTACTTTGATATAATTCGTGGTAATAAAATATTTACCTTCTTTGGAATTGGGCTGCTAGTTTTTTAGCTGTTAGTCTTCTTTTTCACTTTTTTCCCCCACAATTAATCACTGAAGGAATAGTTACTTTTATAACTTCTAACTGCTTGGGAATTCCCATTATAAGATGTCATTTTTTTAAATTGCTTATAACTTGGCAAATTTAAGCAGACTTCCAGACCAGGTATTCACCATGGACTAAATATTCTGGGACATCTTCAAATAAGTTTGCTGTTTCCTGAAAGAGAGCGAATGTTTTCTGTGGAACTACACTCTATGCTGGGTAAAGAGCTGGCTGGATGACCACGCCCAGAAGGTGGTGGTAAATGGAGTTAAATCCAGCTGGCAACTGGTCATGAGTGGTGTTCCCAGGGATTGGTACTGGGGCCTGTCCAATATCTACCTGGTGTAGGGAACCTGCTTTGGCAGGGAGGTTGGACTCGATGATCTCTGGAGGTCCCTTCCAACCCCTACAATTCTGTGATTCTGTGATCTTTTTGGATGACCTGGATGATGGGTTTAAGCACACCTTTGCTAAGTTTGAAGATGAAAACAAGTTATGAGGAAGAATCTATCTACTTGGGGGTAGGAAGGCCCTACAGAGGTTGGATAGCTGGACTAAGGCCAACGGGATGAAGTTCAACAAGAACAAGCCCCAGGCAATGCTATAGGTTTGGGGCAGAGTGGTTGGAAAACTATGTGGAAGAAATGGATCTGGAGGTGTAGGTCATCACTCAGCTGAATGTGAACCACCAGTGTGCCCAGGTAGCCAAGAAGGCCAACAGCATCCTAACTTGTATCAGAAATAGTGCTGCCAGCTGGAGCAAGGAAATGATCTGTACTCTGTACTCCACCCTGGTGAGGCAGCATCTTGAGTAGTGTGTTCAGTTTTGGGCCTCTCTCTACAAGAAGGACATTAAGACCCTAGAGCACGTTCAGAGAAGGGTAATGAAGCTGGTGTGGGGTCTGAAGCATGAGTCTTAAGACCAGAAGCTGAAGGAACTGGGATCATTTATTCTGGAGAAAAGGAAGCTCAGGTGAGACCTCTGCCTGAAAAGACATTGTAGGAGGGTGGCAGTTTGTCTCTTCTAGGTAACTAGCGATAGGACAAGAGGGAATGGCTTCAGGTTGTGCCAGGAGAGACTCAGGTTGGATGTTAGGAATTTTTTTTTTGCTGAAAGCATAGTTAGATGCTGTAAAAGGCTGCCTAGGGAGGTGGTGGAGTCATTATCCCTCAGATGTGCAAGTAAAATTCAGATGTTGTACCAAGGAACATAGTTTAGTGGGGAAATTTTGGTGGTAGGTATACAGTTGGACAGGATGATCTTAGATGTATTTTTCAACCTTGATGATTTGAAGATTCTATGAAATCTTTGGTATCCCCCAAATGATGGGATATCTTTCAAACAACTGTAGGGATCTCTTCTGATTGGACTAAGGTCTGTTCTACTGAATCCATGGAACTGAGTGTGCTCTACTTCTAACAGTAATGGAAGAAGTTAAGGGCAAATTAAACACACTGTGGTGCTTCTCCTTCCTCAACCCCACATCTATTTATAGTTAGGGAACTTCTTGAGTTAGAAGCACCTTTGTAAAAACTGTGACTGAGGCTTTCAACTATTCTTCTCAGCTCTTGATCTAAGGGAGTCAAAGTGGGGGAGAGAAGTGCACCCATTAAACAAGAGCAAAACAAACAAACAAACAAATAAAGAAAAACAAATCAAATGAAAAAACAATTCAAAATCCATAACCCTTCCATTAAACAGAAAAGAGACTTTCTGGTGTTGTACTGCAAGTGAGAGTACCAAAACTACAATTAAACTTCTACTGAAAAAGTCCCACTTGGCACTGACTAAATTTCCCTGAAGAATAGCAGCTATTTTTTTGAAACTTAGGAACAGTTGGAAGCCAAGACTTATTTTCTAGTAACCATTATCACTTCGCAAGGTAAAGTCAGTGTGAAATACAAGAATACACAGATGAAATATTACTATTGAAATCATAACATTCAGTTATTTTAAATAATTTAAGCAGCATTCCAGAAGTCAGAGTTTGAGGCCAATCAAGCAGTTTTTGGCCTATTTTGGCCTTTCCTTTTGGGGAAAGATCATACTAAGGTCCAGAAAATAATTTTAGATTGTGTGGTTATGAAATTGTGGTTTTCCTGGTTGCTTCTCTTAATAAATATGCTGCTTGCATAATTCTTACTGCCACTTTGCTTACATGCACAGTCATACTGCCAAACAGCGATTTCTGCTTCTTGATTTCTTTCTTCTCAGAACCTTCTCCAGCCTTCTCTGAAATTATAAATGTGCTTAAACCAAACTGCTTTGCAGGAAATGGGCTAAGGGACCATGGTTGCAAGGAATCATGTGAATTGAACAGAAAGAGATTAACTCCTTTAAGTAAGATATTAAGTAATTTAAGTAATTTCTAACAGTAAAGAGCCAGTTATGCATTCTTCTGAGAGGAAAGAATTTCTGGTGTTTAGAAAATCAAATAAAGAAAAGTCCCTGGGTTTATATTTCACTTTACACCATTTAACTGCCAAAGTTGCTCAGCTAAATCTCACTCCTGATTTTTTCTTTAGTTTCCTTCCTCTTAGGAGTTACTACGCGATCTTAGTACTGACAAGATTTTGCAGCTTTTTAGCAAAAGTTTCATCCAGAATGAAGGAAAAATATGTCTGCTTTCCTCTGGAGATTGTGGTGAAATAAATGAAAGCCATCAGGAGGAACTTTCCCCTGAAAAGAAGAAAGAAAAAGAAGAACTGGTCTCCACTGAGCCCTTTTAAAAAAAAAAAATCATGAGCCCAATCCTTTTTATAATTTCTGGTCACATAATAGAACTTCTCTGGAAGAATATAACTTCTGTTTCATTTTGTCAGCAAAACATGCTTTGACTTTATACAAAGCAGAAAGAATCCAGATCAAGTTTAGTTACAGGTTATATTTTATAGATTAAAAGAAATAATACTGCAGGTATCACAGTGACACACTCTACATCTGTATATTAACTAAGTATCCCAAATGGCTGGGAAAGGCATACAGAATTAAGTTAACAGAATCACAGAATTGTAGGGGTTGGAAGTGACCTCTAGAGACAATCGAGTCCAACCCCCGCCAAAGGAGGCCCCCTACAGCAGGCTGCACAGGTAGGTGTCCAGGCAGGTCTTGAATGTCTCCAAAAAAGGACAGTCCACAGCCTCTCTCTGGGCAGCCTGTGCCATTGCTCTGTCACTTACTGTGAAGAAGTTCTTGAGCACAATTTTGTGGAACTTCCTATGCTTCAGTTTGTGGCCATTTCCCCTTGTCCGGTTGCCACACACCACCGAAGAGAGTCTGGCCTCATCCCTATGCCTCCCATACTTCAAATATTTATAGACATTGATCAGATTCCCTCTCAGTCTTCTTTTCTCAAGGCTGAACAGACCCAGGTCACTGTGTCTTTCCTTGTAAGAAAGCTGAACCAGGCCCTTTATTATCTTTGCAGCCCTCCACTGGACTCTCTTCAGGAGATCCTTGTCTTTCTAGTACCAGGGAGATCAGAACTGGAGACAATACTCCATATGAGGCCTCACCAAGGCAGAGTAGAGAGGGAGGATCACCTCTGTTGACCTGCTGGCCACACTCTTTAATGCATCCCAGGATGCCATTGGCTTTCTTGACCACCAGGACACACTGCTGGCTCATGGCCAACCTGTTGTCCACCAGGACCCCATGGTCCCTCTCTGCAGAGCTCCTCTCCAGCAGGTCATCCCCCAGCTTTTACTGGTACATGCAGTTATTCCTTTCTAGGTGCAAAACACTACAACTGCTTTTGTTAAATCTCATCTGATTTCTCCCTGCCCAAGTCTCCAGCCTGTCCAGTGACTTGCTGACTGGCAGCATAGCCTTCTGCTGGGGCAGCCATTCCTCCCAGCTTCATATCATCAGGAAACTTGCTGAGGGTGTACACTATCCCCTCCTCAGAGTTATTGATGAAGATGTTGAACAATATCAGACCCAGCACCAACCCCTGAGGAACACCACTAAATACAAGCCTCCAACTGGACTCTAAGCCAGATCACAACATTCTGAGCTTAGTCAGTCAGCCAGTTCTCACCATCCACTCACCTATTCCACACTTCCTCAGCTTTGTTATAAGGATGTTGTGGGAGACAGTATCAAACGCCTTGCTGAAATCAAGGAGACTATATCCACTGATCTCCCCCCATCCAGTGATGAGATCATAGAAGGCTACCAGGTTGGTCAAGCATGACTGCCTCCCGAGTGAACCCTCACTGACTATTCCTGCTAACCTCCTTCTCTTCCAATTGCTTGGAGATGGCATCCAGAACAAGCTGTTCCATCACCTTTCTAGGGATGGAGGCGAGGCTGACTGGCCTGTAGTTTCCTGGATCCTCCTTCTCGCCCTTTCTGAGCACCGGAATGACAGTGGCTATCTTCCAGTCTTCAGGCAAAGAGGAGTTTGATGAGGCCTTCTACAAGCAGCTGGAAGTAGCCTTGTGATGCCAGATGTTGGTTCTTATGGGGGATTTTAATTATCCAGATATTTGTTGGGTAAGCAACATGGCCAGGTACGCATACTGCAGATGATTCCTGCAACGTGTTAAATTCATATGAGCAAATACTACTAATTTAAGTATTTGGTATAGATTATTCTTCAAGGCAACAGATATATACAAATCTTATCCCGCAAGTCAATTGAAAAAAAAAAAATCTATCCTTCTAGGAAAAGACAGTGGGTGTGTCCTCCCAATAGGTATGGTTTCCCAGAGATGAAATACATTACAATATTTTAAATCTGAAATGATATTACCTATCCTTATGGTATTTTATTTAAGGTGATTTCACATACAATTACAAAAAATAAACATGCATTTCAAGAAGTTTTATTGGCATATTCACTTTATTGTTAACAAGTGGCAAATTAGCATCAGGGGGTGATTTACATTTATTGATGAAAACAGAATTGAAGGTCTAAAATAATAATAATATATCAAATAAAACACAAACCTAAGCATTCTGCAAAAACAAACAAAAAAACCCCACAAAACACTGGATGGTCACAAACACATATTAAGTATACTGAAGGGCAAGGCAAACATAATAAATGCAGTGCTGACAAAATTAAATACATGAATGAACACTTAAAAACATGGAACATCAATAAATAAACTTATGGAGATACATATTAAGTATCATATGAAGGACGAAGACCAAGAGAGTTAAAGCAGTCATATAAAGTAGGTTTTCTAACAGCCATGGAATACTTAGCATTTTACCAGAACAGATCCAAATCAATTTGCATTTCTGCCAGAAATTCAAATACAAGAACAATGAAAAACAACATTTAGACCTTATGCTCACTGTTCAACAATATTAAAACGAGTATTTGATTTGCTGTCTCACAAGTTGCTGCTTGTATTGGAAGAAAATGATTTATAAAACAAAAAACAACAATAATTATTTAAAAGAAAATATAAGTGGGCTGTTTTCTGCCAACACGAAATGGGACTAAGCAGAATAGGGTATTCTGGAACAACACACATTAAAAAAATAAAAAGATAATGAACAAAACAAAATCCACTAATATGCAAGACTAATCCTTTATATCATGAATGCTTGAAAGACAGCATCAACCAAGTAAATGCTGAATACAGCCAAGAATCTCTTACTGAACATTTTTTTCAGTGACACAACAAAGTAACTCAAAGTTTTACTCTGCAACACAACCATCACAAGTTGGAATGAGCTGTGCTTTTTCAAAGTCAATGAAAATATTTTCACCAGTCACCAAAAACAACTTCAAAGACGATATTTCCACTGTCTCATACAACCCAAACAATTACTGATAGCTTTGTCAAACTGAAAGAAATGCAGTTGCAACAAATGCTCTTACAAAACACACATTTTTTAGTCAAGCTTTCAGAAAACTTATAAAAAGTTTGTTCATTGCACAGATACAAAAGCTACGTGTTGAAAACCAGTACTTCTTGAGAACTTAGTAAGACACTGACAATGCCATTTCATTTTAGACTCTAATTACATAGCCTCCATCAGTGCGCACTGCTAAATGCTGTGTTTGTTAGCATTTCAATTACTGCAATCATACCTTCCCCCTCATAGACTTGATAAGCATGCATCACGGAACCATTCTCCTTATACACCACGTTTCAGACACTAACTCTTAACTGCAACTGTGAATTAGGACCTAGTCTCACTCAAATGACAGAAGTTCCACAATGGGTGAAGTTCACCTCAGGTCTTAAAGGACATTTTGGAGTTACCACCCTGTGCACCTTGCTACCTGCTGCATGGAAGAGCTCAGACACAGCCAGGCACACTGCAGGGAAAGGATTGGTGCCAGGAGCACCATGGAGAGCTCCCTGGTCATGCAATCCTTCAGGCTGAGCTTTTCAAATCCACCTGAGGGAGGCTGGTGGCTGTTCAAACCTCTTTGGCAAGTAAGGAAATTTCTGCCTAGATGTCCATAGTTACTATTTGAAAGGGTGCTAAAGCTTGCTCTGCCTCCTACTGCACAGTTTCCTGTAGAGGTGTACACTGAGGATATAACTATTTATAACTATCTAACCATACATTTAAGTTGCTGTGAGTAGATACAACCTAGACAATTTCTTTCAGAACTGGAATCAGTTAAATATAAACTTGTGATATCATATAAAGGTTAGGCCTTATGCTGTCCTGCTTTCACCTCTGAAGCCAGTATATTTCAAAATTCCATTGCACTTGCATCAGTACAGTTTCAGTTCTTACAGCTCCTTTCTGTTGCACAGACATCCTTTATAAATCAAATAAAATACTCACAAAACCAAAATGTGAATGTAAACATGCTTAGTTGTGCATGCTGTGCACCTCAGCAACAACATTCTTGTTTCTCTACATGGGATTTTACCATTAGCCTTTCTTTATTTCCTTCTTTTCTCATTAGTTGAATTTTATTCATGTCTTAGCAAGCACTTCAGGAACATACAGTGGCAGATGCTAAAAGAAAGTCTGTTATAGGCTCAGAAATAGACACAGGTAACATTAAAATCACATCAATAAATTCCTGAATACAGCAAGTGTATCAATTATCTGTATGGGGCTTCACAATCCCCCAGTAGTGTTCAGCATTGTTGTGTATCAACTCTGCTTCAGTGAAACAACTTTTTACACTTGCAAGACTAGAGTTCTTACGCAATATATATGTGCATTCACAAATACATAACTGAAAAGACAGATGAAGTAATCATATCATCCCAAATTTACACATTTAGTCTAAGGAATTTATGCTTCTAAGTTAAGTATCTGTCAACAAGTCATCCAGAGGATAACACTAGCTAAGTTATTCTTAGCAGTGCAGTGCATCTGGGTGCACAGATCATCTACATGTGTTATGTTTACAATTATAAAACTTTCGATTCTCGATGCATTCAGGAACTCTGCCCTTTTAGAATATGTACCGATGTTTTCTCCTCCCAGGAAGAACCAAGACACAAAAGCAGGGGAAGGAGTAGGGCAAAGGGGGTGTGAACCCAGGTCTTGTTAAACTGAATTCAGATCCTTCTTGGCAGATGCAATACACCTGAAGATCAGAGTCTTAACTTATCTCCCTTACAGTTTGTTTTTTTTCTTTAAATACTATAATAGATTCATTTCCATATTCAGTTCTGTAGAGCTAATCTATTTGCAAGCATTTAGATGGAGTTACAGTGATCTGTTCTGATCATGCATGTAATACTGTCTACTGTCAGCAACACCAAAGACTTCAGAAACATGTCACTCAGTGAAAAAAAACAAACAGCTCATAAAGTAGATACATACTAGGTTTCCGATAGTCTCACTGTAACATAATAAGCAGCACAGTCATTTACATTTTCATTGTTACTATTGATAGTCATTTATACTTCAGTAGACATTCTTTTAAGGCCAAATTAAAAGTTCAGGAAATCTCTAAAACTTTCCTTTTGGTTCAGGTTAATTCCATTTCTAATTTTTGCTATACATCACAGAATCGTAAATAAACCGTGTCTCTCTCACTTTACTGTACGCAGCTCTGGAAGCAGAGTTACACAACTCAAAAAGCAGAAATTATCATTATTTTATATGAATTGATTTTAAAATTAGGAAATGTACCACTTGCAATTCAAAGGAGAAAACATCAATATATTTCTCAACAGTGTCACTGGTCCTTGAAAACCTAGAATATATTTATTTCCTTACAAAATGTTCTCCTTGTAGAATGTATTTTCATTAAGTGGTAAAATGCATACTTCTGGCAGAAACAAGAAACGGGAATTCATCAAGTCAGATAAAGGAATTGATTATTTTATAGATTCACTAACCAATCAAACCTATTTTGGATTTGCACCTTTTCTGATGGATGCTCCTAACCTCCATCAAATGTAGACCTGCAAGGCCCAAGTCCTGGAGAAATTCTGTAAAGCAGACTTATCTGTGCAGGATTCCAATTTTTTCTAAGTACAGATAGGGACATGCCAAAATATCCTCTGACCTAAACTAACTAGAATACAATTCGGCTAAAACTTGTCAGGTCTCTCATTAATGGTTATCCAACCTATCATGCTCTGTAGCCAGCTTATATCAACTATTTACAAGACTACACTAGGTAAAAGAATAATTTCTAGAAATAACTTTTTATACAAAGTGTAAGACAATTTCATATCATTGAAGTAATTCTAAAATACCAATAGTTTCTGGCCTGGAAGATGACTACATCAAGCCTCTTAAATCTCTTATCCTCCAAGAATAGAACCTGATTTGGAGATTAATTTCTTCATTCATGTTTACTCACAATTGGCACCACTGATGTTAATTACATGTTTTGAAAATGCGTCCAACGATTAAGTTACACTATAGTGCAACACTGCAGTATATTTTACACAAGCTAAAAAAGAAACTATATAAATTGCTTCTGATAATGTTTGTGAGCTGAAAGTAACCATTTTTGACAAAAAAAAAAAAGTGTACTGTGGTAAAGGCACAATTAAGTCCTTCCAGATTGTTCTTCCAATAAGACAGTAGCAGTACTTCAAAATAAAACTTTACAAAACAAATCACTACGTTCAGACACAAGTGATACAGCTTGTGAATGGTTTTAGTAGATTGCATTGTTTAAAAAAATAAACAAAAACCAAAACAACCACCAAAAAAGGAACAGCTTACAGGTCCTGACACTTCATACCAATGAACTCACATGAAGACTGTCACAAACTTTATGAGGTTACTGTTCAGAGCCCATGAATACCAGGAACTGGGAAGGGGAGGAAAAAAAAACAGAAGAAAATCCACCACAAAAAACACATGTGGAGCTGTAAACATACAAACTCTGAACCTGCTATTTACACAAGATTAAGTATAAAAAACTTAATTTAAGTAACTACTTAATTTCTACTTTTCTAATAGTATACATTTTTATGGAACTCTTTTTGTATTGGATACAATAAGAAGGTTGTTTTTTAAAAATAAGTTCAACAGTTCTAGGTACAGTTACAATAGAGTCCCCTTCAGGAGACAAGGAAAGAGAAAAATAGGACCTTTGCAAGCCTTAAGGACAAAAGTAAAGAGCTTTTACATATGCTAGCCATGGTGGAGAGCACAGGGAGAGGAAGAAAAGTATTTATGAATAAAAGTAATTAAAATATCACATTTGTCCTTATAAATACATAAAATATTAACAAGTTCTTATTCAAAAACAAAATGGGCAGAGCAACAACCACAACTTTTGATTTTCTTAGATGCGAATGGAATTTTCAGACTTTTTCCTATTTGAATCATTAAAAAAAATCCTGCAAGTAACTGGAAAGTTCAGTTAGGGTATTACAGTGAAGAGGTTGATGCACTCCAGTTTTTGCACTTATAACAAGGAATTTATAGGGAGTTGCTCGTGTTGTTTTCACTTACAACACAGATAGCATCTAATTACTATCACTTAAGAAAGAAATGCCTCCACAGAGAAACTTTTGATGCAGAAATTCTTCATGGCTAGTTCCCTATGGGTGAGTGACTTAAATTCTATAGAATTATATAAGAAAAGTAACACTGAACCACTTCCACCACTTAAATTACTTAACACATTTTTACCCTAATTTAAAATATTTCCAACTGAGATTAAAGAGTATTTCCTTGAATGGCACAGTTTTAGGTACCTGTTACTTTTATATACAGTATACATATTTATATATAAATTACTATGTAACCAGCAGATTGCACTCAGAAAATTATAATGCTTCAACATGTTTGCAGCATGAAGCCTAACTTGGAGTGTTTTCGCTTTCCATGCAGCAGCACGTAGCAGATGCTTTCAGGATCTCCCTTTCTCTTTGATTTTAAGAATGCATTTACACAACCATTCTTCGAATTCCACACTCACAGCAGAACTTTGCCCATTCCACTGGATACCTTGTTCCACATTCATGGCAAAATTTAGGTAACTGTACAGATGAATTTCCTTCATTGCTTTTTGAACTTCCTCCGTTGACTGACGATAGGTAGCCAGCAGTGTCATTCCCAGTTTTACCATCAGACCTGAAAAAGCAGATATAAAGAACTCCAACTAACTCACTTCAATATATTTTGATCCAAAATTATTTAAATCCTTGCAGTGAATTACTGCCGTTATTTTCATGCTTACCTTCCTTGTAAATTTATTGAAATTCCCCTACTTATCTCCAGATACAAGGCAACAAAAAGTGCCAAAATTTTTAGAAGCTGGATCAAGTAAGTTCTTGAGTCTTTGTGTTAAACAGACCATTTGGAAACTTACAAAAATTAGCTTATCAAAATAAGAAAGTCTAAAAGGAAGTCTAAAAGAATATTTTTTTCCCCTTTAATAGGCACACACCAGACAAGTTCTGTACGTACTGTGCATGTAACTTTCATTTAACTTCTGTTGAGCCACATGTGATTCAAAAGAGCATTCACCCAAATGTACAACTATTCCTAAGAGATTTTTGACATTTCTAACACTATCTCCTGCACATCTTAGACACCAGATGACAATGCTGATGTATTAGAGTAAGGAAAATATATTCTGCAATGAGTACTCTTCTTAAGTGAAGATTCTATTGCTGATAAAATAACAAAACTAAAAGCTACCTTGAGTAACTGTCTGAATTACTAGTTTTTCTTTTGTTTGATAGAGCACCCGTGCTCATAGTCCTTGCCACACTAGGAGGGGTTGACATCCGTGTTTTTGTCGCACCTCTAAAACAGAAAAAAATATTGATCAATTATATACACACAAGAATATTTATGCTACATACAAAAATTACAAACATACAAAAATACAAAAATTCAATAATCCACCCATCTGTCGCTTTACTGCATTAATAGCTTATTTCCTATGAACACCAGATAGAAAATCTTTGCTTGCTTTGGACTGCACATAAATTTAATCTTGCACTGCAAGCTCAATGATGGCACAAGTCCTGTCCTGTTCACATATTTTGTTTGTTATCATAACAAAATACAAGCAGAACCCACACTACTGATTGTTTAGTATATTCTAAGGTCTTCTTTGACAGATTGTAAGTCACTTTATAGTATTGGCAGGGATTTCAGAGAAATAGAAAGCAGCAGACTGCAGGTCACAATGAACTGGTGGGTCTTGTCAGCACCAGTATATAATTTCTAAACTCCAGTGCACATCCTAAACACACTGAACATCTCTGTGCTTGCTTTAGTGAGTGATAAAAACTTCAGAATTCTTTGGAAAATCTCCGCAGCACAAAGGAAAAGAAAGATAAGAGTGGGCATCCTTTTTTCCATCTGTAATCAAGAACAGAATTTTTCTTCATTGCTCAAGAGACTTACTATTCATCAGGATTTCTTCCTTGCAAGGCTTCAGTGACTATGACATCTTGTGCATGACCAACCAAGTTTTTTGGTTCTCATTCTTGCACACTGATGAATACATTAAAGTTGGGACGGGCTCACGGGTAAGAAGAAATATTAAAACAGGATCTCACATAAAATTTAGTCACTAAGAGACCGGTCAGTAAGAAAAACCTCAACAATGATTTTTTCCAGATGAGCCTATCTGCTCTTTTAGAATCACAGACAACATACTCTTGGTTTGTTTTTTCAAGTGTAAATGAAGAAAAAACTTCAAATGCTTCACTGACACAAGTAAGTATCAGTGTACCAACTCCTGAATTTCAGGCAACTTTTTCTTCCATATCAGTAATATAGGCTAAGAAGGGCTTTTCAGTTCCTTCTGTTTAAAACCAGTGACTTAAAATAATTCAATGGAAAAGTGATCAAATGATTAAGCACGAAAATGGAATCCAGGAACAAAATTTAAGATTGAATCAAGTAAAGGTACATTTGAATAGAATATTCAGATTTAACAGGAATGGCTTCTGCATTCAACAGGCATATCGGAATTATCAGAGATTCTGGCTCACTGGGAAGAATACCAGCTTCTTCTCCTTTAGTTTTCCTATCTGCTCTCTTACTCAGCAAAGAGATTCTAAACATGATTCCATTAAAAAAAAAAACAACGTGGATTGAAAAGCACTACATAATTTTATATCAGAACTAACACCTAAGTTATATCAGTTTTTCAGGAGATACAGACCTTCAGGATAAAAAAGTTTTAACCAATTCAAATTATGCTGTCACAAGTATGCACAACTGTACAGATCATAAAAACTAGCATGTGTTATCTTCTCTATCTCTTTTTACATTGGAGACAGACCTTTCCTTAAATGCAAGTAAAATTCAGTAAAGCTCAGTAATGCAGGAACACGTACTGGACTTTCACTTGCTCTGAAAGCTAGAAGAGCATGTTAAGAATAATTCAGATGAAGAAATAGAAACAGTGGATCATGGTTCAGTGACGACAGGAAAGAATGAATAGAACTGAGTCCCAGTTCCTGTTTAGGCAATGCCAGATAATTTAAACCAAATTCTTCTGATCTATTAATAAGTCAGTTTGTTTTTTTTTCCCACATTTTCAGCATCTTAAAACCATCATTTAAATGATGTCCAGTATGACACACAAGTTATTGATGAAACCAGGAAAAAAAAACACCAAAAAAACAAAGTACTGAAAAACATGGCCAAAAATATTCTTAGACTGATATACTAGCCCTATAAGCAATTACATTGATTTCTATCTTTTTACAAGTAAATCAATAGCAGAAGTAGCAGGCTGCCACTGTCTGTAGCTTCATGCATCCCAGATCAGGACGCTAAAATTAGCATCAGATTTAACATACATATGATAACCAGTTTTGAAACTGAATCTGCAGGATGTAATCTGATCTATGGAGACAGATGTCTTCCAACATGGCCAAAGATTCTTCATCATCTCCACTTCAGTCATACAGCTTGGTCTCTTCCAACTTGTCTAACCTCTGCTATTACTGCCATTTGTCTAGTATAATTACAGACATATGCCTCCCTATATGTAATTATAAACAACATACATATAATACCTGTTCTAAGCTGTATAACATGAAGTACTGATGGAGCCTGACAGCAGATGAGATTGTCAGTGTCATCTTTAATTCTTAACATTTAGATGTGCCTTTACAAATGTTTATTATTATGCCTCTATTTCAAAAGAATTAGGACTGAAGGTGACCTCTGCTCCTAAGCAGTTCATGTTGTACATCTAGTCGAATTACCACTGCTTGCAAAATCAAAACCTGAAACAAATTTGCATGAGAAGCTTGCCTTTTTTTGTCTAGGCATTTGCAATTTGGTCATATTTTACTTTATATGACTGAAACACCAAGTTTACTTCCTAAACAGGGAGTATTCAGATGTTCTTGACAGGTATCACTGTCACCCACCACAGCTCATGCTTCAGGGCAAAATCATAAATAATTTTCAGCTGGAACACCGAAATCCAGGAGTCTTTGCCCTAAACTGTGATTACCCACATCACTATGTGGAATTTAACACTGGCTAATAGTTATTCACATTCTCCAGTGCCATATGAATGCAATGTATTCAATAACCTCCTGCAAGGAAGACAGGTTTAATCCACAATTCCAGTGAACATTTGAGTAAGTACAACTCAAACAGTAAGGTTATGAAGACCACAGTAAGTGCCTAAATTCTTTAGAGAATTTTTTTTAAAGAAGTCCCTTCTCTACAGACAAAGGCTACTGTAAGCATGCTTAGGAACTACTGAGATACTGAAAATAAGTCTTAGTGAATGCATATAAAATTTATATTGACCTAATTTTCAAAAGTTCACAGGATTCATGCCTCCAATTAGGTGTGCAAAGGAAGACACGTACAGACACACACACTCTGTACCTCTCTTGGAGGCATCCCCTCCCTTTTCTCCTTTTGCTTCTTAATAGGAACCAAAGTTGAAATATTTTTAGGATAAGGCCAGAATATTTCAGCTTTGGTTACAACACTAAAACAGCATTGCAAGATTTAAATACGTTTCTGCTATGTATATCAGTATATTCCAAATATGGGCTACATAATTCATTACTAATTACTCTTTTGCAATACGCTTTGAGGTATTTAGGAAGAAACAGTCAACTGTAATTTGAAAGATGTCAAATTCAATTATATTATGTTAACATTTTAATAATTTCCTTTTTAAAAGATAGAACACCATTTCTTCCAAAGCAGCCTTGATTTTAATCTTTCATAATCAAGCTTACCTTACCTACACTCTTGGACAATCACAGCTATCTTATAGAAGAAGAAGGAAATATTTGATTTCAAGAGCAAAATAAAATTCCTTTGCCATAAAGTATTAGCATGTAAAGCAATCATTTATAAAGCTATCAGCCGTTCTACAGGTTTAAATGCTTGCTTAAGTTTTGCATCATATCGCTTCAGTTTTATCTCAGCTTTACAGAGCACATTACTCTGAGTGCAGAATCAGTGACAAAAGAAATCAAACCTGAAGAACGTTTTCATCCCCTTTCCATTCCTACCATGAGGCAATTTGCCTGATGTGAAATAAATACACTAATTATATTCCCACAACATTTATAGCGAAAACGTACTAGGAAGCAGATATCTATCAAGGCCACACTTCTAATATTCCAATGCTTTTGAGGAACAGTTCTGTATAACTGATAAATCAAGCTCATTTGTGATACTTACTTCTTTATAGGCAACAATTCATTTGGTCTTTTGATGGTACTGTCTGTTTTTCTATCAGTGTCATAAAACCTTTGCACATCTCTTCCAGTTCGCAGTGGTGGGCCTAACTTGTCCATCTTACTACTAAAATATATAAAGGGGTACTCATAAGGAGATTGTCAAATTGCTGTTTAAGTTATTGCAAAAAAGTACTTACAATTACATCTATATTCCCAAAGAATTCTTATTTACCAAAAAGACATTTATCCAGCAAACGAGAGGGAAGTTCTTACTTTAAAAAGGGGATAATTTTGTAGGCTTATAATTGGATTAAGTTTCCAATGCATATGTTTATTAAAAAAAGGATAAAATTATTGCTAGTTATATTCATAGTTCACACAATACACTCACATTTAGGCTTTTTTTGTCTTAAGAATCTTTTTCATAACATTAAATTCATCCCCATCTAGAAAACGAGGTTCCTATTTACAACCCATGCCAACTGTATTAAGATGTTAGAAAGTAAAAGATGCAAGTACGAGCCTCTTTGACTTCAGGATTAGCAGGAAAGAAAAACTGTTTTCCCCCACGCAATTTTTTTTCTTAAATTAAAGCGTTGAAGGTTATCTGAGAAGAAATAAGGAAAAAAACCCAGAAGAAAGCCTGAAAGAAGAATAAGTTTGTTTTAATCATTAAAACACCCACTCACAGCATGTACGTAGCACTATGTACAGGCGGTACTTTTGTAATAATTTTTTTCCCCAACTATTAGGGATAACAATTCTGAACCAAAAAGATTATTAAAAAAAAAATCCACAAAACACTACCTCTCTCCCTTCAACATCATCAAAAGAGACACTAATTCTTGAGAAATCATAATTTGTATCAGAAAAATTATGTCTTCCTGTAAAATCCTGCTTTTTTATCATCTTAAAACAGTAAAACTTGCAAAATTCAATTATATCTCCATTCCCATGTCTGTAATGTAACAAAACATTTCTTCTTATTGCCAGCAAAAATAATAGCTCTAACTGAAAAACTAAGACAATCTCAGAGTATTCTTATTGATCCTTCTGAAATTAAAGAGCTATACACAAACAAGCCAACCAAAATTGATTAAAATGTGTAGGCTGCTGAAGCTAAGCTCTTCTGAAGCTCCCTACCCTCCTGGGAAGTCATAAGGAAAACAAATGAATGTAAGTAACAATGAAAAAAAATACACTCTCCAACTGAGAGAAATAATGCAATAAAATTAAAATAAATTTTTCGACTCTTGTCATCTAACATCAAAGAACTGCAATACTAGAAAAATCACTAAACATCTGTCAAGGAAGCTCACTGTCTTCATGTAGCTTTTAATACCTCACAAAAAAAAAAAAATTGCAACAGTAGAAAAAGAGCTTGTGAACTTCCAGCATTTGTATCACACAACTTCTCATGCTTCTTCTGTATTAGCATGTTAAAAAGTACAGGACCTATACATTTTACAAAGACAATTTGGATTTTGAGACTCTTTGCTTGAGAACCTTTCAATCCACGTTACATCTGTAAAGTATCAAAGGAAATCACCTCATAGGGAGCAAAAATTGAACAATGCTAAGTGATAGTCATTCATTATGAAATCAGAAGGGAGCACTGAGATATTAGTCTGACAATTTAACTCTCAATGCAGGCTATCAGATGAGTTTCCCTTGAGTTCTTCTTCCCACTTCTCCTCCCAACAGATGTTCTAGCTCAAGCTAATCAACTCAGGAAACATTCAATCAATTCCTGCTTGGCCAAAGACATATTTCCCAAAAATGAGAAGCAAGACTGAGGTTTTTGACACTGCATGACACATACTGCAACCTGTTGTGATTTCCTTAGCTCTCTTTTGAACTTTCAAAACATGATAGGTGAACTCTGGGCACCTGCAATATAAAATACTGAGGAGTATCCTAACAGCAGTCATGACTGCCAAACTGAAGCATTGCAATATCCTTCAACAGACAAAAAACAAAAACAAAAAAAAAAAACAACCCAAAACATGCTGAGCCCTTTCAGGTACTAATGAATACAAGTGCAATCAAAAGAATCTTTGACCACCAAGATGACTTATTAGCCTTGATTTCACTGAACTGTGCTGTCTTAGAGTCTTGTTTAAGGAGATTGCTTTTAAAGGTTACAGGTACAGTATGGTAAGCACCTATGTGAAATTTACAATATACCTCACAAATAAAATGAGAGAAATCTCTAAGGGCACGTTTGCCCTACTGAAAAACAATTTTCCAAGCTACAGTGAAAAAATATTAATGTTCATACATGAAATACGCAGAGATGAGAAATTAATCTGTATATGCAAAAGGTGATTGGCCACAAAGAGTTAAGTTCTGCCGTGCGAAACATAGTTTGTGTGGGTGGAATCTGGCTGCTTGCTTAGCAGTAGAATAGGAAGAACCTACCCAATTTTCCCTCCTGGAGTTATTATTTCTGGCAGCTTGAGAACTGCCCTACCCCTCAAGAAATGCAAGACAAGTGTTAAACTTTGTGTTCTTATGAAAGATGTATCAAAGTTTGGGTTTTAACATCTCACATCAAAATGTAAACCCAACTACAAATTTACGTAGAATTTTTCAAGTAAATGGAGGTCTTCCTAGTGAAGCAGTACATGGTCACACACTACTCTTGCACTCTCACTTGCTTCTCTAGTACTCAAAAACGATGCCCTTAAGCCACATTTCCATTCATATTTATAAATAGTTGTGCTTTTATTCTGTTAAGGTAGAAAAAGAAAACTCTCACAGCCAAGCTCTGCTGACACACTCAGACCCACATGCTCAAAATCAGTCTGAATAAAGCTAAATTGAGCTTATTTTGTTGATGCTTTAACTGTGGCCCTCTACATGGGGAGTAAAAGAATAGAAATATTATATCAAAATGTTAAAATAACATAATTCGTATATTTTGGTTGCATTTCTGTTCTGATAAAATAAAAATACATACTACAATACTGGAGTTGAGCTTTATATGAAATGAAGTTACATAACTTTTTCCTGTACATAACGAAACACCTGAGACACTGTTCTAGCCCTCACTTGTAACAGAAGTGCACCAACAGCTTCATTCGCCTCTCAGAACAGCTTCTGACAGCAGTTCAAGAGTGCCATCTAGAGAGCAACAGTGAAACTGCATTCCCGGGCATTTTAATCCCTTCTAGTCGTTTAATTAGCCAAAGATTCCAGTTTCTTGTCCCTTCACATAACCATCACAGTGAACAGGTACCTTGAAGAGGAAGAGTCAGTGTCGGATTAAATTGCCCCTCTCTAATATCCACTTAATTCATCCTTGACACGACACATTATAATTGTAATTCTATCCAGCCTTAAAACCTCTGTGAAATCTGGAATTAAAACAATCTAAGCAAAAAATGGAAGACCTCACTTTATGAATACAAAAAAAAAAAAAAAAAAAAAAAAAAAAATTACTGTTTGTCTTAGGGTGTGAATAACACTTCAGGAGGTCTTTTCCTACAGCAAGACAGGAATTCAACCAAAACAACAAAAAAATCTCAGCTCCTGAGCAACTACAAAAAACAAAAAAATAAAAAAAAAAACCAACAAACCAACCAATGTTAGAAAACTAACATTCTTAACATTTGAATGACTGCACTTAAAACAATATATGTGTACACTGTACTCAGTAAATCAGTTCAATAACAACTCAGAAGGAAGAGCAGCTTTTATAAGATATAAAATATTTTAAGCTGCAATTAGCTAAAGCTTTAATTATTTGACACTCCAATGCCTAAAATTGGTTTCAGTACAATGTTAATCATTTTTACTCTGACTTCATTGTGTTGACTGTTAATGACTTGCTCTTTACTCAGATAGAAGTCTGTAGGTATTTCAATAGAGCCCTACACATTTCAAATGTATACACTTCCTCCCAAATACTACAGCTGAGGGTAGATTAAGGCCAAAATTTTCCAGTAGTGACCAAAGTGAGGCATCTAATTTTTCCATGTTGTAACTACTCCTGTGTCTCTTTGCTTCAACATAATTCCTGACAAACTTGCTCTCAGAAGTACAACACACACAATAGAAAAGTTCTCAATTAGAATGCTTAGAAAAGATACTCAGTAAGTTGACTTCTTGAGAAGACCAGTTAGTATGACCACCAATGAAACACAAGGATTGCTTGGAAAAGGCAAGAATGGGATAGAAGTTATTTGTTTTTGTTGTTGCTGTTTTTTCACACAAAAGGGAAGTAAGAAGGACTGCAGGCAGAAGCATTCATCACATCATCACATTCACACTCTTTTTTTTAAAAAAAAGGTACAATTGTACAGGCAACTAAGTGACATTATGAGCCAAGCTAATATTCACCGCCTCCCTGCAGAGAACATTATCTGAGAGCGATGCCAAAAAGAAGTCATCTATTTGCAGGCAACAGCATGTGAAAACAGAGAACATGTGCTAACACCTCTCCATACATTACTGTTTGATCTGGTCACATCACAATTCTTCCTCCAATCTTGACAAAAATAAGTAGTAAGTTCAGTGAGCAACTGACTGCTAAAATTCAATAAAACTGTCTTGTTAAGAAGGGAAGATCAAAACCTGCATCTACTCACAAACTAATAGACTGCAATTGGAAACTGTCAGTAGGAAAGAATCTTTCCCAAATAGCTGTGATTGACCACTGGAGTCAGGAACATGCCTTCGACTTATCTCAGCTGACTTGTTTTGCAGGTCTTTGCAGACCTACTTCGAGTGTTAATTCAACTTCTGCAGTTCAGCCATCTGATTCTCTCTGTACATTGTTTTGAATTCCATTATTTCCCTCCCGCAGTTTAGCTACTCTCGATGCAACCAGAATTTCCACCTATTCTTTCTTCCTTATATCACCGTTCCCTACCATACACACAATGATCATGGTAAATGATCATTAACATGCTTGCCCACCTGTCCACCAGCAGTAACGTTCACTTCTCATCATGCCCAACCCTGTTTCCCCTTTCTTCCAATAAAAATAATTTCCTTCTATTCACATTCAACTTATTTCATTTGCCTGAAATACACAACATGAGCTTTTTCTTTCCTCTCATACTCTACTCATTTGTTGCCTCTGAAGAGTTACGTCTGACCAAATCATAGTTATCTACAATATCCATAGCCTGATGATTCTCTGTAGCCACTTGTTCTCACAATGACTTGTATCACTTTCACGAAATCTTACAGTTCTGAAGGAAAGACACAGGAAAAGAGAGCAGCAGGAACAGAAAAGCAGAAGTCTGATACAAGGCAAAGAAAAGCTAAGGTCTTCACAGTGCATGGCAAAATAACAATCCTTTTCCTTTCCCATTTCCAGTTACAACGAATTTCTTCATCTAATACTGAGATTCCTTCTGATTTCAAAGGCTTCCAACCTCTCTATTTCTTCTTCTTGGAGATCTTCAAAAACCACCTGTACACAGGCATGGGCAGGCTGCTCTGGGTGTCCCTGCATGAGCAGGGGTTGCACCAGACAGCTCCAGAGGTTCCGGCCAACCTCAACCATTCTGTGATGCTGTTCTAGCACTTATCTTCAGTTCCCCCTATACATTTCTTCTTTTATAGAGCTTGCACTGAATATCTCCTTACCAAACACTAGTAACAGACTTAAGCAAAATAGACACTTTCAGGAAACACTAATAATATCTATATCTACCATTTCTTGTTACTGTTGTAGAGCACAGGATTCTACTGCCTTCATGTGTTGTCTCACCTATTTTACAAGGAAGAGAGGAGGAGAGGTGCCATTCTGTTGTGAGAGAAAGATTTTGTCACAATTGCCTTGTGAGCCATGGCAGAAGTGTCTTTATTTTATTTTCACAAAATTCTAGAAGTTATGCTTGGTATTTTCTCTTATTAAAATCTTTTCAATTTTACAAAGAAAACCAGTACAGTTCCAACTGCTTCTGCATATTCTGAAACTATGAAATCTTTTTTATGCAGTTTTATCACTTCACATCCTTTGCTATTATTTTAACATTAGAAAATGCATCTTCACCTCCTCCAATGTCCCTTAAACATTAATTTTGTCTATAAATAAAAGATGAATTCCAAGCACCGCATTTTGAAGCTTGCAGAAAAAAGGACAACAAAAAGAACAACAAAGAACAGCCCAAAGCCTCTTCTAGAACTAGTAGAAATAAATATGAAAAAAGCCATTAATGACAACATTAAATGAGAACTTACCCTGCTTGTGGGTTCACCATTCCCAATGAGTTTTTATGAGCTGGTGATAACGACTGAATTTTGCTGCCACTGGATCCAGCTGAAGACAATGCTTTACTTGAAGAGGAGCCTTACAGTTGAAAGCAAGCAGGGAAATACAAGAAAGCATAAGATTTTGCTATTTGAAAAACATTCTTCACTATAGATTTATTGTAAAATTCAAAACAATAGTTATAGAAGTATAAAAGTATTAACAAATATCAAGATACTAGGAAAAAAAATAACCCGGTGACCTTCCAAAAGTTTATAGCATATATCCAATTGAGAACATTTTCTACTCTGATAAAAAATCGGATCTCAATTTCTTCAGAAATAAAGTCTAGAATATCAAAGTATGTACAAACAGAATCCTATCAATAACTGAAATCATAGTAAGAGTAGTCTGTATAATTATAACATACATGGCTTGACCGTGTATTTTCACCAATTCACGATCACATTCAGCATACAAGTTAGTTGCAGAATGAGGCAAAAGAAATAGCTAATATGAAAGATCAGTATTAAGCAAAATTATGCATTTATTTCATGAACTGCTTTTACAAGTTTAATTTTCAGAGAATCTCCAGTTTGACCTGATATACAAAACACAAGATTTCTACATGCTTCAGGGTCTTGTTGAAGAAGGAACAACCTGTCATTTCCAATCTATGTTCTCCCCATCTCCCCAGCATCTCTAAGGAACGGTGTAGATTTGAACAATGAAGTACAAAGCTATCATTTATGCAATCAGAAAAAATATCAGGCAACTAAAATATTAATTCTATCATGAAAGACAGAAACCATCTTATCCACTCTTGTAACACTGATCTCCTCCCATGACGTTTTTACTCCTTCAGTTTAAATCACTTGGCAATGCTTTAGAAATCCTTCCAGCTATTTTACTACTTCTACTACATAGCCTGAAAAATAGTATTCAGAAAAGAAATGCAAAATTGCTAACATTCATTTCATACCTACAACTGCTTTGCTAACACCACTTGGCTGCGGTAGACGTGATGATAATGACGGTGGTGTTGACACTGCAGAAGGCATCTTCTTAACTGCAGCAGGCTTGTACTGTAACAAAATACAGCCTAGAAATTTAAGCAATGAAGTCTAACTATCTATGCAATATGACAGCTAGTTATTTCAGGCACTACGGGAAAACAAACTGAGTACTAGCAAATAGCTTGTTGGTACCTGGCTTAGACAAAAGGTTCCCACTAGCCTGCAGCCTTGTACATGTTGAGATATACTAGTGGGAAACACTGTCCAACCTAGTGGCTTTTGCTTGTTTGTTTCTCATTTAACCACATGCTACGTTCTTTCCACTTTTCTACTGCTTTTCTCATATATTCTTTTTTCGTAGATTTCTCAAGAGCTTAACATTACCAATTCTTTACCCGGTATTTTAAAAAAGATATTCCAGGGCAACATGTTAAAATAGGATTTGAAAGGCAAAAGTGATGTGTGTTCTCATTCAGTCCAATACTGATTTAGAATATAGTACAAGAATCACTAGACTAACTGCTTGTGTCTGTTTACTCTTCACAGCCTCCAAAAAAAACCAACCAACCAAACAAAAAAAAACCACCAAAAAAACTTCTTCATTTGGTTCCCCACGAAATGAAGAATCACACTTAAATCCTTCACTTGTTAATCCGCAAGTTAACAACTGCAGTCCTTGGCCTGATTTGCCTGAATTTTCTAAGCCTCTATTTAGCCAAATATAACAATGCTGTACCTTTATTTGCCTACTTAAGGAACAGTGTTGAAGTGGATTCAGAAGGCACAAAAGAAACGAAGCTTTGTTTGCAAACACTGCATTTATACTTCCTTCTGCTATCTTTATTGGTCATTTTCACAAGTCTTAATAATATTTGATAGCTTTCAGTTTTGCAGCTGCTACTATTTCATTTACCAATCTCCGACTGCAACTTTCATAAACAAAAACCTCTCCCATGCTTAGTGTCTAATTTAATAATATTATAGTGCATAAAATAATAAAATTACAGAAGAAAACAATTAATTCAAGTTAAGCGCAACATAAAATATTTAACAAGCTTGATTTGATACCAAAAGCAAAGTACAATTTAAGAAAAATATTGTAGTTCACCTGTGTTCGAGTAGGAACCTTCCCTTTGGTATCAGCTGCCAGTTTCCCCTTATTTGTAATTCGTGCTGCTTGTTCCTTACAGAAATTGATGTGCCTGTCAGCTGCATTTTCGTTAAATCTCCTCTGACAATATGGACATTGAATGTAATCTTAAAAAAAACAAAAGCATAACGTTAGTAATGTATTTTAAACAAGCGTTATAAAAAGTGTTTTCAAGTCTTTTAAAGACCAGCTCAAATCCCAGAGAAAATTAAGGTCTTTTGGTTTTGAAAATGGAATACACATTACTGGGGAAAAGATTACTGTGCAATGATGTTTCTTGCTTGATGATAAGAATGAGAAGAGCAGTTGAAGATCAGAGATAATTCATGTGAAAACAAGAATAATCTGAGAGATGCTATTCAGCATGGAAGGTAGCAAAACAGGTAGATGGAAATGGTTTGGAACTTATCTGGCAGAGAGTGCAGGAGAGGCTAAACAACGAATGACAAGTACGGTTCTGTTTGTTCAAGATAAGAAAGAACATCAATAACTTTCCCATACAAATAGCTAAAGACAATAAATTCTCTTTCCTCCTGTCATTTTGAAAGAATTGAGATGTATCAACTGCAATTCTTAAAAAAGGATCATTTAAAATAAATAATAACATATACATAATATATAGTCAACATTTCATGTTGTGTAAGTATTTAAAGTACTACAAAATCCTTCACCTGAGTGTTAATAATATAGCCCTTAAAATGTACTGCCCCTGGACAGTAAATTGTTATAGTTCAGTTTCCAGTAGATATCTTAGCATCTAGAGATACGGATGTTTAATTCCTCAGAGTACATTATTCTAAGCCATGTAAATATCAAATTCAGAAGATGTGGGCACCATCACAGCAGTTTAAATTAGCATGTTCCCATGTGTTTTTATAAGTGCATTAAGGAAAACAAAGAAATGCAACAGTCACTGCCCTTCAAGATCACAGACACATACAATCCAAAGTAAGACTGAGATTACATGTTACTACTCCAAACACAGCAGATCTGGATTACAGTTATCTCTTTTTATCCCTTTAAAAGAAGAAAATCTTGAATAGTTCAAACGCTTAATGGTTGGAAAACTATGAATAGTGACCTGAAAAAGAGAGAGAAAGACTACAAGAAAAACATAGAAATCCGTCGCAGAAGTGATGGCATGGGAATCTCACGTGGCAACACCGATTGTTTATTTTTACATAAACTCCACTACTGACAGAATTCTCAAGCATAAACTACACCTTAAGAGATGGAAACTCAGAAATTTTAAAAAATTTAAAAAACATCTGTGGTCAAACCATGTTAGGCCAAGCAGAAAGTATAAACATAAAATTAAAAAAAAAATAATCAATTAATCAAGCAATTATGGAAGCCCTGATAGCCTAGAAAAGACTTTCAAAGCTGACTAAAGTAAGTGAATCAGACAACAGAGGATTAACAAGTATTTTCTTAAGTATAAGGGATTGTATCTTTATCCTTTCATAAAATGCTTAGCACCAGGCAGCCACCTAGCTACCATAGAACAGTACAGCTGAGGTTGAAACAGATCTGTGGAGGCCATCTGGTGGAGGCCACCTGTGGAGGCCCTACTCAAGCAGGAACACCTGCAGCAGATTGCCCAGGACCAGACAGTACCATCCAGAACAACTGTTAAGATTCAATGTAAACTCAATACAGTCCAAACAAATCAAAATAAATAGGCAATAAACATACGTAGCCAAGTTCAGTGAAAATAGGAATGACTTAAAATCCTTTTCAACATCATCAGGTTTTTCTACACTGTTTCTAAAGAAACATAGGAGCAGGCAATCAAAGAAGGAACAATACTGCCTATTTTTTTTTTCCCAAACTCAAAGCAAGCAGTTAAAAGAAAAATATTCTGTATTGATATTTCCTACTTAAAGGAAAAACAGTCTAACAGCTACCTAGAAGTAGGTGTACCAAAAACAGAGCTGAGTAGAAGAGGATGGATATACTGCATGATACACTGTGTAATTCCTCTTTCTTCCCATACATAAAGTGAAAAAGGCAGAACTGTAGCTACCTCTGCTCTGTTTTGTTGTTTGCAGGTTTTTGTTTTGTTTTGTGGGAAGAGTCCATAATTAACTGACACATCTTTGTTCCTGGTTCACTCCTTACCCACTGCAACAGGATGAAGCAAGGAGACTATAAATAATAAAGCACAGCTTGGGAAAGTGAAAAGGAAGGAAGATAAACAAAGGCATAATATTGTGCTCTTCCCTGTACCTCTTCACACTCAAGCAAAGTGAAGAGAGCAACTTTCTTCGCATCGCTTTTACTTGCATTCTTTTGCAGACTGGTGCCAAGGGAATCCTGCTTCAATTGCTTCTGCGTGGCAAATTTCGTTCTGGTCTTCTCTTCTTGTAATTCAGAACCTACACAACTGACTTATTGATCTTTTCCATGATTAGGCCTGATGTTTCCTAGCATCCTGAATAATATGACTCTTCACTTCTCAGTATGAATGCACAGCTACAGTCCTTACACTAGGACTAATGCATTTCCTGAGGAGAATGAAGGTATAAACTACTGACATCCTCACAAGATCACAGACAGCCAGAAGCAAATAGATGATTTTTTATGTTTTTTCCCAGTCTTTCTGAAAATGCCCACTGAGTTAATCAAATGGCTTACCACTTAAGACCTGAACAAAGATATTCTCCAACCTACAATCACATGACAGAAGTTCACTTAAAAGTGTTTTTCCCTTATCACCCCAGACTGCTTGCATGCTCATCCTAACTCAAGGTCTGAGGGCACTGAAGAAATGTTACTCGCATATTAATATAAGTTCCACTGATCTCACACACTCTAAAACACAAGTCTTCCCCAGTGCACGAGGAAGGATCATAAGCATGCCTAGAACAGTTAAGTACATACAGTGCAATTATGAAACTACATCTGAAATCAGAAAGAAATGGTAAACTACACTGGACAAACACACAGCTTCACAATATATAAAGGATGTAGATGTCCAGAATTGGCAGCCAATTAAAAAGAAACTTTGCTCTGAGTTGTTCCTCTGCAGAAGATAGAAATAAGGTGCTGAAACAATTTGTACAACCTACAGTATGTAACATACTAGCAAGTTAGCTATAACCACCTTTTGGTGCATTAAAAACAAAGTAACAGGCATGGAAAACCACTCAGGACACTAGCCAGTCAGATCCAACAGTCATGAAAGAACATTTGCATAGGGATAACCAGATAGGAATCTTCAAGAACTCATGAATATCGTATTCAAAAAAAGTCCCCAATATACAAAATTTTATATATTAAGTTACAAAAAAGTCTTTAAGGAACTCAATAGTTTTACATACCAGGGTCATATGATGGCGGAGGTGGTGGAGGAAGTTTTCCACCATCTTTAAGATTAAGTCCTTTGGCTGCTCGTATAGTGGCTATGAATTCCTCATGCTTTCGTCTCCAATTGGATGGCTTTTTGGGGGGTTCTGGCTAAGAAGTCAAAAAAAAACAAACCCCACAACTTTTTATGTTTGAAGCTCTTATTTCACGTTAAATACATTTATTATAAATTCATTCCAGATCCTTGTTGATCGATCTAATTATCACAAATTGCCAGCAGAAGTAAACCTTATTATAACATATACATATTTTACCTAAAATGTTCAAATAGGGAGTAAATTATAACATACCCGTGGCTTAAGAGGTTTTACTGTGGGAATGTCAGTTCCTTCTGCTCTCTGGCGGCTGGAATCAAATGTCTTCCTTTTCTTGGCAGAAGTTTTTTGGCAAATGGGTCCATGCTTTTTCTACAAATAGAAGAAGAAATTAAAGAGAAAGCAGAATTTATTTTTAGAAATGTGTTATTAACATGTTATTTTCCTCTTTCTAGATGTGCCAATAAGCAAATGAGGCTCAGGTCCTGATGAGTAAGATTAGAGTGCTTTCACTCAAATTCCTATGCCAGCATTACTTTTTTTTAACAGACATACAGGAACTGGGGTATGGGGTCTGAGCAAGGAAGAGAAAGGGAGGCATCTGTATTTGCTCTTTACAAATAAAGAAACTGATAGGTTGTAGGCAGCATTGGTATTAAGAGGAAAGATGGATCAGAAACTGTCTGAAATTCATATTTATATTTAAGGACAATTCAACTTATATTAAGACTGAAGAGGCAGGAATTTTGAAAACTGCTAACAGAACACTTCATCTGCTAGGTAAGATGGAATGGTGTTAGGCCTTACATTTGCAGAGGCAAGGAATGATTCTGTGGCCCCAGAGAAAACGTCTTTGGAAGCATCTGAATTTCCAGAATGTGACAGGATGCCAAAATACAATTAATCTTTAAATAGCTTCAAGACTGAGACAATGGGAATTGTTAACTTGAGAAAATAGAAATAAAAACAGAAAAAAGCAATAATCTAGATCTTCTTTATTTAACTATTCTGATCACTGCTTAACTTTCATATTGACTTATCAAACGTAAAAGCCAACAGTGCTCATAGCACTTACCAGTGCTGCTGGAAAGAAAGTCCTTCCACAAATCCTACATGGCAACAGATCTCCAGTTTGCACTGCAATCTCACCTTAAAAAAAAAAAAAAAAAAAAAAAAAACATAGTTCTATAAGAAAATTTGTTTAAATTTGTACTAAAAAGAATTCTTTCTGGCTTGCTAACCTCATATACTTGGCAATAACAACAGCTGTCACTGTTAAAATATGTGTTCTTTGAACTGTGCAAAGACCGCATTGATCAGAAAGGAAAGAGTGATACACAACTCCTTACGTAACTTTTCAAAGCAGCCTGGCCCAGTAAAAAGTCAGCATGAATTCTAATGATCTAGAACATGAGACTTTGCACCTTTAAAGGAATGCCTGCACAACAGCACGAAAAGGACTCATTCACACCAAGTCTCACTGACAGCCCAAACAGAAATGTGGAGAACAACAATTCTTAGTGAGGATGATGTCTTTGAAAGAGAACCACCTGTCAAAACATCACAGAGAAGCCACATCTCATCACTTATTTCTCTCTGTTAAGTTAAACTATTTCACTCTGCCTTAGAAAAATTCTTGAAGGCTATTTTTATGAGACATTTGATATAGGTTATAAGCTGACAGTTTACACAAACATTTCAGATCTTTCTATTAAAGCTCTGACTGATTCATAGAACCAGATTAAAAAAAACAAAAACCATAACAAGTCACAGTATCCAAGTTCCTTCAAGCCAGTATATTCATGTAGTATGTATTATATGATGGAGTTGAGGCAGAGATGAAAAGCTACATAAGGCTTATAAATGACATGTATCTATTATATAAAGCACTGTAACACAGCTATAGGAACATGCGCATACACATCAGTAGAGGGAGTAAATTTGGATCAAGCTTAAGACCTACTAGTTTCTTCCTCTGTACTCAATCTGAAAGTGCAGCTCTTTGCCCTTTAGGCAAACTAGTGGCTGAAACTACAGAAGTTATAAACATAAGAAAGTTCAAAGTTCCTATCATTTTTTTTTCCTCAGTTCCTCAGTAGTAAACAGTTTTCCAACTAAACATACATACACATCAATTAGGACCAGAGAATCGGTCCTATAGAAAATAGAAAGCTGAACAAAATGTTACAAGGCAAGTAAATGCAGATTCAAGTGGCCATGACTCCCAATAAATGCATTTTTCAAGTTTAAAGGTTGAAATTAAATGAGATTTCCAGTAGCAACCATTAAATCTGCTACTTTTACGTACATGTTAATTGTATGTAGCATATTAATTCATTGTATATTTTTACAACACAGTTTTTAAGAATTAAAAATCATACAGAAAGTGTTTTCCAGATGAACACGCTTCTGTATATATTGTGTCTTCATTAATTTACACACCTTTTCCATGTAGACACGAGTAGGCCCTTATCACAGCATAGCAGGACTGCACAGACAGTAACTGAGATGTGTAGTTTAATAATTAAGTGTTCATTCCTGTAATCTAAACGCATTTGCATTTACACAAGTAGAGGGAAAGCAGGAAAGAAAGCATTCCAGGTAGATCTTGCTTTTCATCTATTCTTGCATCTGAGTTACACTTGCATGTTAACAACACAAAACAGGAAAGGTTATTATTTTTTTATTATTATTATTGTTGATGGTATCTTTCCAACCTTTGCTTTAAACAATCATACCTGAAATTTTTACCACAGGTCTGTTCCTTTAAACATTAATCACAAGTAGCAAGATGCAAACTTCTCATGCATAGCTCTGACAGCTGGAACCTCCCTCATTGCTTTTCTCAAGGGTAAGCAAAGAGGCAATGGTTGGAGACACCCCTCAATTCTCCCAGTCAAAAATACTAGATATGCACAGACTTTCTTGTTCCATTACTTCATTCTTCTGGATTCTTGGCACTCTTAATAGTGCTGACAGATAACAGTGCAAAGTCACTTCCGTTTTAAAAAAACAAAGAACTTTATATTATGACATTTTCCTAATACAATTCTCAGATCTGCCAACAAGTGAGAGAGGCATTTCACAGAAATACAAAGTGACACCCTTTGTGTCTTCAAGAAATTGGCTGAAATAAATAACTATTAGCGATCTCATAATCAGGTGTATAGCATAATATAATAAGATCTGACTGAGAGATGAATTCTTTCAAATATCTGCCTTGGTGAATGAAGAATAGAATCATAGAAGTACTCAGGTTGGAAAGACCTTGAAGTCCAACCACAACCCAACCCTACTATCCTAACAACCCACAACTAAATCATGTCCCTGAGCACCACATCCAAATGGTTTTTAAACACATCCAGGGATGGTGACTCAACCTCCAGCCTATTCCAGTGCTTAGCAACCTCTTCTATAAAAAAGTGCTTCCTGATATCCAAGCTAAACTTACCCTGGCACAACTTAAGTCCATTTCCCCTCATCCTGTCACCAGTGAGAAGAGATCAACCCCACTCTCACCGTAAGCACCTTTCAGGTATTGGAAGAGAGCAATAAGGTCTCCCATCAGTCTCCTTCTTCCCAGACTAAACAGCCCCAGTTCCTTCAGTCTCTCCTCGTAGGGCATGTTCTCCAAGCCCTTCACAAGCCTTACTGCCCTTCTTTGGATCTGCTCCAGCACCTCAATGTCCTTTCTGTATTGAGGTGCCCCAAACTGAACACAGTACTATAGATACAACCTAATATAGCACAATAGCTACATCTTCCACCATATTCTTCTTTTTACTGCACTTAGGAATTTATGTTTATATTTGAATTCACCATGAAAAAAAGCAGACTTGACAGATGCTCAGCTAATCCAGCAGTATTTACATAAGGCATTTCAACACATAACAAGTGCTAATTAGCACTCACCAGCTACAGTTACTGAACTCTATTTCCTTCCAGCATTCCTAACTCTCCTGTGCTGCTGGCAGGTACTCAGCCACATTTGTCAAGAGCTACTGCCAAAACTTCCCCTGTAACACAGATCACTGACCCCAAACCCACCGTGTTTATCCCTTCACTTCTTCCTCATTGCTTTTTTATTCTTCAGTAAAAACAGAGAATTAAAAAATAAATCCATAACATGTTAACATTTCCTTTTTAAGCGCTCAGGAGCTTTACAGAAAGGTGAGTAACATCAACATGAAACCTGCTGATTTTAAAACAAACGATGGCAATAAAATTGTGAAATTGTGAAAAAAGTTGGTGAGTTTGCTTTTCTTTTTTTCCTCCTAAAGGCAATAACATACAATACCTAGCACTTGTTACACATAAGGTATGCAATTAACAAGAGACAAAATTATTTTTTTCTCGCTCGTCCAAAGTTGTATTTACATCACAACTAACTTCAGCAAGGTTTTCCCTAAAGTAGCAATTCGAAATGTAGCAGCAAATGGCAGTCCCTAGGGATCTCTTTTCCTGATTAAGGCACTCCTCAATGCATTTAAGGCTTAAAAGCAATAACAAGTAAGAATAAATCAAACAGCAGAATCCATTTATTAAGGAGCACAAGCTGACGGTTCTGGTACGGTATGAGTTCTGTGCTGTATGAGCACCCAGGACAGCTCTGCAGAGGAACCTCCACAGCTGTGCACTGGAACTCTCTCCTATCACGATTACTATCCATCCTGGGCTGTAAAACACTGTGAGGAAAAGATCCTCCACCATGGCCTTCAGGCAAGGCCGATGAGAAGCACGCCACCATCCCAACACCATCAAAACCACTGACAAGATAAGAAGGGAAGGGAAAAGGAGTACAGCAACACACGGAATAACAAAGATGCAAGTAAGAAAGGTAATAGATTCAACTTGGTTGTATGGGAAAGAAGATAAAATAGAAAGGTAACGCCTGAATCAAGAAACACAAGAAAGGGTTTACTTGGCACATGAGTAGGAGAATAGAAATTGGCTCTAAGATGCATCACAGCAGTTTGTAAATTTTTGTTCAGTCTTCTGGCAACAGTGCAGGGATATCACCAGTAATGTATGTGCCAATTTTAAACATGAATAACATCAGTTTATTTAAACAGTAATAATTACATCATTTTGTAAGAAAATTATGTTCAAGATGGTCATGTATATACCAATAAAAGAAGTATTTTCATTGAATATTGCCAGAACTATGACACGCAGGTTTACACCCAATTCTACTGTCTGCCTGAGACCAGGTCTCAAAAACAGAGATCAACCTACTAAGATGTTGGTTGTCAATCATTAAGTCATCAGATTGTTGCAGCTTTGCTCATAAATCTCCCGATCTCATGACCAAATTCATCCAAATTCACCACTTGCATTTCTGAACAATCTTTCATTTCTTTTTCTACCTGCACATGAATAAGTTACCCCACACATTCTTTTCAGATGTGGTCACAGTCTAGTTTCCTGTACTTTCTCTTCTCAAGGCTGGAGTTTTGCTGAGAAGTCTGGGTGGACCTCAAAGTCCGACAACAGAGCCTCACAGAGCCTCTCAGGCAGCACGGGGCTTTTAGTTCAACTACAGATGAATTTAAACTTCTTTGAAAGCTAGATTTCTAGGGAACAGCTTCTCTTCTTCCCACCACATTCAAACACAGCAACTGATTTAGAGTGGAAACTACAAGCTGTCAGTTCCCAGATTTATCTTCTGTTGTACAGTAATGTGTGGGCCCACAGAAACATACAAGTTTGATTTGATGCAGTCCCCGCCATAATGTTAGCTCCTACTGTCATGCTGAAGAAACAAGCAGTTGTGTAAAATAGACTGCATACTGAGGAGCAGAAGCCTTCAGTACTGCTGAGCAGTTAATAATTGAAGTTTCACTACAGCTTACACTTTTGGAAAGCTGTGCGTTTCCATGTATGTCTGCACATACTTAGATATAAGGTGCAGGACGCTCCAAAGAAATAAGACTACAAAGATTAAAGCAATACTCGGTCTCAATAACAGTATTTTGTAATGTTATGAGACCTGTTTGATTGCCCTTCTAAGCCTTTAATTTATCTGCAGCAATGACAGTACTAAATGACTTTGGCCAGACAACTGTAATAACAAGAACCACCAAGTGCCACTGCATTCAAACATGCAGAAACACTCTGGTATGAATTCCAGCTTTGGCATTACCTACTTGACAAGTGGTCTGCAAATACTGAAAGTTATTTGTGTAAGAGTGCATGCCAAATTTCCCTGGAAAATTGAATGTATTGTTTTTGGCACAACTCCCATCCCCAAAAGCCAGTTATTTTGTGCTTAAATCCATATGGTTCAGCCACCAAAAAAAACCCCAGTCTCATTGACTGAGGAATTGTATCATCAATCCACAACATCATTTCCTGGGGACAGACTCCAACATATGTCAGCTAAGCAGCACTGACCTGGTGCTGAAATGACTGAAAAAACAGAATATTAATTCTACAAGTTTTTGTCTGAAGCAAAAATGAAAAAAACAAAATCAAACATCATCCTGCTTAACAATGGGCAGTACTTTGCTGAACACTGATGATGGAAATGATTTACATCCCAACCTAGCCCTTAGTAGCTCATGCCACTCACAAGTACACAGGAAGAAAAAGCAAGAGGAAATCATAGTAAGGTCATTCTTTACTATTCAGCCTTCTTGCAAAATTCAAAGTTTTTATGCCATCAGGTTATTCACAGTAAGTAGTAAACCAATCTACTTCTACCAACTTTTTACATGGTCTAATAGTAATAAGACAAGGGGGAATTGCTTCAAATCAAAAGAGAGGAAATTCAGGGGAGATGATAGGAAGACATTTTTTACTGAGGGTGGTGAGGCACTGGCTGCCAAGATAAGCTGTGGATGCTTCCATCTCTGGAAGGCTGGACGGGGCTCTAGGCAGCCTCATCAGCTGGGTGGTGACCCTGCCCACAGCAGGAGTTTGGAACTAGGTGTTCTTTAAGGTCCCTTCCCAAGCCATTCTATGATTTTGTCTACTTCCATCTCTGCCTAACTTCAGAGGAGAGATTAATTCTTTTTTACTACTGTATTGACAATGGAATCTAATCTTGTGTAAACTTGTCACTTCTGCTTACTAAAGATATCAGAAAGCAGCAAAACTTCAACTCCTTCAAGCTGAAAAGCTTCAGTGAGGTTTTCATAGTACCTCCTGCGTACTCCTCTATCAGCTCTCCAGCCTGACAATGCAAGCGTACTATATTTGTCAAAATTACTGCTATTGTAACGAACATGAGTCTGATTATGGCGAGTTCTGTATTACTTCCTTGAAAATAACATGTTGAGGACAACCCCTCTGCCTCAGAGTGACAACCTGGAGGAGGATTCTCTGAATAAGTTCTTTTTGTGACTGAGAAGTGAATTGCACACGGTTCAGAACAGTAACACAGGCACTTGCAAAATGTGTATCATGATGTCTTACACTTCTCTGTAACTCTCTACGCTTTCTTCTTCCCTTTCTCATCTGATGCATAACTTCCAATGTGAAAACATGCTGATGTCACACTAAATATCTTCCTGAAACTACTTTTCCCCACTCCTATGTGACACTTCCAAGCAGATCCCTAATCAGGACAAAGTCTTCTCTCCTCAAGGCCAGGGTCCTGATTCTCCTTCTTGCCCTCTCTTCTCAGGACCCTGAATGCATTCACCTGATGGCCAACACACGTATGGCTGCCCTGACCTTCACCCCTGCAGGCAATGCTTCCTTATTCATGCTGTGAGGTCCAGCAGACTTTTCCACATCTATCTTCACCTGGGTCAGGAAGTTGTCACTGATATACATCAAAAGCCTTCTGGACTGCTCATACTCTGCTGACTTTTTCCTCCAGCAGATAATGGTGGGTAAAATCTCCTGTGAGGGCCAAGGCTCCTTCCACCTATCTGAAGAGGACTTCTTCTGCCTCATCAAGTGGCTTGTAGCAGACATACAAATACGACAGTTCCCATATTGCTCTGCTTGCTATGCTTGATCCTCTCCAGTCCCACAGTGAGGCTCCACTGCTCTCCCACACAAAGGCAACCTCTGCTTGCCATCTGGCTGGTTCTTCCTGCACAGCCTGTACCCAACCACAGTGCAGCAGCCACTGCCACGTTCCTGTGACCCCAGTGACACTGCAGTCCTGCAGCTGTGCACAGATCTCCAATTCCTTCAATTTGTTCCACACACTTGAGCATGGGTGTGCAGGCACTTTGGAGAGGCATTCAGTTCTGACACACGAAAACCTATGAGAGCTTCCCCTTCAACGCATACCACATCAAAACCCAAGGCAATTAAATAGTTCTGCATGATCGATCTGACTTCCAAACACGCTATTTGGTCTTCTGTTAATGAGCTTTAACATCAGCTAGTCACCACTAGAAATCACATGACTTGCAAAATCTATGTGTGGTTGAAGAATTGTGCTGACAGTAAGCAGGTAGCCAGATGCAGCCTGGCCTCCTCACGCTGACCTTCACTCTGCCAGCCTTGCATTGGCAGCCCCCAAAACATTTCATTTCAGTTTCTTTCCTGAAACATAAGCACTAATCAAAAATAAAAATAAAAAGGTGTCAAAAAACTAAACTTGTCCATGATTATTCAGTGTATTAAATGTAAAAATTATATCGCTTACCAGAGGGGCAAACACATGTAAAACACAGCAGTACAACGCAAAGTTACTTATTATGCTTTAATAACTACTAGAGTAGCATGTTCTTAAAAATATATACATTTATGTTAGTCTTGGATTTCAGATGACAGCAGTTTCCAGCTTGCTGATTTAAGAATCATAACATTTATTTTTCCTTCTCTCAGACAAATTAGATACTTTCAGGAGAAAAAAAAGAAAAAGCCAGAATGTTACAGAAATGCAGCTTAAGAAAATGGCTGCCAAAGTAAGGAAGCTGCAGTACACATCCAGAGGTAAGGCAAAGATGTACACCAAAGGGAAAGGAAGCTCACATATTTCTGTTTTGAAAACAAAGTAATAATTTCCTACAGCATGAGGAAAATAATAATAAGGCAAAGGAAGCGGGCATTGGCTCACTCCCAAACTGAAAGCAAGCACATGCACTTGCATCCAGTGGTCATGTTACTAATACTAAGCCCCAAAGTATTATGCCTCAACTGTTTGCGGTGGGGTCTCAGACATTATCAGGGTAAGTGAAAGGTCCAGAAAAAAAAACGCTCCTTCAGCACAGTCCTCAGCTCCCAGGAGATGCTATACAGCAAGCTTTATTAGTAACAGCCCACAGGGGCACACCCAGACTGCTCAGAGCCTGAAAGCTTAATGGCAGTAACAGATCCTGCTTAGTGTGTGCAGGGGAAGCTTCAGGCTACAGCCCGCAGCCACCCATCCCCTTTGAGCCCTCCCTGGCTGCTGGGGCTTTGTGGGTGCTGCCTTCATCCACAGCTGCCCCGTGCCCTTCATCCTCCAGGCAGCAGCCATTCTGACCTGCTGGGATGGCTGTGAACAAGTGTGGGAATAAGGATTTCTTCAGCTTCGGCAGCTGCTGCCAGCACCCTCCCAGAAAAAAAACAAGAGCCTAAGAGTGCAGCTGATTTAATGCCACCATTGGGATTCTGTAACAGATTCCTGCTCAAGTGAGGAATTCAGTGCTTGGGCGCCTCCTCCATCATCCTCAGCAAAGCACAGGGATAACTGCACTCATGTGACAGCCCTTCTGCCATCCAGCAGTGAGAGCCACTAGCACACACCAAACCATGGCAAGTGGCCTTCAGACTCAGCACACACCAGGTTACCCAGGGCAGGGCTTTTAACTCACCTTAAAGATCATTGCTTCCTGCGGTCATTGCTCTCAGTACATTCTCCAGGAAATTAAACAAATTAAACAAACGAACTGAAGAACAGTCCAACTCACACAGGCTACAAAGTAATAAATGTCAAGTCAGGAATCCCAGAGACAACTTTCAAAGCATGTAACAAATTTGTCACTTGAAATGTGCGCACTGATTCCTTTGTACAAAGCTTTGTAGTTCTAAATGTGACTTTCAACACCAGTCTAGTAATACAACAGTACTGGTAGACAACCGAAAAAATAAAGCAGACATCAAAAAACCAGCACAAGTGAACTTTGAAAGCAACATTTAAGTTGTACAGAAAGCTACTTTGCCATTTTACTGAACATTTAAACTTGTGCATAGTGAGAAAAACGCAGTCACAACATAAAAAGTACTATTCCACTTCTTAAATGTCACTAATGCAGCTCAACAAGCCAACTAATACACATTCAACTCTTCACATAATGGAAAGAATCATTACAAACTGTGTAAACTTACTTCTTATTAAAAGCATGCTTGAATTGTCAGAAATAAAACAGATCTCACCTCAACGTTGCTGAGCTTCAGAAAATAAAGCATCAGCTTCTGAAGGCAAGAAGTCCTGGCCAGGCAATTCATGCCTGAGGGCCCTTCCACCACCACAAAAACACACCAGGAGAATGCAGCCAAAAGCCAAAGTCCTGTCCTGCACCCTAATTATATCCCTCACCTCACAACTCCCCAGACCAGCTGCACAAATCAGCCCTGGGAATTGGTTTTGCTGAGCCCTAACCCCAGACAAGGAGCAGGCTGAGCCGGATTTCAGGAGCAGCCCTTGCTTCCATGCTGGATGAATGACTGGGCAACTGTGCTCCTTAACACAAATTTAATCCAAAATGGCAACCAACAACTTTCTTCTGAGTCACTGGTGAAGCAGAGACAGAGAGAAAAGCACAACATCTAGCAAAATAATCCATCTTTACTGTTGGTTTTGCCTGTTTTCCTCTCTTGGGGCCATCTTCCCATATGAACGTCATTAGAGCCTACCTTAATGTTCAAAAGAGATGTCTTAAACTGAAAAACCTGTATACAAAAGCTCTGTGTACTTATGTACACTGCAGCTCTAGGAGCACTAATAGTTTGTGCTTTGATAAAAGAAAAAAAAAAAGCAGTATTTTGTGTTTTGGCAATGTTCAAAGACAGGAAAGTAGTACAAACTAACCCCAAAAGATGCAGAAAATTGTGTTACTTAATTTCAAAGAAGCTAGATAACAGTGTGGGATATGAGTCTTCAGAACAAAGGTCATCTTGAATTTTAGAAACGTCTCAATACCCATGCTATGCTCAAATTGATCTTGAGTGCTCAGAAGGAACATTCCCTGCCACGGAAAACAAAATAACTCTGATAAGCTCTAGCTTTTGAAAGGGATTTCAAACAAGGGCTGAGTAAGCATGAGAGCCTACAATTTAGAAGTTCTTTTTCCCACCACTGCCTATATCTACTGAAACAATAGAAATGTAACTCTTCTCCAGAAGGCACACCAACCAGCAGACAGAACAGGGAGAAATCCAACCCAATAATGTCAAACTTTCTTAGCCTTCTGTAATCTGTAGATGACCATTCTCCCTACCCTCTGTTATGAAGCTACTGGAGCTTATACAACACAGCTGGCATAGCTGGCTTCATTAAATTAGCTCACAACCAAATCAATTGATGGATGGGCTGCAGATAATACGCAGTCCCAACTGCAGGCAAACATGCAGCTGACTCAAAACCAAAGCAAGCTTCCCCCTTCTGGGCAGGCAGCATAGGATTGTCATCAGTCAGAGGCAAAACAAAAAACAAAAAAAACAACAAAACCAAACCCAAAATATTATTTGATAAACCACTGGACATCACCTTTCAATTCTCACTAACAGGGAAAGCATAAGAGCAAATTAAATAACAGAAAACCTCTTGGGATTTTAATACCAAATAATGCTGCCCTGATCTATAGTCTTGCTGAAGTCACTGCTCGTAGGAGAAGAGCCTGATGACCATAACATCCATGGTTAGGACATAGAGAAAGGACAGACGCTCGCTGTGAGTGACACCAGTGCTCGGAGGGACAAAGGACAAAGGCTAGCTAATGCTCACCCCTGTTTAAACACGCAGTTATTGCCTGCGAAGCTCAGCATGGGCGCCTCAACGACTGTTTTGTGGCAATTACTCAGAACAAGGCTGCATTTTTTCTTAATATGGTTACAGCAGCTCATCAAACGCAGTAATGGCAGATTTACTAAGCGTTCTAAGGCAAGCCGCAACTTCTTAAGTTCCAGGCTGGCATTTCACTGCGACGGATAGTCGGAAGGGTGATGATATCTTCACCGAAGCAACTGGCACGGGATAAAGTTGCAAATACTCTGTCAGCAAACACACACCTCGTTTTCGCGGCACCGAGCACTCCTCAGGAATTACGGCTGTACCATCACTTCATCCTCCGTGAGCAAAAGCAGAGAATTGGGCACAGCCTCCCCGCAGCAGCGTCCTCCGAGCGCCAAGCGGGCGGCGGAACCGCCCAGCCCGCCCGCCGGGCTGCGGCAGCGGAGCGGAGCCGGGGACAAAGCGCGGCCCCGCCCGCCGGCACCCCCAGCCCGCCCGGACCCACAGCCTCGCCTCCCCGCTCGCCGACCACCGAAGCGTGCCCGGCTGCGCTCCCCAGCACTACGGCGCGGCGAGGCCGGGCTCCGAACGAGAGGAAAGCGGCGCCCGGCCCGCAGCTCCCGCCGCCACCGCCCAGACGCGCCCGCAGCACCACGAAACCGGAGCGTGGCCCACCCCGAGCGGTTCCCGCTGCCCCGCCGGACGTCTGGGGCCTTTCTAGCCGCCCCCCACCGCTGCCCCTCACCTTCCAGCCCTTCCATGGCTCGCCCCGACCGCCAGCGCCCAACCCAGTCCCGCTCCGCCGCCGCTGCTGTGGCAACGCCGCCACCTCCCGGCCCGCTAACATCCGCCGCTCCCATTGGGCGGCCGGAGCGGGCGGGACGGCCCTCACCGCCCCTTGGGGCCGCAACGCCGGGCTGGGAGTAGAGCGGCTTGCCGCCTTCCTCTGAGCGGCTCCCGGCTGGCAGAGAGGGGAAGGGGTTGGGCTGAGGGCACGGCTGCCGGTGTGTGGTGCGCTGCCCTTGCTGGTATGAAAACACGGGGCAGCCGAGTGAAAAGCACGAAAAATGTGTTTTTGTGTTTGTAGGCAGTGGGTTCCTCGTCCTTTCCTCCTCATTAAACAGGCACATATATGAAGGAAATGAATATAGAATCATAGAATAGCTTGGGTTGGAAGGGACTTTAAAGATCATCTAGTTCCAACCCTCCTGCTGTGAGCAGGGTTGACAGCCACTACATCAGGCATCAGACCAGGCTGCCCGGTACCCCATCCAACCTGGCCTTGAACACCTCCAGGGATGGGGCCCACAGACTCTCTGGGCAACCTGTTCAAAGCACCTCAGCACACAGCAAAAAAGCTTCCCCTTACATCTAATCTTACCACCATTAGTTTAAAACCTCATTCTCCTGTTGTCCTAACACTGTCTACCAATGTAAAAAAAAAAAAAAATAAAATTTTCCCTTTATAATATCCCTTTAAATATTGGAAGGCTTTAATGAGGTCACCCTAGAGCCTTCTTCAGACTGGACAAGCCCAGGACCTTCAACCTGTTTTTGTAGGAGAGATCCTTCAGCCTCTGATCATCCTTGTGGCCCTTCTCTGGAAGCTCTTCACATCTTTCACGTGTTGAGAGCCTGGAAAAGGATGCAGTACTGCAGAAGGGTCCTGCAGACGTCAGAGTAGAGTGGAACAATCACCTCCCCACCATTGCTGACCATCTGTCTTTGATGCAGCCCAGAATACAGTTGGCCTTCCAGGCTGCAAACACACATTGCTGACTCATGTTATGTCTTTCATCTGCCATGACCCCCAAGTCCTTCACAGCAGGGCTGCTCTTAAGTTCTTCTCCCAGTCTGTATATATATCTAGAATTGCCCGGACCAAAGTTCAACATCTTGCACTTGGCTCTGTTGAACCTCACTAGGTTAACCAGGACCTTTTGTGTTTATCGGGGTCTCTTAGGGTGGCATCCCTTCCTTCTCCCTTATCAACTGTACTACTCAGTTTGGTGTCACCTGCAAGCTTACTGAGGGTGCACTCAATCCCATCATCTATGTCACTCATAAAGATGTTAAAGAGCACTGGTCCCATGCTGGACCCCTGGGGGACACTGCTCATCACTGCTCATCTGGAGAACAATCCTCTGGCTGTGGCATTCCAACCAGTTCCTTATCCACTGAGATTCTCTCATGCTACAAGATCAACAGGCTACAAGGCCCGCTTTTGGAAAACAATACCACTGAACTGTCAGTGACTATGCTTTTGTGGTGCTTTTTACCAGAGCTCCTTTTGATCTGTTAAAACTTCACATCTATAGCAATAAAAGCATTTCAATAATTTTTTAGGATTACGTTTTCAGCTCCTTTACTTGTCTTCATGACGACAAACAACTAATACAATTTCTCAGTGTAAACAATAATAAATCTTACCAAAATTATTTCTGTCTTTTCTGTGCACTTTGAAATCATATTTCCTTGTCCATAGGATCACTGTTACGATCACATGAGCTCCACAGATCTAAGTGCTGCATGTCCAACACTCAGCATGTAAACTATGACAAGTATATGTTTAAATCATCCACTGTGTCAAAATTTTGAAGATGTGCAGTAACTCTAGCTGCAGTTTCTCTGGGTGGTTCAGAACCATGCTGAAAATGCATTTCAAATTTGCCTTTGATCTGTGGAGCTCATGTTTGTAAAATTACAGGCCCAGGCAGAAGAAAGCTGTTTGCCACTATGCTGCAGAGACCTAACGCTTGCAAATTGTCCATTAAATCTTTGTCATAAAACTTGAAAGAGCCAAGGTTTGTCATAGTTGCCAAATGCTGGCTGCTTACCTAGCTATGAGAGTAGCAAACAGAAGTTCACTTTCTTTTGTGATATTTCCATACTTCGGGGCTGAAAACTCAAAAGCAGAGGCTTAGGGTAATCTCATCTTTCAGCAGACAAATCCTTTATAATGAAACCATAAGCACAACTTTTATCCTGTGTTTGCAATGTAGTGAATAGTTTGTATTAGAAGATCATTTGGCTTGGTTTGGTTTCTTGTTTCTCTTTGAAAAGTGTGGTTATTTTTATTAGCAACCAGAGCAGATTACTTCATCTCATCCAGTTTTAAGGGTCTACAACATGGTGAGCTGAGCTAATTGTCAGATTTCCTATTATAGTCAATAGGAATTTGTTTTTGTAGATTATGTATTCTGTGGGATGAGAGTGAGATCCATCTGGCCAAACATACTGCCTGTTTCAGGGTGACATGAATCAGAGCCCAACCTCTAGCCAGAGGAAGAATTAGACTTACTAACTCTGCACTAACTACAAAGTGAAGAGGTATTAGTGCCAGGTGACAAGCTCAGATGTAGACAACACCCACATTAGAGTAGTCAAATTCTACCTTAGATGTCTTCAGACTGGATCCTGTACTGGAAATAGATGTACTGCTTAGTTTTGCTCTGCCAAGGTGCGATTGACTGACTGTGTCATTTCATTACTCATCTGGGAAGTGAAGGACGTAAGAAATGACTTACAAAGCTAGTAGGCAAGTGGCTGTTCTGCAGCAAAGCTGAACAATTCTCCTGTTTTCTGTGGCTGGTGTATGAACTTCTGTTGTGCAAATATGCACATGGACAGAATATCTTAAAGGATGCCCAATGCTGGGTCTTTCAATTGTTGTAAATATACAGTATTTTACGTATTGGAACAAAACAAATAAACAAACAAACAAACAAAACAACAACAAGGGAAAAAAAAAAACAACAAAAAAAACCATGCCTATACTACTTTGCTCTAGACTTACTACTCCAAAAGCAAGTCTGACACTTCTATAATATTTAGGATTTCCTTTCCAAATTATATGCTAAATCTATTAATTACTGGTTTGCAGTTTGTCTTCTTTTGCCATCGTTGGTTTCTAGTTTAAATATTTTCCTCATTGTTTATCTCTTTGATGTATTTATAGGCAATTAGCCTATGTTCTGTTCCAGTATTTGCCTTGTTAGCCTAAACAAAGTAGAGCTCTTCTGAACTGTCTTGATAAACTTCCTTTCCCATTTCAATAGTCATCACGATATCTTTTTTTTTCCACCAACCTATACCACATTAGTTCATATTTGGCAGAATTACAGAATCAGAGAATCATAGGTGTTGGAAGGGACCTGTGGAGATCATTGAGTCCAATGCTCCTGCTAACGCAGGTTCCATACAGAAGGTTACATAGGAAAACATCCAGGTAGGTTTTGAGTATCTCCAGAAAAGGACACTCCACACCTTCTGTGGGCAGACTGTTCCAGTGCTCTGTCACCCTCAGAGTAAAGAAGCTTTTCCTCATTTTGCATGTGATCAGTGTCTTACTGTAAACATCTGCTAGAGTTCTTCACCTCTGATGGGAGTATTTCTACTAATGCATCTTAGGTTACATTTGCTATGCTATTGTAAACTTGTAGGCACCTAGTCTATATTTAGCTCCTTTTCCATATCAGCTGTTTTGCAGGGGCAGCAATGACAGGAATTTTTGCCTCTACTCTACTCTACTCTCAGACTCTACAGTCTGAACACTTTCAGTTCAGTTTCTTCGATATCTCTGGGAAGGAACAAGAAAACACGGCCATAAGTGCAGTGGTCACATTTTCCCCACTCACATCATTAGAAGAGTGGAAATATAAACACTGGCATAGACACAACTACACCTGACCAAATTCCAGGAGGAATTCCAAAGGAGGTGAGAGCTGCACTGCAGTCAGCTCAAACATCAGGCAGGAATATACAGGTACCCTCTTAGCTTAACAGTCAGTTTGCAGAAAGGCTTATGTGTCTCTCAGAAGGCTATTTTTTCAGAAGAGTTTCTCAGTTTTAGTTGGTACAAAAGAGGGGCAGATTATGAAGGCCCAATTTCCCTGCCAGGTATGGGCATAGAAGCAAGTTACAGTTTAGTCTTTGGTTGCATAAGGCAACATTTTCAAAATATTTGTTCACTGTGCTCTTGACTGGTTGCACAAGGAACTCCAGCTCTTTCTTGTGTGCAAGCTCTACTTCCCTACTTCTCATGCAGCTCTTTGTATGATAGAGATAATTGGATTATGATAGTCTGAAAGATGCATATTGATAACAGGATATATTTAGTAAAATGCAATGGGAATTGAATTCTTGCCCTTACTCATGTGGCCAGCACTTACTCCAGGTAAAGACGGCTCCGTGAAATAGATTGTAAAACTTTTAAATTGTTTAGGCTGGCCAGTGGGACTTGAGGAATAAATATGTATGTATATTTTAATATAGCAGATTATCTAAACTGAAGCATTCAAAAATCATTAGTCCCTTTAGAAAGTGACTAAAGAGTTCTGGGATCCAGACTTTGGCAATGTATTGTCCTAGACCTTTGCAAACCTGTGCAAATCCCTCCTTTGGGTCAGAAGAGTCGTAAAAGGTCTAAGTCTTGTAAAATGATCAGAATTCCATTAACGTTCCAAATGCTTTCCTCCACCATTTAAATCCTTGCCACAATGACTAAGATCTTTATAGAAAATCAAAACCTGTTCTCTATCTTTCATCTTAATAATGAACATGGGATAGAGAAGGATTTCCTAAAGTGGAATTTTAATTAATACACTTTGCCTCACACTAGCTACTGGGAATTCAGATATGCTTGCACGGGGGAGTTTAAAATTTAAATATTCCTAATAAGCTTTTTCTTACAATTAACACTAATTGAGGACTACAGACAAGAATGATTACTTTCCTACCGAAATAATTCCTCAATTGAACTACTATAAGAGTGCCTTTTGTTCTTTTGTGGCTTATAGACCTGATTTATATTCAGAACTGCTGTATTGTGATTTTCCTATTAATCTTTTTAGCAGCCTAGCTTTTTGCTTTTTCTTTTTCTCAGTACACATTATAGTTTTGTTTGCTGTGAGACTCCCATATTAGATGGAACAAGACCAGAGGCCACAAAGAACACTGTTGAGCAGTGCCTGAGTGAACAGATTTTGCCTGTGAATTGCTCAAACATGAATTGCTCAGTGTATAAAGCTGAATGTAAACGTAAACTGTCAGTGTTAGAGCAAGTAAGATATAATAATGCCCCAAACACTGATAAAACAATAAACATGCTAGTTTAAATTCTAGCATGCCATGTTGTTAGATGTGTTTTGTCAAGCCAGAGGAGGAGTCCAGGGATTGTGACTTTGTATCTGAGTCTGTGATTCTTCAATTGGACAATAAACAACAAAAGAAAAGCTGTTGTTTTTTATTTCATCAGACACTCTATTGCTTTACCTTCTTGATCTGTAAACCATTGCTGCCACTGAGCCCAGCTGTCCTCTTATAACCATTGTTTCTCAGTTCATCATTCTGACCTCTTCCTTGTGCTGGCCCAAGTGCTGCTGTACTCAAGTAGATTGGAAATTTATCCAATCAGCATAAATTCCCAGGGCTGGGAAAGTGATCCTCAGCCCTCATCTGATCTGCTTGTCTTTATGGTTCCCTATACAACTACATGAACTGTGCCATCACACACTGGGTGTCCGCATTAAAATCAGAATGGGTAGCCAGCATCTTTCAGGAAAACAGAGCTGACGCTTCCACTGGTGGTTTGTATTAGTTTAAAGAGAAGATAAAATCAGGAATTTCTCCAGCTTAGTTTGTTGGACGTGTGACAAAATACAGAGGATCTTCTCTGTTGATAAGTCTGAGGACTTGCAAAAAGCCTGCAGGTTTCTCATCTCTTAACTCTGATGTTACATATCTTTTCTGATCTCTTATTTTGTTTCTAAGTGAATAGTCCTGCCTTGCTAAAAAGCTTCATCTTTTTTTTTTTAATCCAGAAGCATGAGAAACAAAGAACTTAAAATACAGCCCTGTGTGTAGGATTGGGCTGTGCTGTCTCTAAAACATATATGAATCTTTACCAGGTCTATTATATAAATCCGATAGGACCAGTTTACTTATTTATTTTTTAATGAGCTCAAATCCTTTCATGGTTTTGTAGCAGCCATTTTAAAAATAGAAGGACCAAAACAAGGAAAGTAGACATTCCTGTTTCTTGCTTCTCAGTCTGGCTAAAATATGAAATGTTGGGAGTTCTTCCTTGTGCTTTCAAGAAATCCTGACATTTTACTCTGCCAGATTGATTAATATTTAGAGACTGTGCCAAAATAGCAGCAGCGGAAAGTGCTGTACTGTTAGAACAGCAGGAGGTTTTGAAGAAATAGGTTTCCCAAGCTGTGCTTCTGCTGGACATGTTCTCCTATCAACCTTTGCCCACTCCTGAGAGCACCATTGCTCAGAGCAGAAGGCAGAATCCAGAGCTCCAGAAGAGAGCGAGACCAAACCCCTGGTGTTCTGGGTTGCGGTTCAGGGTGTGAAGTCAGTGTCCTCTTGCTATCTGATAACAGCTTTCTTCTAACCAAGTATGCTTGTGGTGTCAGTGAAGCTGGGATTGTGAAGTCCAAGCTTTAGAGCTGAAGAAACACAAGGTTCTTTGAGTTCTTTACTTTCACAAGTAATTTCACATATTTGCTTATATTTTCTCCTGTGAAACCTGGAGGAGCCTTTTTTAATTTGCAAGGGTCAGGGCTCAAAATTCAGTAATTCCAGACTTAGGCGTTGAGCATAACCTTCTAGTCTCTACATTTCTATGCTGAACTTTAAAATGACATTATATACCCCCTTTTTCTATATCACCTTTTCTTCAAAAGCCTCATTAGAGAGGCACTTGAAATTTTACAGACTGCAGTAGTTCCACTGTTTACTTATTGCTATATATTGGCATTTGCAACCTATATAACAGTTTTCAAACGTCGGGCTGTTTGTTAGTTTTCACAGCTCTACTAGCAGGGTAGTTCTCTAAAAAAAATGAGTAGGAAAATCAGAGCACGGTCTACATAAGGCAGACATCGACCTTTGGTAAATCTCATGTACCATTTGTGTTTTATTTCCAACACACTGCCACACTTGAGCTTGTTGTTTTAGGACCTGGTCTTGTTTTCTGAGGCATGGCACAAGCCAAAACTGAGAGATTACTGAGAAGCAAAACAATACTATAAAGGTGATTTAACAAAGCCATTTGATATGAGTTTGTGTGCAAAGTGGTTTATGCATTTCTGTACCCTAAGTGCTTGCTTAGAAAACTGACTTTTCTGGGTAGACATGCAAAAATTGGTTGCATTTATGTATTGTACAAACCAGTAGACCATGAAGCAGGTAAAATATTCTAGTTTTCTAGAATTATCCAAATGTCTTACATGGCAGTTAAAATGAAAATTATACATATATATTCTTAGTCTTGTGGATAGAACAAAGGTGGCAAATTCTGTCATAAGAATTTTTTTTTGTCACTGAGATTACATTTCAATTTATATTTTTGTGTGATTTTCATAATGTTCTTTTTTAATATTCAGAGGAAAATGTGTTAAATCATAGTAACTAATGGTGTAAAGTCATTTGGAAATGAACTTTCAGAATGCTTAGAATAAATATTGTTATATTTGTTTCCTTTTTTATTTATCACTGAATATACTCAGCTTCTTGCAGTTCTCTGTCTCAGAATGTGATCTCATGATTCTTCTATTCTTAGACAAAAACCTACCTACAGATTATGCAGTGTCATCACTTAACACCTTGTGCTGTGTGACTAAATTTACACATTTTTAATTCTATTGGGTAATGTGTATTCACAGACTTGATTGTAAAAATTGTTCTTAAAACAAAATATTTTTACATATCAATTTGGCAAAGAAAGAAAAACTTAGAAGCAATAGTCTAAAAGTACATTTAGTTTCATCTAACCCAAATGCCGTTTCACTGCATTTGCTCTCTTTGCATTATACAGAAAAAGGCTAAAGTTCTTTACTATGAGAGTGGTGAGGTGCTGGAACAGGCTGTCCAGAGAGGCTGTGGATGCTCCGTCCCTGGAGGTGTTCAAGGTCAGATTGGATGGGGCCCTGGGCAGCCTGGTCTAGTATTAAATGGGGAGGTTGGTGGCCCTGCCTGTGGCAGGGGGGTTTGGAGATTCATGATCCTTGAGGTCCCTTCCAACCCAAGCCGTTCTGTGATTCTGTGAATTCTCCAGACACTCTCTAGTTGGAGCTGACCTCCTTGTGATTGTCTCTCATAACACTTCCTTTAACGATCACAACTTTACTCCTTATACACCTTTGCCTTTTCTCCCTTTACTTGCTCTTATGAGAAGCATTTGGTATATCCCTATGGTGAGAATTCATTCTGTGTCACAATTACGTGAGGTTTTTTGGTTTTATTTTGTTTTGTTTTGTTTTCTGAATGCCAGATATTCACATGTCCCATGTAGTATCAGTGATTACACTTACTTATGGTGCAGGGTGAAAATTGGCTCTTCAACATTTCTAAAAGCCAATCTAACAAGGTATTTAAATAGACAGCCTTTTAGGCATAGTCGGTATACTGAAATCTACAAAAAAAAAAAAAAAAAAAAGGAAAGAAAAAAGAAATATCTTACGGAAAATGCAGTGACCTTTGGTGTGAGCTAAGCTGACTTTCTCTGTCCATGCCAACTTTGCCATGTAGTCAGACCCTTGGATAAAAAATTGATTTCAGTATTTACTTCAATCCTGGTACTTGCAGGTTCATATAACTACTTAGCGCATTTGGCACAGTCTAGATTGTAAAATATTATTCATGAAGATGAAAGTTGTTCATGAGTGACTTTAGTCATTACTATAGGCTCTAACATAAAAGAAAAACATACAATGTGCTTTATTTTTAAACTTAGATTTACAGTACAGTGTATTCTTTTTTACAACTTTATAAGAAGTCACCAACTATACAGAAGCTACAGCAAGAAATACTGAATATTAGTCAATGTTTTCAGTTTGGGTGATGGTCCCACAGTATTGCTGGTGTCATACTGGCTTAATTCAACAACTTTTCTGTGGCATACTTCATTTTTAATAAAAAAAAAATCAATAACTGAGAGGACTCATGCCAACAGAAAATAATTTTTGTAATGTATTCCTAAATACTTTTTGTCATTTGATCAAACTGTAGGATTTGGAATTGCAAAAATCTTTATTTGATTCACTGGTGAGTATCTGATTACACATAGCTCAATGTTTCAGTCTGTCTGGATGAATATGAAATTTCTTACTGATTTAAAAGAGCTACAAATAATAGTCTTGAAACTGAAATCCACTGAGGATTTCTATTTTTGTTCTATACTATGAAACACACTGAACTCATAGCCTGAAGTAAGCTGATCTTTGCTCTAAACTATTCAGCCTAAGAAAAGTATTTGGGTGTAGAAGCTATTAGTTACAACAACAATAGCCTGCAGCTAAGGACATTTTTTGATCTCAAACTATCACTGAAGCTGGCAGCATAAGACTTGGAAAGGGGAAGTAAAGTTACACAAAATGTCACATGCAGAACTATGAGTTGTGAGATTGTTTTCTGTGACACCCCCTCTGTGTCCTGGCATCACAGTCATCTTAATGTTTGCATAGAAAAAGCTGGATACTCATAAAATAAGTGGAAGTGAGTTTGACATTCGTTTAATACTAGGAACTGAAGAAGATTTTGAGAAAACAACCTTACACATGGATTATCACACTTTCAGTGATTGAAGTATGGTCTGTTTGGTTGTTTTTGTTTTTATTCTTATATCACTTTCATGTGATTTTTGAGAAATGTGTTGATTTTAAACAAGATTCAATTATATTTACCAAAAAGATAATATATAAAGTACGGATAAGGTAAAATGGGCAGGACAAAATTTCTCTAAGGTGTACTTTTTATTTTGTGTATACGTCCACATCTCTGACATCTTTTTAGTCTGTTACTCACAAACACATTTTAAGTGCTCTGCTTAGTAGATTTTTGTGTCCATTAAGGAAGGCCGTTTCCATCTCAGATGTATCAGGTGGTGCCAAGTATTGTTATCAGAAATTCAAACGTCAGCTGTAGGCAGTAATAAGAGAAAAAATGGGTGTTTTGCTGGCAGGCACTTTCCCCCTCCTTACTGACGTGTGCCTTTCATTTTTCTTTAAAAACTAGACTTTTGGAGAATGGATTCTTTGAAAGCTCTGATCAAAGTTAAAAAGGCATACAAAAAAATAAAACTGAGCTTCAATCCTAAATTTGCATTTTTTAATGTGATTTTTGTCTGCTGCTAAGCCAGCCCAAATCTTTGACAGCTCTAGGATGCCAACTTGTTACAGTTCCTGACAAATTCACTATGCAGTATCCTCTTTCCTGCAGCTCCAGCTGCCTCCCTCTGGTTCCCGGGACCACTTCACTTGCGTGAAGTGCCAGTGTGAAATTACACCTCAGAGTACCCAACTTCTTGTGTCTGTCCAGTGTCAGATGTAAAAGAGCTGCATGTGGTTGGGATATGTGGAGGCTGTCCAACCAGGCTTTGGGAGCTAGGGCTATTTGCACTTCAGATAATTGTGGCACTAATTGCTTTCTAAAGTGCATGCGGTACATTCAGACACACTTGGAATTTTGCTTAGGGCATGGTGGATTAGTCATTGTGGAACGAGTTCTGTTGGTGTTCTTACAAGTCAGCAGTCTGCACACCTGCCGAATTTTTCCTTTAGCTCATACTTAAGTATGTCCTTACCTAGTTGTCAGTCTTACAGTATCAAGGCATCTCAAAATTTGGTGCCTTGTTCCAAACAAACAAGTCCAGGGCACAGTCTGGACAACTCCTGCACTAGCATTTCCATGTCAGAGCTATAGTGTCTTGTGGGTGAATAGATTTCCCTACATTCAGACCACAAATGCGTTCTAGTGATAGTCCAGAAAAACACTTTCCAATAACTTGATCCTTGGACCTTGGATTTGAACTACTGCTTTAGCTTTTCCCAATCCTAGGTTTCTATGTAAGTCCTCCATAAAAATCTTAAAAGCCATTTTTATCTGCTGTGTTTAACCATCCATTATCTTAATCAGTCATCTCTTGTGTATTTTATCCTATACTTGAGTGTGTAGCATTCAGTTAGTGTGCTTGCTGTATAAACATCTGTTATTGCTAACAAAATTATTGTTTTTTTACTGTAAACATTAAGAATTGGACCAAAAGCTGCCACTACATTCTTTGAGGTAATTGGCTCTTTATTGTTGGTGCTATCTGATATACAATTACTGTATATTATTTTTGTACATAAAACATTTCTCAGTTCTATATACAGGCTAAGATCCCTGTCTTGTACCTATATGGATGCTATAATGATAGATGGGTATCTATGAGGATATGGATCCTGTATATATATCAGCAGGCATTCTACTTTGTGCAGGAATTTGCAGGAGCTCTGTGTTGTTCTTATTTGCAATATGAATTCAGGCGTCTGCACATTACTCTTGAAATGACATATGCACACCCTGCAATGCAAATTCTCCTCATTTTTCATTAATAAAAAGAATGTATCTCTTTCCAGGTTCCATCACAACCCTTTTTGTGTGCGTGTGTTTGCAGCTTTAGAACTCCAACTAATCTCAGTCTGCAGAAACAAGAAGTTAAGAGAAATCACTGTTCAGTTATGAAACTTCCATGTTACTCTTAAAGATCAGTAATGAACTAAGAAAACAGCAGAGAGACTGAACATATATGCTGCTGTGGTACAGATGACTCATCCTAATCTTGGTGTCAGCAATTCCTTGGGAAGTGATACTGACAAAACAAGGCTTTCTGGAGGTGTAGGAAACCACACAAGATGCTCTGATTGTAGGACATGGCAAGGAAATAGTTTTACTTCATTTTCAGAAAGACAGGTACTTCATTCTCCACTAATTTTTAATGACACTTCTTTTAAACAGACTGCAAAAAGCAGGAACATTTCTCCTCTCCTCTCCTCTCCTCTCCTCTCCTCTCCTCTCCTCTCCTCTCCTCTCCTCTCCTCTCCTCTCCTCTCCTCTCCTCTCCTCTCCTCTCCTCTCCTCTCCTCTCCTCTCCTCTCCTCTCCCCTCCCCTCCCCTTCCCTCCCCTCCCCATGTGGTTTCCTTTAGAAAGAAATTGCACTTGCTGTTCTGAAAAGCCTCTCTTCTGGATGATAATAAAATTAGATGTATTGAAGACACCATTTGACCTCAGCAAATATGGATTAGAAGTTCAAAAAATCACCATGTCTCTGGCTGAGGAATTAGTACACAAGACTTTCCATTTTATTCCTCCCACTGAAAAAAAAAAATGGTGAAGGTGAAGTAGAGGGGTGGCATCACTCAGTTTCATGGGTCTGTTAGTCACCAGGCTGAGTATGTCCTAAGAATAAGACTTGGAGGCATGTAGATGTCTGGTGCTGATACATACCCTTACATTAATTTAATTACCTACCATATATTAAACAAGCTAATACAGTGATTTTTTTTCCCCCCTTTATGGAGATAACACAACGTTTCTATTCAGCTGAGCATTTTATGAGAAAGTCTGATAGATTAACATGAAAAAAGGAACACAGTATACAACTGTTAGTTGTGACTGCTAGTTACAACTACTAATCAATAATAATAATTATCATTTAATATACTGAAGTACAATAATACGATACCAAGTTGGTTATTAATTGTAACAAGAATTAATTAACAGCTTGGTGTGGAAGGGACCTTAAGGATCATCCAGTTCCAACCTTCTGCCACAGGCAGGGCTGCCACCCACCAGCTCAGGCTGCCCAGGGCCCCATCCTGGCCTTGAACTCCTCTAAGGTTGGGACATCCAGCTTCTTTGTACAGCCTGTGCCAGTGCCTCACCACTCTCTGAGTAAAGAGTTTCCTCCTAAAACCTAATCTAATTTTCCCTCTTTTACTTTAAAGCCATTCCGCCTTGTCATATCTCTATCAGAACATGCAAAAAGTTGTTTTCCATCCTGGTTATAAGCCTCCTTCTAGTACTGGAAGGAAACATAATAATTATTATTCATATGCCAAAGTATGATAATACAATAATACTTTTATTCCCTCTTCATGATCCCCCAAATAACTTCTCAAAGCTTTATGCCAAATACATATGGAAGGAATAAAATAATAAAGGTTTTGACTGAAGGTTTCTTTTTCATGTACTTTTGTTTCCAGTTTAATGCTTGTTCTTCTAACTATAAGAACAATGTGCTGTTCTGAGATGCTGTCATATGGCTGCAAACAATACTGATACTGCATTTATATGCTCGTAGAAAGAACTGAATTCTGAAATATAGTTTTGCAGCATTCTGCTAAACAGGTATATTTTGTATAAAGGGAGCACCATTCCGTTGTTTGACACATACAGCCTCCCCTCACCTGAAGCAGCAATTGTACAGTGAATGCTCCCTAGGAGTATACATCTATATAGAGATCTGAATCTTTCTGAAATATGAAGCTGATTTACAGCATGGGCTTGATGCAGAAATTACAGAGTACGGTTGATCCCTACTTTCAACTCTGTAAGTATAACATTTGTTCCAGGACTATTACTTTGGAATTACATTACATTACATTACAGAGAAAACTGAATTTGCTCCAGCAGTCCTACATCTACTCAAGGCCAATATATTGTAAAGGGATAGAGCCAAGGAAGAATTCCCACTTGTAATTCTCCTTTTTTTGTAAAATGGACACTCAATATCAATGTCCAAATTCATCACTTTCTCTATCAATAGTCATATGTTGACACATTCCTTTCCTTTAAACACAGTCTGCTTTATAAGCTCTGTTGCTTTTTGCTGTTTCTTTGAAATCTATACTCTTATGGGAGTATATGGATCTTTATTTAGAAGAAAGTCTTGGCAAAGTATTTGTTCAGAATACTATGAAAGCAACTCCCTGGCTCAGGAAAGGACTGACACCAGTGGTTTTGTAGGCTTTTTCCCTCTGTCTTAAAAAAAATTCCAACATTGTATTCCTGTAGTTGTATGTTTCTCTTGATAGAAGATTTTTTTGGGTTTAATATGAACTAGGAAGACCATACATGAAAAACCGTGTTTATTTTAAAAAAGATAACCTGGGATAGGGAAATTGTTAACTAAAAGTTTCAAAAGCAGCTGTCCTTCGGTGACCTCTCCTAAAATCATCCTGGAATACTAATGCCAGCATGAAATCTGCTTCTAGATGATTCTGGGGTTGGTTGGATAGTTACACTTTATGAGTTTTTGTCATTGCGATTGTTGGAGGGAAAATTATATTTATGCTTCTGGTCAGTAGTGCTTTATAATCCCTCCTTTTGAGAGCTGAAGAGTTAATAAATGTTTGGCTCTGTTTACAGGGAGGACACAGCTATGGCAATTCTCTGTCCTCTGACAATGCCCAGAGTAACTATGGACTTTGTGCACAAAAGCAGTGTCTATAGAAGTCGTGCTGAGGGCTGAGCTCCATGAGCTCACAGGGAGCAGCATAGGGGGTGCTTCAGGCCTGCTTGTCAGGGATGCATATCTCTCCCTTTGGTTTGGGGCTGAGTTCTCTTCTTTGACTTAACTGTATTAAGCATGGAAATCCCTTTCAGTACTTTCCTCTGAAGATGAGATCATCCACATGGCTCTTTTTACTTTCAACTTGAAGAAAACTACCACTGTAGTTTTGGACCCATTGTCGAGTAATCCAGTGGTTAGGGCACTCGCCTGGGAGAAGGCAAGGCCTTTCAGTTCTTTGTTTTGCAGTGGGGAAATCTTTAAAAGGAGGACTTGGGTGTACCAGAATATTTTCTTGCCTAGAAAGCAGATGATGGAGATTCAAAGCCTCTTCAAAGGAGAGGATTTATTCTGAACCTTTGATGTCACCTTTGGGGTCAAAGCTTTAATCTGCAGACTGTTGGGGAAAGGAACTGGGAAAAGTATTATTACTACAACCTTTGATAAAATGATTTCCTGTGAAGACCAGTGTTACTGACGACTGGACTAACACATGCTCTACTGTCACGATTATCTGGTCCCTACTTCTTCAAAGAGCAAAATGCTGCTGGGCTTTCAGCAGGAAAGGAGAAGAGATCTTACCTTCAGTAGCAAAGGGACTCAGTGTCTTTAGTCTGAGGCCTTATTTAAGATTTTGAGTTTTGACTATTGGCTTTAAAAGGTTTTTGTTTTGTTTGTTTTTGTCTGTTTGTTTGTTTTCTTTCTTTTTGATGGATGGTTGCTTAAAGGAGAAAGAACCCAACTTCCTGGTTTTAGGAAGTCAGTTCGTGTCTTAGTAGGTTCATACTCAGAGTCATGAAATGAGCTTTGTCAAAAATAATATCTGGGGAGAATCCTTCACAGAATCACAGAATCACAGAATGGCTTGGGTTGAAAGGTTCTCCAAGGATCATCAAGCCCCAACCCCCATGCCACAGGCAGGGCCACCAACCTCTGGATCAGGTACTTGACCAGCTTGACCAGGGTCCCATCCAGCCTGGTCTTGAACCTCCAACATTTATTTCAGGTTTCTGTTAAGAATGAGGGAGGATATCAGATCATAGCTAAAAGACAAGGACTAAGAGGAAGGGTTAACTTTTATTTTTCCATGTGCAAGCTTCAAGGCATATGCTACACCTTCAATTCACGTAGAGTGCATTTGTACTTCCTAGTGGTGCAGTCTGACAGACTGTTACATAGAAATCACAGATTTCAAAGCCTAAGCTGTCAAACTACAATACAAAAGCTTTTAAGACGAAATTACATACTTTCCTTTAATTTACCTGCAATATCTTTGTCACAATGTACGTGCTAGTTTGCCATTACATCTCCATAATAGACAAGTGATCAAACATACACCTTTGAATTAAGCTGTTTATTTATTTGAATGAAGACAGAAATAACCTCAGTCTGCCTGTACTAGTTAAGTGTTAATGAATTCTGCCTTTCCTATTGCTGAAATTGAAAAAATAATGATTGAATTGCCATGTGATTGTAGATGTACGAGAAAGCCTTTTTTTTTGTAACTAAAATGGAACAAACTGGCCAGTATTTGAAGTGTTAAATCAATGTCTCAAACTCTAAGTCAATGTATTTAAAGTCTTCATAAAGTGGCAGAACAAACTTGACAAAGTTACCCTACAGTATATTCAAGAAGGGAAACTACAGTTTCCCCTCCTCTTATTTAGAGACTTAAGTGAGCAGGAGATCTCTGAGCCCAACAGAAATCTTTTAAATTAAGGGACGTATAAAACTGGAATACAGATTTCCACGTGACTTGAACTGTAAAAAAAGAAGAGAGAATAGAACCTAGAGATATTTCAATAGTTCTGGGACTTCTGGGTCTTAAGGAAAATGAAAGAAATAGTGAAGTAATTATAGAGCTGCTTTTGTAATTCTTCATCAAGGAAGATGATGGGACAGGATCTGCAGTTTTCAGGGAAAGATGAAGTGTTCAGATATGAAATGTTGAAAGAGAGATGCACTAACTTAAAAACAAGCAAGCAAACAAAAAGCAGAACAACAAAACAAAACAAAAAGAAAAACAACAACAACAAAAAAAAACAACCGAAAACCAGAAAAGCAAAATAGAACATTTTATCACAAATTGCTAAACTGCTCTGGAAACATCAACAGGAGCATTGCAGCCTACCAGATAACATATACTGTACAAGTAAGGGTTTCAAGGGTACTTGTATCTAAGTCCTCAGATTAAAGCAAACTAAAGAATGAATCCTAGCTTGGGGTAAGATCATTCTTGTTAGAAGTCCCCTTTCAGTTTTTTCTGAACATGGAAATGGTTGTGGCCAAGTTATGTGTCATAACAAAAGCAAACTCACGTGGTGAGTACAGAACAAAGTAAGTTACAAATGAAATGCAGTATGTGTAGTAGGGCTGGTAGTCACTGGTGCATGATCTTAAAAGAGAAAAGAATAGCAGAAAAAGTGGCAGAAAATCAATCCTGTTGAGAAAAAACTTTTAATAAATTCAGTGGGATCAAACTGGATAGAGATATATAGATGTTGCCATGACAAAAATAGAAGTAACAACAAAAGAAGTTACTGAAAATAGAAGACAATTTACAGCACAACAAACCATTTTGATGTCTCATGTTTGTTACAGTGTTCTAAATAAGCCACAGCAAGAACAGAGAAAAACATGATTCTGAATGTTCTGGGAACAGCAGAGGGAAATGGCAATGTATGGTAGATAACCAGAGAAAGAAAAGATCAATGTTATACTAATACATATAAAATGTGTTTTGGTAAAAACAGACTGGATTATATGCAGCTATATTGAAAGCGAAATACTGTGTTCAGTCCCAAATACCACCACTGACCTAATTAGTTATGATAGTTTTGTGTTACATTAGCTTTGCAGCTGCATACAAGTCTGAAAATAGAAAAGAATATGGTGTAAATGGGAAGGAAATATGTTTCAAGATGACATACATCTTCCTCTTCCTTCCGCCATGGAAATGCAAAGAAATTTAATGTGAAATATACTACTGTTGTCACGACCCTTTCCATTTTCAAGTACCTACCCATTACCAGTGAAGGTTTAAAAGCAGAGCCTTGTAGCTGCCTGTAGCTACCCATTACAGCTGGAGGCATGTAGCTGGCAGTGGTAGTTACGTGCAATAAGGATGCTGCAGTGAGCAGGCCCCAGATGCCTCTTACCAAGGATATCAATGTGCTTTCTTTTTGCCCCTTGCGTGACTGCTCAGATGAGTGCCCTTTTTGGGTTCTGCTTTGATTATATCTTCCAAGACTTTTTTAAAATTATTTTTTATTTTTTCCCAACCCAATATGTTGTTATGTACTGAGTAGTGTTTTCTGTGTGCTTATCAACAGCAACTGCATTGTAAATCATTTAGTGTCCAATTCTGCAAAGACCTTAAAAGTTATTTTTGCAGAACATACCGAGCATAGATGGATGTGGCTCTGAGTAGCCTGGTCTAGTGGTTGGCAACCCTCTCCACAACAGGGGGGGTTGAAACTAGATGATCTTTAAGGTGCTTTTCAACCCAGGCCATTCTATGATTCTGTGATTCTATAGGTTACTCATTATTTTTGTATTGGTAGTGTGCTAAAATTCAAAGTAGTTACTTGCTTCTTTCCTAGCCAGCAGTTAGATGCTCAGTTCTTCTCATTCACTCGTGCTCAGCATTCCTGTCAAAACTGTTTTAGCAAATGGGAATATCTACTGCATAGTCTTAATTCTGGGAGACAGAAGTTGTAACTTTTAAATATTTTCTGAATGCACAGCCCGTGGGTAGCAATCACTGAAGTATTTTGGAGAAACAGAAAAATGCTTTAAAGAAAAGAGCCTGAATATTTCATGGGGGGCAGCAGGGGTGGATGGACAAGAGTTTGTGAGCTTCTGGGAAGACAATGACTAGTCTCATGGGTGGCTGAGATGAAAGCAGGTCTCCTGCCATCAAACACTGACAGAAATATTATGCTGAGATGCTTTTGTTCAAGATTCACATCAACATAAATGATAGTAAGATCTCTGTGATGGATTAAATTAATCATTTCATCTTTTGAAATCACAATATCTTTACAGAAATACAGTCCATGCAGGATGGGGCTTTGAGCAACCTAGTCCAGAGGGAGGCATCCCTGGCTATAGCAGGGGGTTAGAACTGGATGATCCTAAATGTCCCTTCCAACCCAAACCATTCCTTGATTCTATGATTCTATGAGACAGCTAATGCAAACAGCTGACAATTATGTCGGATATTTTATGCTCAAAATTCAGTAGAAGAATACTGGGAAGTTGTTTTTTCTTTTACTTTTACAGGCCAGTTACTAGTACAAAACACTGAAGAAAGGCACGTCTACATATATTTTCCAGTCCTTGAGTATTCTCGTATATAAATCAGGAAAGAACATAGCTGTCATCTGGGAGATTTATCATTTTCACCTTTCAAACAAAAAAAAAACCAAGAAATGTTTGGGGCAGAACGTGTTCCCAAAAAGAAGGATCAGGATCCACAATTGATAAGGTAACATGTGGCTACACGCATATATACATACACGTAACACTGCTGTAGAAAGCTGTGGCATGTGGCTGAACTGTGTTTGGGACAGCTAAACAGCAATTGCTACTCTTTGAGCAACAGAAGCATAACATTGTGCCATGGTTGGGACTAACATTATGTGAGAACATAAACAGCTGTTATTAAGAACCACACTGCAAAGTTTGGGAGTTCCTGAGTCTGATAGACAGCCATAGATGGGCTACTTCAAAGGAAATGTAACTTCCCTTTGTGGCTTTGTCTCATACAGATCTGTTTTGTAAAACTAAGACTTATCAGCCCAAACACTTGATTTTGAAGAAGAAACATATGATAGAAAATGCAATGAGAAATTTGTCAAAATGAAATTTCTGATGCTAACATTACCTACCATGGGGCCCACTGCAGCACAATTCCTTTTTCAGACATCAGGGGAAGAGTTAGCAACTGGATTTATTCGCCAGAGTTGTGGCAATGCTGATTACACGTTGTTATCAGCAGATGTAATGTGGTTGAAATGCATGGACAATTCTGCCATTGCCAAGTTTTAGTTTGGCAAGTACTGCCTTTAGGAAGACAAGTATTTTAGATTGTGGACTTTCCCAAAGCTTCCAACACCTACTTCCCAGAAACTTCTCTATTGTTGCTGTCAGGACTTCTTTCAATTTCAAGCCTATTTGATACACTCAGATTCTTAATTTTTAATGTTAAAGGTCACCAGGAGGGTACAAAATTTTGACGGTGCTTTCAGATCGGTGAGTCCAGAATGAAATTCTGTGTGCTGCCCTTCTAGCAGTCAGATGCTGCATAAAGACAGGAGAATACTGCACTTCTGGTTTCTGGTCATCAGCTGCAATCAGCTGCAGGACCTGCTGTACAATCCCAGGTTTATTTCCAGCGCTTATGGAAATTTTCTTTGTGGGGCAGGGATGCAGATCTTACCAAGCTCTGAAAAATGATGGGTGTTTTAAGAGATTAAGGATGAAAGTCAAGCCTATAAATTAATCATGTAGAAGATGCACTTCCATTACTTTGTTCTCATAATTAAAAAAAAAAAAAAAAGGTTCTCAACTCCTTCCCAGGTCCAGCATGGCTGTTTGGATTTCTTTCTGTCAGCATAAATTCTAATCCTGCTATTTAAAATACTACCCAATGCCACCAGGAGGTGTCCGCGTGCTATTTACTGGTTATTTTCTGGAGCACTTCGATTATTCTGCTGGGGAGGAGGTTCTGTAATAACAGAACAGTGGTAGAAGTTTATAGAATCTTCATTATTATGTAGTGTTGGTGTTTCACTACTGAACAAATGAGGATGTCATAGCTGTGTTTGGAGAGTGCGCTGAATTCTTTCCCTGGATGAGAATAATTATAGATGAAAAATGCCTAGTAAGTCATCCATCTTTTCTCCCTTACAGCATGCACTATTCTCTGAAATTTACTGTGTAATGCATTGAGGATATCATTCTGTTGCTAGGGAAATGATGACTGTAATGAGATGTTACACAGCCTGCGTTTTGACTGCACTGCAGGATCAAAGATGAGGCTGTAGAATTGAAGATCTTTCCAGGAAACATGTTAAGTTGTGTCTTATCTGCATTCATGTGTAACTTCCAAGTTAAAAGTAAAAAGACGACTGCATACTATGCAAAGCCAAATATCACAATGTTGTTATCTTGCATCCCCACCCCCCATTTGGTCTGTGATATTTAACTGAAGCATGTCTTGTGTATTTTCAGTGTAAATATAGGGATAAAATATAGAGATCCATGATGACCGGTAGAACTTTACAAGTAACTACAAGACTTCCTATACAGCACACTTACCTAAAGCAATGCTGACATTTATTACCATTTGGGCATTCTCAAGCATACATCGGAGTGAATAGTAAATCTGTTTTCATCTGAGCATGAGATAGGTAAAAAATAATTAGTTGATAAAATATGATCAGCCATGCATGGTGACACACTGTTGCCAGAGGTTCGAATCTATTTGATAGGGTTCTTTGAAAATAGGGTCCAGCCACGACTTAACATATCACTGAGTATATGGCTCCCCAAATAAAGCAGCAACCCCTGCAGCTCCCCACCAACTCCTCCTTTCCTGAGTTTATTTATATTCTAGGTCTTTTCTATGTGCCTGTAACAGTGACACCTTCCACCAAAACTTATCATGGCTCATCCAGGAGTGGATTCCCACCAGAAATAGAAATTCCAGGTAGTTTTTGAGTAGTTCCCAGCCTCAGTGCTGTTTGATTGATAAAGAGAATTATTAATGCAGCAGATAGGACAATGAAGCTGGTGAGGGGTCTGGAGCACGTCTTATGAGGAGTGGATGAGGGAACTGTGACTGTTCAGTCTGGAGAAGGGGAGGCTCAGGGGAGATCTTATCACTCTCTGCAACATTCTGAATGAAGGTTGTGAGATGGGGGTTGGTCTCTTCTCCCAAGGAAAAGTGATAGGATGAAAGGTAATGGCCTTAAGTTGCATGAGGGGAGGTTGGTTTTCTTTTCAAAAAGAGTGGTAATACACTGGAATAGGCTGCCCAGGGAGGTGATGGAGTCACTGTCCCCAGAGGTGTTCAAGAAATGTAAGGATGCAATACTTCAGGACGTGGTTTAGTAGTCAATATTGGTGATAGGTGGACAGTTCTCCAGGTCTGGAGCAACTAGTACAAGAAAGACAGAGAGCTATTGGAGAGGGTCTAGAGACTCACAAAGATGATCAAAGGGTTGGAGCACCTCCCCTACAAAGACAGGCTGAGGGAGCTGGGCTTGTTCAGCCTGGAGAAGGCTGCAGGGTGACCTCATTGCAGCCTTTCAGTACTTAAAGGAGCCTACAAACAGGAGGGGAGTCAACTCTGTAAGGGTAGATAACAGCAGGACAAAGGGAAATGGTTTTAAGCTGAGGGAGGGAAGATTTAGGTTGGATGTCAGGGGGAAGTTCTTTACTATGAGTGAAGTGCTGGAACAGGCTGCCCAGAGAGGCTGTGGATGCCCCATCCTTGGAGGTGTTCAAGGCCAGGTTGGATGGGACCCTGGGCAGCCTGGTCTAGTATTAAATGTGGAAGTTGGTGGCCCTGCATGTGTGGGGGGTTTGGAGATTCACGATCATTGAGATCCCTTTCAATCTGGGCCATTCTATGATTCTGTGACAGTTGGACTAGATGATCTAGAGGTCTTTTCCAACCTCGATTCTACAATTCTAAACTGTTAGCTTTCACATTCTGTGTTCTTAAATCATTAGACAGCTAAATGACTAACATGACAATAATGTGGACAGTAGAAATTACTTTACAGGCAAATGAGTCATTGAAGTAGTAGATTTAGTGAAATTCCAATGCAAGCAAGTGATACAGCCCATCCCATGACTCTAGATATAGTTAATCACAGAATCATAGAACCTTTTGAGTTGGGAGGGACACCTAATGGTTATCTAGTCCAACTCTTCTGCAGTTAACAGAGACGTTCACAGCTAGATCAGGTGCTCAGGGCTTCATCCAGCCAGACCTTGGATGTCTCCAGGGATGGGGCATCCACCACCTCTCTGGGCAACCTGTTTCAGTGCCTCACCATCCTCACTGTAAAATACTAAAATACTTTTTCCTTCTATCCAATCTAAATCTCCTCTCTTCTCATTTGAGGCTTGTCATTTGACATTCCAAGTGATAGCAGAACTTTGCTGAGACAAATGCATGGTTCTGCTGATGCAAAGAAATCAGCATCATAGTGTGCGCACAATTACATCTATGCTGTTCTTAGTAAACAAAAAAAAGTGACATATGAATGGTACTGTATCAGTAATGAAGCAGACCCGTCACCATGCTACACAGCAAAAATCTGCCTTTCCCTTTGCTGCCTTGGAAGCCACTATTTATCTGCTTATACTTAAAAATCATGACTGGTTGTGTTTATAATGTCCATGTTTAGTCAACAGAATGAGATTTAATTTACATGCTAATGCAGCTTCACAGATGTAGAACAGATCAGCTTACCTGCAAACCTGCATTATTCAAGTCACACTAGTGCTGATGGAATGACAAGTAGCTTTAATCCCAACACCGGTTTGCAGAGCTGCTCAAGATCTGACCTCCCAGCCAATATCTCACTTCCATCTCTCAGATAATATGTCACTATTTCCTATAAATTACAGCTGATTTTTTTTTTAATTTCCTCTATCTTTTTTTTCTTTTTTTTTCCCCTCTTTCCTAACAAACTGTGATTGATTTTTCAAGATGAAATATTTTTTTTTCTTTCCCACAGAAGTAGAATTAAGCATTACCTGTTTAACCATGCATTCAATAGTTTTATTATTTAACAGATACATTTTTGTATTCGTTTGCACCTCAGACATTTTGGGAGCACTCAAGGTTCTGCCTTGGTCAAGTCTGTGTCAGGCTAGTAACTGTTAGACAACACTCATGGAGAATTTCTTAATGGCCAATAGAATTGAGTATGTATTCTGATGCCAGTCTGCATCAGTGCACTTACTTAAGGACTTGTAAGCTAGAGATTACTAGCATCAGTCTTTTTATTTTACATCATTCCAGGCTACTGAAGCATAATGCCTGAAAACACCAAGTGATCATTTGTATATATACATCGTGAGTTGACACATCTTTCCTGCCTCTACCTGAAAAACTAAGCAGATCCAACCCATAATGAAAGTGTCAGTGTAAGAGGGTACAGCATGGTGCTCTGCTAATTTCAGAAGCCCAAGATGCTGCTTAATTGCAGCACTTATTAAGCATTTATGCTTAGCTTTACTCTCTGCTTTTAAGAGTTGACTCTTGTTAACTAGACTTCTTAGTCTATATCCATATAGTTCTAGTTCTATATCCATATACTTAGGAATTGATTCAGTACCCTATTAACCTATTTGACCAGATCACTGTATTTGATTATTATTTATTCTCTGCAAGATATTAACAATATGTAACATAAATGACATGCACCAAACATCCACATTAAACACCCCTGTTCTTAGGCATTCTCTGGCATTCCATACAGTATTGTTAATCACGACAAGAAAGCAAGAAAGAAATGTCAGCCCACGAGGCTGAAGAGAACAGTGAGAAGGTTCCTGCTACTACCTTGATTTCTATAATTTTCCTAGCTGTTAATAGTTTCTGCTTTTCAGAGTCTACCATATATTATCTCATTCTCTTTCATTAGAACCTGATTTTCATTCGTCTCAGTGGTGTGAGCTACAGATTTATGTAATCTTCTGGAGCACTGTTGAATATCTGGAGTTGTTTCTGATGTCAAAGTATCACCCTAAGTTGAGTAATTTCTTCCTTTTAGCTGGAGATCAGCACATGCTGACTGCCTGTCTTATGATGAAGGAAGCTATTTTCTGCTTCTTCACATGCCTTACTTTTAAGAGAATATATCCTCCTAATATTGTTGGCCTTCTTGACTTCACATTTCCTTTTTGGCTCTTTTGCTTCTATCTTACGTTAGGAACTTTGTGCTTTGATCAAGAAGATGAAGAGAAACACTCTACTACAAGACTCTAAGTTAAATATACAGAAAATCCAATACAGTACTCTGTGTCCATTGAATTCTAGGATATTGTTTTACTTGAGGGAAGCAAAGAATAGAAAAATATCCAAATGCAACAAACAGAACAAAGACACAGGTCAGGGCACAGACACACAGCAGTTTAGCACGAGACTACTGCTGAGGCAAGACAAACTTAGACAAAGTTCAACTTGTATTACTGTGCTCAGTTTCAGCAGCAGCTCTCAGTCTTTGCTTTGTGAAAACATCACAGATGTTTCTGAAACATTGCATATAAACATAAAGCACACCTGGAAATCTTCACTGTTTTGCTGAGGAAGCCATACATGCAGTGAATTTCCAGCTTAACCACTTCAGTTGTCACTTCCTTCTTTGAGACACCAGAAAATTCCATCAGCTATGTGTATGAAACCTAACTCGTCAGGACCTGCTACTCATACCAACTTACACTTCTTCCACCTGAAACTTTAAAACCATGGGCGGGGGGGGGGGGGGGAAACCAGCATGACAAAAGTTATGAAAACAATTAAGCAATTGTTGTATAGAAGATCATGGTAAACTTTTGGTTAAAATGATAGCTTGATGAAATCATTGTTTGTGCTTGCTGGTATCTTACAATAAAAGCTTTTTGAAGCTCATGGTGCTGAAGTATATAGCTATCAGGGTGATTAATCTTTTTATATTGCTGTTTGTATTTGCTTTACATTTAAGCTGGTTCACATGAAACATACAGGTTCACAGGATGCTTACAGGTGCCACAGGAAAAAAGCAATAACAACAACGAGAATGAGTAAAAAGAGCCATCAGAGTTCAAGTAAAAAAGTAAGCACTTATACTTTTGGGGATAAAGAACACAAACAGCCTTTTACTCTACTAAAATTTTCTGTGCCATTTTCCATCAAAGAAAGATGTATCCGAATGCATTGAAGGCCTCCATCTTTGCTTTAGAAACAAAGGAAAATGAGAAATAGAAGGAAGAAATAGATAGAAAATAAAGAGGAATGGCTGAAATTATTTTGTCCCATAACATAGAAGACTTTGGAAGAAGGAAAATGCACTGAAATAATAATTAAAAAAAAAAAGCAGTGAAGTAAAATAAGGAAAAAGCCAACACTTTAATATACTGCATTACTTATTCTATTATTACGTTTTCCCGTGACAATTTATCGACGGAGTTTCATGGATCATCAATAAAGTAACACTATATAAATCCCTAGAATCTTATTTCCTTCTGGAGTTAGTGCTAAATTGGTGCTAACTTGTCATTTATGACAAAAGGGCAACCAGTTTCTTTGCTCAACTTGAATACCCAATTCAGGAACATCAAGATAAACAAATTAATAAATAATTAGTTTCAAGGTAACAGTATTTTCAAAGCAAATGGACAACTTCTGTTACCAAGAAGATAAAGCATTTGACAGCTAATAAGACAGCAAGGCATTCAACTTTCAAACAAGAAAAGGTGAGAGTTTATATTACACTGATGAACCACAAGCATACTGCTGGCTGTTTTTTTTATTAACATTAATGAATGAGCTCATAATACTGATCAGAAGTGGTGGTGGTGGTTTTTTTTTGATTTGTTTAGGGTTTTTTTTTCTTTTTCTCTTTTTTTTTGTTGGTTTTTTTTTTGTTTTTTTTTTTGTTCACACACGTCACAAAAAAATTTCATGTGACAAACACTATGATACATATGGCAGAAACAAACAGCTGTGGCCACAAATATGTTTTGTTAACTGATGATTAATATATTCAGGAAGCAATCACACCATTCATTAGTAAAAGTTTACAAACATTAAAAAGTGCGTAACATTTGAAACCAACAACAACACAAAAATATATATAATATATATAATATATATAAAGAAAGTGACATCACCTCCCATTAAGAAAAGATCTTTCCACTTTGTGATTAGTGCTTATGTGATTGCCATGGTTTACTAGTCAGTCATTGTCCTTACTCACCTTAATCACACTGAGGTGTAACTGCCCCATCCTGCATTGTTCGGCCTCATGTACGGCCTTGTCTACTGGGGCTGATGTGGGAAGGAAACCAATCAACACAGCTACTGCAGAATAGGTTATGGAAAAGCTATCCCAGTACTTCAGTGAATGTTCAGTTTGGACTGCCATTTTGGAATAGCTGAAATGCAAAAAATCCAGTATTTTGGGTGCTAGATTACAGCTCTCTCACTTCTGTTTCCACAGGTTGGGCCAAAAGGCTGCTGTAGCAGCTTTTACCGTTTGGCTGTGCCCAGTGCATCATAAACATGCTACTGGCTGTGTGAACTCAATGGCCTGATCAACTGAGGCAAAGCCAAAGTCTAAATGAAATAAAATATTTCTCCTGGTTGGATCCACTTCATGATCCACTACTTGGACTATCCCGCAATCTGAAAATCACTCTAGATAGATAATTGGCAATTACCTATGCCAGTTATTTTCCCATGTGTAAACAAGACCCATCTTTAACAATGTGAACCAGACAAATCTCTAGCACCATGGAATTTGTTTGAATTTTAACCCATAAAAGGTAATAAATGTATTCTTAAAACTACCGTAACGATAAAATACTTGGACTAACATTTTAAAAAAATAGCTTGGAGAAAGATTAAGAAATGGGGAGAAAAATTAGAAAATGGGAAAGAACAACATCAAAGATTCACTTTGAGTCTCTGATATGCAACTAACTACAGGCAAGTGGCAAAAATGTACCAAGGACACAAAACACGCCAAAGTATTCACATTAATGAATCGTTTTGAAGGCTCATCTAGTAACAAATTAGAGTGTTTCTGAGTCATTTAGGTTTAGGCATAACCAATTTAGCAGTTGACGTTTTAAAACTATCATGTGCACATCACCACATTATGCAAAAAACCAGCCCTTTCAAAACGCGTGGTAGAAAAATTCACAGTAACAGAAATATTCTTCATAAGCAGTTGAGAAGGGGCAGTGTAGAGCATCTAAGTTGTACAATACAAAAACCATTGTAAGTAACAGAGCTGTAAAACAGATGCAAGTTCTAAAAACAGTGCTTTCTTTACAGTTCTTTTAATGGGTGAACACTTTGGCCAGATAACTTTAAACTCTGAGGATCACACAAGCCTTTGCTTAAGATACACAATTAGATCCTCTAATGTTTCAAAGGCCATTTGCTACAAGATTAACCTGTTTGTTCTACTTTCTAGAAGTGTTCCCATCAAGTAGTCATTACGAAGGGATCCATCTGATGACACTATCCCACAAAACATTACATGTTCAACCATTGCTAATGACAGAGGTAGAGAAAATTCTGTCTTCTGCCACAGCTTGTACCCTCATTTTTAGCATTGCGTTGAGTGGGTTCCAGCAGTGAAGACACATGCACTTTCCTTTCCACCAGCTTGCTCATGGAAACAAATTTGTTCCAGCATGCTCTTGTAGTCTGAAAACATCCAGCAGCTGCTCCAGTCGGTCAAAGTCAGATGTCAGCTTTCTTGCTTTGCTGCCTCCCCTTGGGCCTCCCCGGTTTGCTCACTTGGATTTCGTTGTGCATCTCCTTCTCCTTCTGTAAGATACAACAAAAGAATGAGTGATCTACCTTAGACCAAAAAAATCTTGTTTGTAGAACCCTAACTCTTCTTCCACTAATCACAAGAACAAAGTAAAAAGAAACTGAAATGGAACACATATCTTGCATTACATATAACACCTTTAATTGCTAAAACAGCAAGACTGCGTCTCAAAGGACCATCAGCAACAAATTCCTTGCTGCATAAGCCACTATCATTTCAAATACACACCTGAAATAGTTATAAATGACAAAAGTTAAAAATAATTGTGCTTTTTTGACAATTTACTGTTGATACTATGACAACAGATAAGAAAAACCTCATCATACCAATTCTGAACAGAGATTAATAAAAAGAGGTGCAGCTTCAATAGATGCAGTAGTTTGTTAAAGCTGTATTCATTCTTTGCATTCATTTTCAGTGCCATGTCCCAAGGCTGTCAGCCCAGCTGTCTCACTGCAAACCACAAAACCATTTGAAGAATAGAAGGCATCTTACAATGACACAGTGAGCAGACACCTCAAAGCCTGTCTAAAGAAAGCTAAGAGGTGCCTTGATAATGGTCTTTAAGTACCTATATGCAAAGCATTATATTGCTTCCTATCTTCTGCCTAATGATTAAAGACGTAACACGTTCAGATGATTAAAAGCTAAGTCCTAATAAGAAAGAAGTCCCTGAATGCTGGTGTAATTATGTAGAGAAATAATGTTAGGACATAGGACATACCTTGTATCTTGTAAGGATTCTGAATCATTTGTTTTAGACTGGCAGTAATTAAGAGAAGACAATTCTAAAGCCTAAGATGCAAAGAAGTTGAACTAGTTTTAAGTCTATACCTTATTTTGTAGGTCACCCCACTATTTAAAGTCATTATAATAAAGGCAGAATTCTCAAGGCAGATATTTATTGTTACCCCATTTTAAACCACGCTGTACATCTGTAGCCTTATTTCTGTATATGGAGATAAACACTGTAAATACCTTCTCTTTTCTACATAGGAGAAATAGCACAGTGGTAATGGAAAAAAAAAATCTTTGCACTGTAAAGAACACTGCAAAGTGCTCAGTTTGATAGCTGTGTTTTGTGCATGGACTGTATTTCTGCTGAAAAAATGCCTCAGAATTTTGATAATTATGAAATTCAACCTGATGAAAAGTTGTATGGAAAGCTGATTACCCTCAAAATGTTTGCTGTTTGCTACAGACTGAGTTAAAAGTAAGAATTTGCTTTGCAATCTACCTTCTCAGAAAACACTCCTTATTTTTCACGTTTATTTCCCACATCACAAAGGATTCTAGTTCATCTATAGGCTGCTACTTCCTACTCTACAGAAATCCCTTTTGCCTGAGTTGTGTGAGCATTTTCTACAAAGCTTTCAACGTTTGTTCTGATACTGTGTAAGAACAGACGAGTGTAATTTCATTTTTGTTTCCTTTTTTTCCCTTTTTGCCAATATCCATACTGACAATTAAAAAAACCAACAGGATTCTTTATTAAAAAAAGACAAAACTCATGAGAAAAATATTTGTATTTATTTGCAAATTTGAGAAAATTCACCCCAGACATTTTTTTATCTAAACATTAAATGTAGTGCACAAGAATACTGAGAATGAGCATTAAGGTTCTAATATACTACTTCTTCAGTGAAGAAAAGCTCAGAAGTGAGCTCTCATAAACTCACTGAGAAACTCATGAGCCTACATCTGCTTAATCTATTATACACTTTTCTGGTACTACAAACTTGTTCTTCTGCTGACAGACTTCCCCTACCAAAAGCCTTCCAACACATTTATGGAAATAATTTTTTGCCTAGGTTCTGAGAAAATTCAAAACTTGTCTAAGCATACTCTGGAGCTATTCCTTGTGCAACATGATTGCTATAAGCTGTTAAAAAAAAGAGTTGCAATTTTTATGTAGTGTTTTGATTCAATTAGGTAGTATTCAATAAAAAAATGATCCTTGAAGCCATAACACAGTAGCTAAGCCAGCAAAAGCTATTAGTTTTGCCAATATCCAGTTTTTAACTTATTCCTCTTAGAATACTACAGGCTCTTCAGGGTCTGTTAGTGGTCACAGTGGTTACATCTTAAACATTTCTATCGTGATCCAAAATAATTTTTAATGACAAACTTCTACAGTCAGTCCTCCATTCCAGTGCTGTGTAACCTGCCTGGATGCCTACCTGTGCGACCTGGTGTAGGGAACTTGCTTTGGCAGGAGGTTGGACACGATGATCCCTGGAGGTCCCTTCCAACCCCTACAATTCTGTGATTCTGTGATTACTTTTACATCTGCACTATCTTCATTTTTGTAGATAGTTGGACGCAACTCTCACAAGGAAGCTTCCTTCTCATTCCTGCACTGAAGTACATTCTTTGGCAGATATGTTTTGGTAGATATGTTTTGATATGCTAGATATGCTCTGAATATGTTTTGGTAGCTAAGAATATTAGAAAGTTGTTAACTTACTATGGACAAAAAAGACTGTAACTGTAGTTTCGAAAGGACTATTATACAGTCACTACACATATTACACATGATTATGCAGTCAACTCTTGGTTATGTGTAATTGGCTTATCAATGAGGGGATTAACCAGCAGTCACTTCAGGTATCAAGTCGGGCATGAGAGAAAATCTGTCGTCATGGAAGAAGGCTTCACCATCTATTGCTGTTCAAAGCTGCTCCTGTTCTTTGCAAGAAGTGTGTCTACATGCTTTTCAAAATGAATGTACTAAGTATGCTTGGATACCTTAATTTACATATATTTGATAATAATTTTACTCTTTTTTTGCTTTATTTGCATCATCCTACTTTGCCGTTACTCTATACTGTAAAAAGGAGTTGTACTTGCATTTTTGCAAGATGCATATGGCTTTGTAATAAGAGAAAAAAGAAAAAAAGCACAAACTTGGTGTATGTGTTTGTATAACTAGGCATTACTTAGAATAAATAACCTTCAAAGAAATAAGATGTAACTCCTAAACATTTGCTTTTCTATTAAATTTAACCTATTTAACCTCTATTTATGCTGCAAATCTACATCCTGTGAGCACCAGCATATTCTAAACTAACAATGGGGATGCAAAATATTTTTTTATCTTTTCTTCAGTTTGGAAAGACAGGATATGATAACACTGTAATACTCATAGGAATGATAATGCAGTATATATTCCAGTATTTTTGGTTTGGAGGTTTTTGTCCAGCACCACAGTGAACTAATAATAAAAATATATTTTCATTGTATCTAATTCAAACTGCATGCCCAAAGAAGTATGCTACCATTTCTGTACGTCTACCACCTAAGGAAATTTTATAAGCAACTCTGTATACCCCTGAATTATGTATTAACATTTAGGAGAATGGTTATTTAAGTCATTTTCATTGCTACAGCGTTAACTGCATGTGCAAAATGCACACTGACGTATATTACAAGTACAAAGTCACTCTCTTTTTATAGTTCACAAAAGAACATAGTTCTAGCTTAGAAGCACTCCAACAGCTAACTGAAAGGTAGGAATCATGTATATTTTCTAAATAGACAGATCAGACAAGATCAGTGTAAATTTGAGACTGAAGAAACAAAGCAGGAAGGAAGGCTGGCACGATGCATTTCAAATACCTGTCCAACATTTTAGACATATCCCCACTTTAAAATAAATAGACCCCTACACACATGCTCATGTATTATAATTCTTTTTTGACGGAAAAAAAATTAAGAGCCCTGTGCAATTAGAAGTGCATGCTTCTAAAAGCCACTTATGCCCAAAGGTGGCAATGGCAGAAGCAGTGACTTAGGATTAAGTTAGTTTGTGAAAGTCAATAAAGAGCACTACAACCACTGCAATTTTGTATGCCAGATCTGATTGTCCAGTAAAGAAATTGTCTCTGTGAGCACTTGCCTAGCTCTGAGAAAAATATTTTCACAAAAGAGGAGAGCTGCTTATCAACAGTTCGCTTTTTGCTGCATCTGTTTCCTTCTGCTACTAAAATAAGCATAAATCTCCTTTCCTGAAACCCAAAAAGGCCTTCTGAATATTACTAAGATCAATTCACTAATTCCCACCTAAGTGACCAAAAAAAAAAATATAAACCATGTTACTGTTTTTATTTAATGTAAGGCCTTTCACTGTATACACTGACTCTCCTTTCACTCACTTGAAGGTGCAAAACCAGCTAAAATTTTGGATAGCATTAGCAGCAGGAGTAAGGTTTAGGACTGCATTAGTGCTAATCACCTTGAAAGAAGGAGAAAGCACCATCAGAAAGGGGAAGAGATGACTCATCTGGAAACAAAGATTCAAATGAAAGAAACAATGCATCATTATTTCTCTGTCCTCTGGTATCTGAAAACAAAACTAAACCTCCACAAACTTTTAAGCAGACATATGGTCTCTCCTTCCAGCTACAGATTGAAGAGATTCCTTTTAAAGGATACTATGAATAAGCTGGGTCCTTAATAAATACTTTACTATAAAAAAATTAATCTTCAACTAGCAAGCATTCACTGCAGAAAGTTCTTTCTTATTTGCAAACAAGTATCCTTCCCTTTTATGAAATCTGTGTTTTTACTGCAGGCAGTATCTGCTTATCCTAGTTTCAGGAAAAAAAATGTTTCTGAAGGACTTTTTTTCTTACGAAATTTTAATTCATATGTTAAAATACCAAAAAGCACTCACCTGCTTTATTTATATCCAGCTCTGATAGCTTTAAGGCCAGTTCACTAGAGCTCCCACCTGGAGAGGACACAAGTATGTCGTGTAGTGCATTTCTTCTACCTGTTCTTCCTGAAGCAATAAAGTCTGCATATGTAGATTCCACATCAGTCATTGCTAACAAATATCCACATAGCAGTACCTGGGTGAGAGAAAACACCAACACTTAGAAGACCAGTGGAAACAGATGATGCTATGGAAGCAGAACAGAAGAACTAAAGGGCTCTCACTGAGCAGAGAACTGGGTGTGTAGCTAAAGGAGATACTTCAATCTTTAAATCTGGAGAAATTAGATCAGAAACATAATGGTATGCAAAACAAAAACAAAAACACAAACCAAAACCCAAAACAAAACAAACAAAAAAATGGTGAGGATTTTATGCGATTTGTATTCAACAATATTTTAAACAACTTCATTTACCATACTTCATGAAGTGCTACTGAGCACTTTCTAAGAGCAATGACCTCAGCAACATAATTTCTTTATAAAGCTGTTTCTGCTTTTAATATTAGCTGGAAAGTAGGAGGAAAGTAGGGCGTGGAACAAAATTCTTTTCTGCACAAAAAACAGAGCACGAGGATTAAGAAAGTACAGACTGGTAACACTATGTGCTCATGCATAGGCTCTGATATGTTTTGTGCATTTGCTTTTCCACTAGTATGGTTAATTTTGGCTTTGTGTATGGACTCTTCTAATTTATTTTGGTGCTGAAACTACACCAAGGTGAATGCATTACCAAAAAGTCACTGAAATGGAGTCAAGTTAACAGAGGGCAAGAGCTGAACTATAATGAACAACTTAAAAAGCTATCTGCAAGCTAGATATAGCTCAGAATTCTTTTTCACTGGAAAAGAAGTTATTTTTCATATCACTATGGAATATGAGATGATGTACTTTACTATAAGGTTTGCCAACTTGGAAACTTGTATTTCAACCTCAGCAAGAGAAAGATTTGCATTTTTGCTGGACTGTCTGCCACAGCTTTAACCTGATGGGTTACAACTTTCTTTTGCTGATACCATTTTTACTGTAGTTCTACTTGTACTGAGGCTTTCTGCAAAAAAAAAACCCAAACAAACAACAACAACAAAAACCCAACAGATTAACACACTTTAAATGTAACTTCTCTCACATTTTATGTCTAGATGTAGGAGGACGATCAGGGAAGCTTTCTGGTAGAGCAGTACTCTGAAGAAAAGCAGCACTAGGGAACCACCACACAGCCACAGTACCCCCAAAGCTATATGCTTCCTTCAGTTCTAAGCTGCTCTTCTTGGACTTTACGTACTGCAAAGAGAGAACGTGGCCAGAAGAGGTAGGTTTAGCTGTTATTACTGGAGTAGCTGTATCTCTACATTTGCACACAGTGTACAAATGCTTTTAACCAGTTCCTGCTATATACAGTTGCTGGATGGTGAGGAAGCCCCTACTAAGAGCAGCAAAAGATTCCGTTTTTTATCTCTTTAAGTAAAAGGAAAACAAAACTCATTTCATATAAACTCTTTATAGGTATGTAAGACAAGAGCCAACTCATTCCTACACTGAATAATCTTCACAAATTCCATCCATTCATCTTCATCCCAGCCCTCACCTCCACAACTTCAGCCAGCTGTATGGGGGGTACATGTAAGTTGCCTGAGAAGCCAAAAGAGGGTTCTAAACCATATTTTATCAAGACTAAATATAACTGTATCAAGTATCACTGCAAGACTGACGTATTTGAAAAAGTTCAGGGCTATCAAGCTTGGTGTCTCATGCCAAATGCTGGATGGCTGACATGGTAATTTTACTCCTATGAACAACCACTATGAAACAAGAAACTGCGTTAAAAAAAATAATAATAAATTTAAAACCTAACAACAAACACCCAAGGAATGGAAGGGGTCAGCACTGCCTGAAAGCCTGCCTGACACGCATAAATGGTGCTGTGCCCCACAGTCAACTAATAGTACTATATTAATACTAATGCCTTCATGAGCACATGTACATTTCTCCCTGTGCAGTGCTCCCTTCTTGAAGCACCCCAAGAATACTGAAGCAAATGAGAAATCTACCAGTTGCTCTTTCCCAGAGGTGCAGCTGTTTCAGTACCAAATATTTCAACAATGGGGTAATGAAGCATATAAAATGCAAAAGTGAAAAGAAACAGTGAAGACCTGTTCACCGACAAATATCATCTGGCAAGATCAGAATACAAAATGTCTGAAATGAAACTTTCTGCAGTTACTGTTTGCTTGTGCCTACAGAAAAAGTACAAGATCTAAGTAATATATGTACAACTTGGATTTTGTCACTAGTTTAGTGTCAGTCCAAAGTCATCATAGGTATCACTCTAGCCAAGCTGTTGATTTTGCTTAGTGCGGGTGAAGAGAAAATAGAACCAAACCGACCAACCAGAACTACCATAGAAGAATACTGTTTTATTACTTTGGAAGCTGCAAATCAGTGCATCAGGAATAGAATAAGGAGAGAAGTCCATGACTGAGATGGTACAAGCTATTTGTCTATAAGGCTAGCAGAACGAGGACTGCTCTACTCCAAGTACAACTCCCTGGACTTGCATGCACTGTACTCCCTGGACTTGCACTCCACAGATTACACTTCTGTGAGATTATCATCTTCATGAAACACTCCATAAAACAGAAAATACCAAGGGAATTCTCAGGCTTAACTTAATTTTAGCTAGGAAACAAGCTATAAAGCCATACCAAAATGTACTTGCGGAGAATTTTAAAGGCTCATTTTCTATGGGCTCAATATGGCATTACTAGCAACACCCAGAACAGAAAAAGAATGTTACCAAACACACATTTATTAACACTTCCAAGTTTTCCTGTCTGCAACTTCTTTTAAATGTCAAACACCATTCTGTTATGCATTGGCATTATCCTGAGACATTACAGTATAAATATGGAACTCCACTGACATCACCTGAGAGCTCCTCTTCCAGTGACTGCCACAGTGCCCATCAGCCTCGAATAAAGTCACCGAATCAGTCATTAAGGTATTACCATTCACTTCTCTTCATTCTCTATGGAACAAATTGAGTTTGAGAATACTTCTGTGAACCATAATTTCAATTTTCTGATTTCATTAACAGATACTCTTGCAGAAAATGTTGTGGTCCCAGTCTTCTTTCTACCATTTACACACTTCAAGTTACAAAACCAGCATTTTCCCACACGCTATGAAACTGAAAAAAGAAGGCTGAAAACCTCACTGCTTCTGCCAACTGAATCAGCAAACTAGAAGAAGCAGAAACAAGGAGAAAGCAGTTGTGTCAGAATAAGGACAAATGAAACCTGGTGCTGTGGAACTGGATACAAAGGTAAGTGGTAAGATATCATCTCACCACAGAATAGTAGAATGGCTTGGGTTGGAAAGGATCTCAGCAGTCATCTAGTTCTAACCCCCTTGCCACGTGCATGACTGCCATCTGAAGGCATCCCCAGCATAGAGCCATTTTGCTTGATAAAAGGTTAGAACGTCAACTGCAGCACCGGGGATTTTCATAAAGCCACTTTCCTCAGCTTCCTAGTTTCATTAAACTTCTCAAAATGCATGAAAGAATTCAATTTCTTTTACATTTCAATTCCTTACTCTCTATGGAGGTTGTGTTCAAAATTATTTTCAGGCTCTTAAAGAATTACAGAGGATGACGATAGGGAGGAAGGTAAACAGATACAGCATGATCACAGGAGACTTTGCAGTCTTGGATTTTAGCCCATGTAATATGACATCTTTGCTATTATAAATGACTATCTCAGATAACACATAATGCTACACCTGCAAAAGGTCTACTTTTATATCCTATGAAACTGAAGTTGTACTGTAAGCATTGTGAGGACTAGAATTAGTATTCAGAGAACTCAGAAGGAGAAAAATATGACAGGAACAGCATTATAAAGTATGTATGAAAGAATCAGCATTGGTGTTTTTAAAAAGCTCCCTGAATACTTCTTGGCCTATGCAATACAACTTCTGTTAAATTTTCCACCTCCAATTTCTTGAGGTAACTGTCAAATTTATACTCTTTTCCTTCTTCTACATACTTGGATTCTACTGAAAAATAATAGTAAAAGTCCAACATTTAGTGATGGCTTTCATAAAAGAAATTCCAGTTTGATGAGATTTCACAACTCAGTGAAAGAAATTTAACACAAAGATATTGCTATCAAGAGTTCAGAAGTGAAAGTACATGAAGTTCGTGACATACCAACATAAATTAAAATCAGCATCTCTGCAGGTCATGGGCTAGAAGTACCCTGAATTGTTGAATTTAATGTTTTCAAGAGATTAATTACCTAAAAGAACTCCAAAACCCTGTAATAAAAAATATCAATTTGCAACAATGTTTTATTTTAAAATGGATGACAGAGAGAAAGAATGAGCATTTGATACACGGCTTGTCTACAAGATTTGACATATGCTACCTGCTAATAAAGGAGAGCTGCAGTTTTCTTGGTGAAGATGCAGTGTATGTTTAAGAGGCACAATCCTTCAATGTTTACTTCCCTTCTTTCTTCACACATGCTTAATAATGAGGTTGAATTAAAGGATTTTTAGGTAAAACTCTCCCAGGCTTTGGCTGCTAAATGTTGTATCACAATCAGCACATTATTTAAAGAGAATTATCTATGTTCAGCTTTCATAAAGGAACAAAACAAAAACAAAAACAAAAACAAAAAAAAAACTAGCTTGTCATTTAATAACATGTCTGTTTTAGATATGTATAATTATGCTTGTGAGATAAATTTTGGTTTCAAATCCAGCCTTAACTTAGAGACAGGACAGGAAGGCGATAGCTCTATTCCACAGCTACCCGTACACTTAGATTTCCATCTAATGCATGGACTGCTATGTTGGAAGCAAATGAAATAGAGCAGCAACTTGATAAAAGTAAGCTTTTTCCACAAGAGATTGTATCTATCATGCTAAGGAACAGTACTGTTTTTGCACAGACGCAGTTGAACAATAAGACAAAAATATCTTACTGGAATTTACTGGGTAACTCAACTGATAAACCATGAAACACAATAAACGAAATTATCATCCCAGACTTTTTTAACCAGAAAAAATGAAAAGTTGTTTTAACCTGTATTAAAAAAGCATTATGAAGGCACATATTCATAAGCTCATAACTTTTATGAAGAAATCATTCAAAAAATAGTTAATATGTTTCCCTTCTAAAGTAAGTGCTGTTTTAGTATATTCTGACTAACAAGATCTACAGAACTAAAAGGCAAAGATTTAAATATTCTGACTATGCTTAACCACAATTGACTATGCTTTTGACCACAAAGATTTGGACTCTCATTTACCACTTAATTTTAGTTCAATATTCCTTTCTGCAAAAACACAGTAGGTACACCAGGACATTTAGTAAAAAGGAAAAAAAACAAAGAAAGTCATGGGTTTTGCTCATGAAGTATCCCTGTCTTCCTTATTCAGGATTCATGCTGCAAACAAGTTATTTCTCTCAGACAGTTCTGTCAACAAGTACCAACCACTGCATCAGGGCTGGGAATAATAAGGCCAAGTTGCTGTGGATAAGGATCAGAGGAAGGCCAACAAGACTGACATCCTGGTGGGATCCTGTTACAGATCACCAAAACAGGATGAGGACACGGACAAGAGATTCTACATGCAACTAGCAGAAGTCACGTAATCACCAGCCCTCGTTCTCATGGAACAACTTCCCTGATATATGCTGGAAATACAATACACTCCAGGGGAAGCAGTCTAGGAGGTTCCCAGAGTGTGTGAAGGATGACTTCCTGACGCAGCTGGTAAGACAGCCTAATAGGGGACCTCCCCTGCTAGATCTGCTGTTCACAGAGGACTGATGGGAGATGTTGTGGTCATGAGCTGTCTTGGCAGAGAGGCTACAAAATGGTACAGTTCTCAATCATTAGTGAAGTTAGGAGGGAGCTCAGCAAAACTGTTACCTTGGACTTCTGGAGGGCAGACTATATAGGACACTGATAAGGAAGGTCCCTTGGGAATCAGTCCTGATGGACAAAGTTGCTAGCATACACAGGGAGAAAATCATAAAAGCTAAAGCCCATTGTGAGCTCAACCCTGCCACTGTGATAGAGGACAACAAAAAAATGTTTTTACAAACATATTAACAGTAAGAGGAAGGCCAAGGAAAATCTCCATTCTTTACTGGATGTGGTAAGAATAAGGGATAAGGAAAAGGCTGAAGTTCTCAGTGTCTTCTTACATTTGGCTTTAATGGTCAGACCAGTTACCCATGGGGTAGAATCATGGAATCACCAAGGTTGGAAAAGACCTAAAAGATCATCCAGTCCAACCGTTCACCTATTCCCAATAGCTCCTACTAAACCATGTCCCTCAACACAACATCCAGCCTTTCCATAACACCCCCAGGCTCGGTGACTCCACCACCTCCCTGGGCAGTCCATTCCAGTGCCTGACCACCCTTTCTGAAAAGTAATACTTCCTAATGTCCAGCCTGAATCTCCCCTGCCGTAGCCATCATACTACTTCAGCCTTGGGTACTCAGACTCCTGATGTGGAATTCTGGGGTGGGGAGCGGAATAAATCCCCCATGATACCTCATTGTTTCCACCTCATGATTTCCATGAGGTGGAAAAAGTTAGGGGCTTGCTACTCTGCCTGGACTGCCAGAAGTCCATGGGGCCAAACAGGATCCACCTGAGGATACTGAGGGGGATGTCGAACATGATTGCCAAGCTACTCTGCACCATCTAACAGCAGTCCTGATCAAATGGGAAGGTTCCTGATGACTGGAGACTTCTAATATGACTTCCATCTATAAAAGGGTTGAAAGGAGAATCAGAGGAACTATAGGCCTGTCAGCGTGACCACGGTTCTAGGAAAGGTATGGAGTAGATCATCTTGGGTGCAATCACACAGCATGTGTGGGACAACCAGGGAATCAGGCCCAGCCAGCAAAGGTTTGTGAAAGGGAGGTCCTGCTTGAACAATCTCATCTCCTTCTATGACTATTTTGATTTTCCTTCTCTAGAACAGTTTCCACTATTTACTGTTGGGCCAAGTTCTAAAATAGTTATGGCCTATAATTTATTTCCAGGCAGTACTCCTATCACATTCCACATTCTGACAATTTGATTGATACAACATCTACAACATCAGCTTGCAGATAACATAAGAATTTCAAAGAGGAAAGTACACAGACCAGCAAAAAGAAAATGCCTAAATACTACTATAATGACAGCATTTACTGATCCTTTTTTATAGCATTTTACAGCATTTATAGCATTTACTATATACTGATCCTCTGTGGACAGGGGGGTGCATCAGCACTCTCATGAGGTTTCTCCCAGACCTATCTGCTCTGATTCTTCTGTGTTTCCTTACAGTGTGTAGTCTAGCTATCATGTAGTCAAGGTATATAAAAGCTCCACAGTTCAGCTATTTTAAAATTCTTCCTTAGTGTTTAGAAGGCAACTGCCTTTCTGTCTTTCCAAGGCATTTTCCTCCATTTTTTAATTGTAACCTACTAGACAGATGCAATGTTGTATCATTAATCTTTTCAGCAGGTTCTGTTGCAATAGCTTGACTGTCTGCATGTGACTACTTTTCAAAATCATGATTCACCATCAAAGTATTCATTGCAGCATCCAGAACAGAAGAACTTATTGCTGTATCTTCTTGGGCAATGAAAAAGTAGCAATGGAAGGAAGGGAAGCCTTCTTTTTGGATACCAAAATGATGAACAGCTCCATGTTACCAGATTTTAAATACTGGCTCCTTTATTTGCTCTTAATAAGAAATAATTATCTCTTGGGAAAAGCAGAGTTGCAATGTGCTTCTGTTGAGATTTCACATTTCACATGCAGGCTTAGAGTTTGCCAAGAATACACCCAATGACACTGTACTTCTCAGTATTTGCTAAGATACATACCATGGGCCAGCTTGGAAATCTGTGAATGTGAGACAAGTAGCTTTTTAATAACAGTCTTTTTGTGCCACAGAACCTTACTCAATATTTCATTCATAATATATTTGGTCAACTTCTGGCTCATCAATAAAAAAATCCAACACCTCCACGCAATTTGTTTTCTTTTGCAGCCATTTAACATCTACTTTACATCTGAATTAGTTTTTCCAGCCACCAGATTTTCTATCTTTCTTTTAATGGCTACCATGAAGCTACAAAAAAAAAAAAAAAAAAAAAAGCACAGTTTATCTGACAGCACTTCAGCTCTGGATTTAACAGCAGTTCAATTTATTATCTCTCACATGATAAATTCACATTCTGCACTGCATATCATTTCACTTTAGTTTGTCTTCATCTCAGTCATACATTTTTTCGAGGTTTCCATCCTTTTTGCATTCCGTTCCCATGTGTACTCTGACTGCTTTAGAGTCTAAGGACTGCCTGGCTCTGTTGCTATGCAACAGCATAGCCTACTTAAGGCTTCCTGAAATAATCCTCTCAAACGCCCTTTTTTTAGACTTGTTTCCAGCAGGAATACTTTACTGTTTCATTATAATGGACCACCTATACTATTATCACAAGATCAGACCACGGTCACCTGGAGAGTCTGGGTACCCAGATGACAAAAACAAGGTCACTGCATGTACCTCTGGCACTGAAACAGGAAGACATAAACCTCAAATACTGCTATATTCTGGCTAGATATTCTCTAGGCGTAGAAAAGTCGTGTATTTCTTTACTAGGGGAAAGTTTTTACCACTAAGGGAAAAAACAAAACCACAAACCTCTACTTAACTTAAAATAAGCCACCAGAAAGAAAAGCAAAAGACAACCAACCAACCAACCAACAAAACAAAACCAAACCCCAAACCAACCAACCCTGCAAAAGCCTCCACTTATCTGAATTAAACTTTAAATTTAATATAATCAAGAGAAGAAACCTGTATGCAAATATTCCAAGTTGCCATTCATTATAACATACGTGGATTTCAGAATTCCCTAGGGCAAGACCTCGCTTCTTTAAAATCACACGCTGGATGTCATGAACTTGAGGTAACTTTGTGCTGCCCTTTAGAAGCTGTCCTGTGACATTCAGTCCTTCCAGCCTCAAACTGCAATTTTCTCATTATGACCTTCTAGTGCTGCTGCTGCTGCGAGGGCAGACCAACGTGTTTTGTTTTCTTATTGCTGGCTCATTTGGGAAGCTTCAGTTAATTTATTTCTGTAACAATATGTAGAGCAATATAAACACAAGGCTCTTGTTAAAGCATCAGTCAGTCAACCCAAGAGGGTCAAATGTCTCACTGTGCGCCAGGCAGAAGGGACAAAGGAAGGTCTAGTAATACAAAGGAGATTTTAATGAAAGGAAATATCTTACGTCATCCTCTTTTTTTTTCCTGTCCATTTTAGCATGCTCAGCAGCAGTTATGTCTATAGAGAGCAATGCATCAGTCCAGCACTAAGGTAAAAAGAGAAAAGATGTTTCCCAGACCCAGAGAAAGCAGACACAAGGCTTGAATTAAGGCCCCCTCAGAAGCACATCTGCCCACACACTTTTAAAGGGAAAACGGGAACATAGCAGCAATTTTATTTTGTTCACAAGATCCAAAGTCTTTGAAATGACTTTTTCTTTTAAAAGAAGCATTGTCATACAATACACACTTTATGTTCATGCCAAGAAATGTTTTTCAGCCAACCTAGTACAAATTTTCTGCAATCCAAGCTCCAATTCTAGCTCACAGCACAGTCAGAGCACTTGCTGAGTACTAAGAAATGTTAAAAAAATAAAAGCACAAGAATTTGAACACGTAATTCTTACATACATGCATAAAAACAGTAACATGTAATGAACTGCAATCCATGTTTTCTGGATATGAGCTAAGGCATCCATATGCAGGCGCGAGCAGAGATCAAAGACCTTCACGCTTCACAAAGTTCCCAAGGAAGGAATTCATGTTGTCAGACCACATGAATACTTTCACACCAAACCTAAGGCCCTCCCTCTTTTTATCTACCTGTTTGTGTACTGTGGATGATGAAAAAAGTACCAGCTGTCTTCTTACAGTAAGAATGTATGTGTGGGTAGAATATTTTCTAAGTCTTCCAGTTTTGAAATCCTGGCAAAGGGAAAAGAACTCCTGAGAATAAGAATCACCCACAGGTGTGAGTTTCTGGGCATCATATTTTCATCAAAAATCAGGTGCCAGAATAACTTCAGAGAAAGAAAGTAACTATGTGTATGAGTTGGTGTTGCTCCACATCTAAAGCATCAGGGAAACACACATACAGTTCTTAAAGTCACTACAAAAGAGCTGCCTCACATTGTAAAAGACCTGATTTAGAAACAAAGAGAATAAAATAGAGAAAATGAGAACCAATGTTGAAAAAGGGCATATATGCAGACTGTGATAAGGAAGCATATAAAAATAAATCTAAGTGGACTTTAAAACTGAGCAGGAAGAAACAATCAACATGAAGTCTCTCTTGGCAACTAAGGACAACTTTTACAACCATTATTTCTCTTTGTAAAGACCTTGGGATGCTGACAACCAGCCTTGAGCCTCTCTCATCCTAACTTAGTGTCCATCTTTAGAACTAGATGAATATGGGAAGTACTACAACACCAGAGGAAAGTAGCAGAAGGAGAATTTCCTAAACAAAGTTTGAATTGTATTATCAAAGCTTTTCTGTGTCAGTATGGCCAAGTATTAGTAGTTTCGTAAGTGAACTGTTTCCTGTACTTTAACTGTTAGGAAGTTCACATAAGGTAGGTTTCCCTTTTTGCTTATAACAATGCTTGTAGTGGTCTCCTTTCACCTTCACAGCCAAGAGTCATCATAGCCCTTTAAAAGAGTTGACTGAACTGCAGGCAAATCGTAGGAACTGCTGTCATCCCCAAGTGATGGCAATTCTGCCAAGGCCTCCCAGCTATGCAGCACTACAGTAAAAGTAAGAAAAGAAACTGTAGGGAAACATGATAATAGGGAGATTTTTACCTGCTGTCAAGAGTGAAAGGGTAACTATACACATGCTGGTCTATTCTCCCTGATCTGTACATCAACAGCCTATGTCCAGCTTTCTGACTGGCAGACACTACAGTCCATGGCTAGGAGGGACTTCAGTGTCCAACTGTTTTTCCATGCAGTAATGAGGAAAGAAAAAAAGGAAGATGCACTTCAAATATAATATTTTGAAGTATGTATAGGGTTTATATGGCAAGGTTTTGGTAGCAGAGATCTGTAGGGATAGTCTCCATGAGCAGCTGCTCCATGTCAGATCAGAGCCAGCTCCAGCTGCTCCCAAAGGGACCCACTGCTGCCAGAGCTGAGCCACGAGAGATGCTTGGTGTGCTCTGGGAGAGCAGATTTAAGAGAGGGGAAATCTGCTTTGCAACAGCAGTTGGAAGAGAGGAGTGAGAAACGTGAGACAAACAGCTCTGCAGCCACCAAGGTCACTGCAGAAAGAGGGCCCCACGGTATGAAGCCATGTTTGAGCAGTGCTTGGAGAGCTGCAGTCTGTGTGAAGGCCACAGGGGATCAGCTGGGGAAGGATGGCATCTGTGGGAGGGACCCATGTGGAGCAGAGTGACAGGAGCAGCAAAGACAAAATGCTATGGACTGACTGCAGCCCTGGTCTGTGTGGGTATAAAAGATGGTGAATGGAAGGAAGGTGTTTTCAGTTTGCTTTTAGTTTTCTCACTGCTCTAGACTGTTATTAATTAGCAATAATTGCCTGTGTGACATACTTTGTCCCTTCTTAAAAAAAGAAGGCAGAGGAAGTGTGAGTAAAAAGTGAGAGAAACAGCAGAGGAAACGCTAAGGTCAAAGAAGAAGGAAGGGGAGGTTGTGCTGCAGGCACCAGAGATGCCCACTTTTCCCAGGAGTGGCTGTCAATAGCTTGGTCAGTGGGTTCAGCAGATGGAGCCAGCTGGCACCGAGGCTGTACAACGCAGGGCAGCCCCCAGCCTCTCCTCACAGGACACCAATGCAGCCACCCAATTGCCAATATTCTGACACCAGCACGCTCATCAGCAGAATTCATGTTTATCACAAGATACTATGCAGATATAAATGGCCACGAGAAGCAGTTAATAGCTGTTTCAGTGCATTTTTCAAACTTTACCAGCTTGCTGAAACTGCTCTGCTGTCACTTTCTTTCTTCTTCAGACTAGGAAATCACAGGCACGTGATAACCTCGTTTGTCACATGTCCCTGATACCATGTAGCTGATACATGACAGTCTCATTCCAAGCGAAGGCTACGTGTCAACTATGCTAATAGCATGAGCAGTGGATAAGGTGTTATCGTCTACACAGCAGTCTGTAACATCATAGACCAGGATATTCTCTATGTTCTCAGTGACTGTGATCCTTGTAGCAGTGATTTCTATAAACAACAAAAGCAATGTGATTTTCCCAACACTGAGGCCCATTTTTTTTTTTTTTACTTGAGAAAAGATGAGGACTCTTTTTTCTGTTATTTTAAATAACTTAAACATAAGATTAGTCTTGACATTTTTAGGTTTCTGTACCAGAAGAAAGGTGGAGGAGGAGTACATATCAGCTTTTCAAGCCTATAAGCAGCTTCCAAGAAAGCATTCACTATAGTAACAAAATTGAGTTCTTTTTTTAAAAAAAATCACACCACATTTTTCTGCTGGATTCTGTCAGAAGAGCAAGAAGGGCCAACGATGTAAGCATGCTGCATGGAGTGACATTATGGCTTGTAAGCTAAGCTTTGGTTAGTTTGTTTAAAATGCAAATAGTCCACAAGTGCAGTAAGTTAAAAAAAAATCTAACAAGGTAACAACTGAAAACAACAAACAAAAATACAATTGCCCATACACAAGAAGTGTGCCAAGTTCAGGATAATGACTGGTACGCAGAGGCTCATTTTCAGCTTCATGTGGCCAAAAGGAGATATTACGAAGGATTTCAAGCTTCAGAGATGAGTAAGAACCAGCCTTTACAAAAATATCTTAGAGTAAGCAGTGAAATAAAATGGCAAACCCAAATCTTTTATCTCTTTTGAAAATTCAATTTATTGTAACGTTGAAATGTAGGACAGTACCCATGAAATTTGGGTTAATTTCGAGATGTGTTGACGTTGATGAAAACTCCGTAATTTGAGTCAGAAATTCACCTACACTGTTAAAAAATTAAAGGAGAAAGACATTTTTCTCTCTGTTGTGAGGCAATTGATGCCCACATTTTCTGACCACACTGAATTAAAAACGTCAGTGAATAAGTGTTTCATATTTTAACTGATTTTTTTTTTTTCTACCCTTACTTTGAAAAAATATGTCCATCACCTCAACCTTAGACCTCCCACCTATGGCCTCCTCATGAACTGACAGAAACAGCACCAATGTGTCCACACAAATAGCACAGACATTCGTGCAACATAGAAATCCATATTTATGCCTTCCTCGTAGATCGAGATGAAATCAGAGGTCAACTGAAAATGGAAAGACGTCTTCATTCAGAAAAAGCTTTTCAGTCCAGTCTTGCCTTCATATGACAGTTCATAGATATAGCCTGCTCAGCCTCAGTGTCTGTCTAAAATATTTATTTCCAAAATATCCCTCCTATTCCCAAGCAGTTTTGTTAAAGCACTGTTGTGCATATCTAAGCCTGACATCCAGAATCAGACAGTATTTTTCCCCTTTTAAATTTTGCCTTTCTTGCTGCTCAGCACCCTACAGGGATTATTCAAATATCACTACTTGAATATATACATAAATTAATATATTAAATTCCATTATTAACTGTTAAATGTATTTTGTTAAGAGTTGTTAAGAGTACCTGAAACACAGGAAAAATATTCAAGAATCTGTAAAGCTGGAGCGAAATTGAAATCTCTGCTTCTTCTGCTCTTCTATATGGAACAGAGCTGAATCCACATGCCTCAGCATGTGTCCACTCCTTTCCACAGAGCTAGTTTATATGACATCATCACTTGAACAATCCTCTGTATCCCAACGACAGTGATCTACATGTGCCAATACATTTCTGGGGAAGCACAACAAATCTTTGAGTCATTTGACTCACAAGCCATATTAGTAAACTTATCTGTAAGCTCAAGCGGAATTTGGCTATTTACTTAAAACTCCACATTAAATAATGCAATGATTTCTGAGGTCTGTTAAAGCTATTTTCAGGTGAATAATTCTCCTGCTTGGTAAACCTCAGTATACTGTTTAAGGAGCTATCAGTGCTGATGGGTTCAATGCTGATGGGTTCAACAGAAAGTGAAAGCAAACAATCCAACTTTCCCTACCAAAAATTAAATACAATGGAATTCTTTTCTTTAAGAATATAAAACTAGATTGTAGAGAGTGAGAGTAAAGATGCTCAGTCTCCAGGTCTGATGATCAGAAGACAGTATTATTAGAACATAAGCGAAGAGCTATGCCATCCCTGGGATAAAAAAACAGCACAGAATACAACAGACACCATACATACTTTAGGAATATAACAATACAGAAGGGAATTTATTAATTAAAAAAAAAAAAAAAAGCAAACAAAGCCCCAAACCCTGGAAAACAAACCAGAAAACCACGACCACCACCACAAGAAACCACACCGTGGTCCCAGGGAAAACAAACTGCAATTCTCATATTCTCAATACTACCTAATCCTAAACAAATACATCACAAAGCCTATTTGAGACACTTGCAATTGACTTTCTAGTTAACTGCTAACTTGAAAGATAAAAAAATCCACACAGGAAAAGTAAGAGTATAACAGAAAAACTTCTGTAAGTTAAAGAAAACATACTACCACCTCTGATTTGAGGCAAATATAGCTGGTGATCACATTGCCAACGCAAACTGTTTCAGTCCGATTATTAAGCATGTAATCAAATATTCCCGTGAGCTCTACTAACACTGCATAAACTTTCTATGAAACTGCAAAGCATCACATCTTTTAGATGCTATGACAGGAGCAATCAAGTATTGCAGAGCTAACTCTTACCACTCCGAGACAATGTTTGCTCTGCTCGGCTTTATATTAGGCTTTCTTCTGCACTTCTTCCTATTAATCTTTGGGCACTCTAAACCAACAAGAATAGAGTAAAGGAGCTCTACAAACAGAATTACACCTGATACTAGAGAATGGTCTTAGAGGTCAAAGGCTGTTAAGATATGTGCAGAAGAATAAGTAGCTTTTACTCAGCTTGTATAATTCACTGAGAAGACTATTCTGAGTATACTTTTCCTTAAAGCAGAGACAAAAACACGATATTGCAAGGCCATTTCTATATGGCATGACTGAGCCCCAAAAGCAGGGGTGATTAGGTAATATCAAATAAATCAGCACAGAATCAAGTAGTCATATTCCTATACTAACTTTGTTACAAAGAAGGAAGAATTATAAACAAGTAAAAGCAAAGTATGAAGTCAGTAGTACAGGACAATTAGACTAGAAACCTGTGCTTTATGTAAAGCAACTTCTTCATATTCTGATACTAAGGACAATACCAGCAAATATATCTTCTTTTCTGATTCTTCCAGAATTTTTCACTAGCTATCCCTAACAAGCCTGTGCAGAAAGCCTTCAGGAGTTGTTGAAAGTGAATACCCCTAAGGAAAAGAAACTATGAAGTTCAGAACAATGTTGGCAACATTCACAATTATAAAATGCCACCATGTTCTACAGTTCTTGCTTGATTTCTGTTGTTTCTTGCCCTACACCAGCACAGTTTGAATGCTGAATTATAAACAGTTATTAAGTGTACTCAAATTTAGATCTCAAGATTGCTTCAGTCTTCAGATTACAGCATGTGATGGAGCTTTTCTTGAATATATTCTATGTGGGTGGGTTTGACAGAAGAGCAAGTTTAGCTTGCAGTTCTTGTTGGCACATACCTATTTGTATTTTTCTGCATTAGAATAAGATATGTTAAATAATTACAAACTCAATAATGCATAAATTTGGGAAAGGTTAGTTAGTTTGCTGCTCATTGTCTTAGTGGAAATTTCACTTTACAAGTCAACCAGGGACATACATGTACAGCCAGGTCCCACAGTGATTATGGACAACTCCTATCATTGTTTACTTACTCTTATCATAGAGCTACATACAGTTTGAAAATGTTTTCTTGGATCAATCACAGAATCACAGAATAGCCAGGGTTGGAAGGAATCATGAATCTCCAACCCCCCTGCCACATGCAGGGCCACCAACCTCCCCATTTAATACAAGACCAGCCTGCCCAGGGCCCCATCCAACCTGGCCTTGAACACCTCCATGGACAGGGCATCCACTGCCTCTCTGGGCAGCCTGTTCCAGCATCTCACCACTCTCTCTTAAAGAACTTCCCCCTGACATCCAACTTAAATCTTCCCTCCCTCAACTTAAAACCATTTCCCCTTGTCTTGCTGTTATCTACCCTTTCAAAGAGTTGATTCCCCTCTTGTTTGTAGGCTCCCTTCAGGTACTGAAAGGCTGCAATGAGGTCACCCTGCAAGCCCAGCTCCCTCAACCTGTCTTTGTAAGGGAAGTGCTGATCATCTTTGTTAGGATCATCAAGAACCCAGTCTCAACAAAAGAACTGTAAAAGCACGGGGTACTGGTCTGCATACACATTGCTTAATCCATGATGAGTGAGTTCAAAAAGTTGTTACTATTATCAACATCATGTCATAGATGAAATAAAGCCTCCATTTACACATAACTGAGTCTTATTAAGATGATTTCCTGAAATTAGTTTGCCGTGCTCTAAAGCTGCTTGATCCTGATGCATACTTAACCAATCAAATATTTTATTTTTGGTCACCTCTAAACAGGTTTATAAAACCAGATTATAGATCTATTTGCTGGAGGATAACAGCTGAGGTTTAGAATGAAGTTGATACTCCTTTCTATCCTGCTACAATACAAACTGCTAACATTACAGGCCAAAGCCACTAATCTACAAAGGATTAATCTATAACACTAAACCACAAAGGATGAGAGCTCTGACTTCTCACATGGCAATCCGTTCTCTCAGCCTGTGGTCTCAGGCAATCATTACCTCGATCTCTGCTCAGAGGCCTAGAAATGTAAGCACTCAGACTGCCTGCAGGAACCAACCACTGAAAGATCCAACTGGGAGACTGAGGCAGCATCTATTAAATTACAGTCTGAGTAATTAGGCACAGTAAAGGCCACCTCATCTTCTGCAGAAAGACCTGTTAATTACTTCACTGTCTTTATTCTGCTGCCATTTCTTGTCCTGAAGGACAAGCTGACATTTACCTCTTTCTTTTCCCCCTGTGCTTACATGAGTCTATTTCTCTTCTGGAAGAGGGGAGCAGAAGACACTGGTTCTAATATTCAATTAGGAATATGTCCCTTGATATTTTTAAGCCCAAAACATTGCTACAGATTGAGTAACTATTAAAATTCGATTAATTAGGGTTGCAGAAATTAAAGTATAATCTGATACAAAATTAATGCAAAGAGTTCTCAAGATACCAGCTTTAATTATCTTTACTGGGGAACTTTCACTAGTGAAATCCTCATCAGATTCTACCCACACAATCAAAAATATTTAATTTCTCAAGAGAAGATAAAGATATCCATTTTTCACTCCTAAATTTGCAAGACACACTTTGGCCCTGAACTTGATGATAACTGGAACACTGCTATATATTTTACTACTGACACCTATGCATAGTCTATATAATAATGTCTTGCATCTTATCTACAACCTGGGTAGCATAGTACTGGAGGCAGAACTATGATCTCCATTCTGAACTGCCACACAAGTAACAGTCTTATGAATGCATGAAGTGAGAAGGCACTGAAAAACAACCTTGTTTTAAAATCAGATTTTGAAACAGTAAAATAATAAAAAAAAAACATTAAAAATTTCATCTGCTTCCATCTGAAAAAATGCACTTTTGCAGTGCATTTTGTTTTTCCTCACTAGTATACTGACATTATGAACTAAGACAGACTTGGAATAGTACGAAGCAAATCACTCAGACATATGGGTCCAGAGTACAACTTTGATCTTTGTCTTTGCTCTTTATGGGAAAAAAAAGGAAAAAAAATAAAAGAAGAAAGGGGTGGGATACAAGAACAGAGTGAGCTGGAACAGCCAGAGGCCAAAGACAAAGGAGTCTACAAAGGCACCTCTCATACCGAGTTCTGGCTGCAGCAGTGAAAAACAAATAGTTTATAAATTTGTTTGTTGGTGTTGTGTATTTTTAAAAGCTGCTTCTCAGAGACTCTTTGTGAGAGTTTACTCATTTTAATTGCTGACGTTTTTTCCTCGTTTCTTCATCTTGTGTTTCTCATGCCATTTTCAATAATTAATTTGAAAGACCCAGCCAGTATCCTCTGAGTGCAACTTATACAAGAGGTTTTCTTCATGCTACTAGGTAGCATGCATCTGGCACAGCTGGTAGTCTTCTGTTTTCACAGCAGTTTTCATTTCATCTACTGCAAGAGAAGTAGGGAAGGTAATGCAATGTTAAACTGCCCTCTTGATCTTTAGGCAACACGCTGATGTCTGGAAGAATATTATCCTGTTGTAGATGGAAAGAGAAGCTGCAGGGGAGAACAGCCTGTACCAAAGTTCAAAATGCAAAAAGACAAATGAAACAAAGTTCATATTGTCCAACAGAGACAGAGGAGAAAGAACCAAGACATACAACGTAACCGCAAGGGATTAATGAAGTGTAAAACATTCAAATGAGGCAAGCAAAGTGATGAGTCATATGGAAAGAAAGAAATGCCCAGTTTCAGTGTTTTAACAGTTTCATAGGTTTCTAGCAAGAAAGTGTTAAGTCTGGTGGATTTAATATGTGAAACTACAATGAAGATAAAGCCAGATGGCTGTAAACAAGTTCACAAAAGCTAAATTTAAACTTTTCTCCCCCTGTTGTTTAGAGACCAAGAGCTGGAAAAAATATCACAGACATCACAGGAAAAAAGAAATAACTTTAAAATGCGTTTTTCAGAAGCTTTGTCAGGACACTAACGTAAAAGCCCTTTCTTAGCTTTTTATAAAACCAAGGGCTCCTGTAAAATTACTGCTAGGAGACTGCTCAGATCTCTTCTTAACTTTGCCACATAGACAAACACTTGGAAAAAATGTGGTCTGTATTACATAGAAAAAAAAAACAAACCAAAAACAAAAATCCTCATAATGTCACAGAAGCCTTTACGATAGCTGAGGAGAATGCGTTGCTCTGTTTGTGCTGTCTCTGAACACATCTAACAAGCAAACATACTTTGCGAGCCCTACTAAAAGGACATTTAGAGTACTGTTAATAAATTGGCTATATTTAAACTGTAATCCTGACTACTTTTGAAGAAGTAATTCACATTTCTTTGAATGCAGAAAAAGGTTCCCTTGTTGGAGGCCTGGGGTGGGAGGAGGTCATGGAGGAGAAAAAGTTAAGGGAACACTCACCAATATTGCAGAACATCGCAGAGACTGAGTAAAAAAGGGAATGCCTTTTATTACTGAGTATGTATTCAACACATAGATTGCTTTGGTATTTAACAAGCAGATAAAAACTCTTGTAAGTAATCCATTTTTAGAAATCCTTTTACAGTGAAGTCAAAAGCAGCTGCTCAGTCTGGGTCAGTGCTGACCGAAACACCACCACATACTTGTTGGAAGACATTCATCACACCTCTGTGACAGGTACAAAAACGTTCCAGTGGGTAAAATATGCTGTGAATGTCACATACCACATGCTCTGCTGCAACTGTCGACCGCCATGTTGCCTGGCATTCAGAACTAAGCAGCAAACCTGGCAGATAACTTACTTGAGGTGTTTGGGTTGGTAGACATAAAGTGGTATTAACTTCACATCTCTGAAATACACCACTAAGTTTACATCCTGAAGCCAAACAAACTTGCAATCTCTAAGAATACATAGAGCCAGTATGTTACAATCCCTTTTGTGGGGATCATTTTTCCTCTGTTAATCAGCAGCAATTGGCATTAATTATATTACTATCCTTGAAAGCTTTAAGTAAAAGGAGTATCGCTTTTTATACTACTGTGCATGGGAGTAACATCAGACTGACATACTCTGGTAATTTTAAGTTATTATATTTATCCATATTGAATAAAGACATAAGCTTTTATTTGACTCTTGTAATTTTTTCACTGTTCCTTCACTCGAAGGAAGAGCAGAGGAGCATGAAAGACGGAATGACGGGCAGTTCCTTTTAAATTTTGGTGTCACTGAGTTGTTTTTTTTTTTGTTGTTGTTTTTTTTTTTTTTGAGTAAGCTGTACTCAACAACGTGGGAAAAGTGAATTCTACTCTGTTTGGTAGCTTGTACACACAAAGCAAAAAGAAACAACTAGCAAATGTGCCACAAATGTTCATTCCATTGGATGCCACAGAAGTAAATGTATTTCACAAGTTCATAGAAAGAACAAAAATCAGGCAGGGAAGGCTTAAGCAGTTTGGGGACAAAGTCAAAATTATTTCAACTGATAATACAAAGCATCACATCAGAAAGGCACTTTAAGTAGCCAAGACTATGAATGACAAGTTGGCAAAGCCATTTTAGCTCCCTCCCTCACAGCACCTGGCAGAATGTTTGGATGTTTGAGATAAGTCTCACATGTGTAAGTATGCAATCTTCATCTCAGGATAGAAGAGAAAGCACAACCTCTTCGAAGCAATTATGGAAATAGGAATATTGCCAAAACAGGTATTTTTTATCAGAATACTAGAGATCCTGCTGCAGATGCTCCAGCAAAGAAAAATTAAAAGGCAGCAGTACTACTCAGTACAATAGTAGTGGTACTGTGACTTCTGTCATTCTGAGATGACAAGAAACTCCTAAAGAAAGTTTGTTCGTAGAAAAATGTAGCAGAGTACTCTACAGAACAATAAGCAAGATTCTAGTTATGTTACAGTTGCACACTCCACAAGTATTTGCAGATTCGTTATGATTAAATCTTAGAATGAGAGCTAGGCACTCCTATACCATTCCAGTTTCCACAGGGGGAAAAAAAAAAAAAAAAAAAAGACATCTACTTGCACACAGTCCAAGTAGGTGTGCTGCAGATGATTCAAGTGCACTCAGCTGGGTATTTCAGAGCTTATGCCAGTCTTGTTTATCTTGTGTTCAGAGATGTGAAGATTTTCAGAGGATGAAGGATCCTTTATGAGTAACTAGTTACTGTTAGGTATAGTGGCATGCAGCTTCTCCCACATGAAACCAAGCAAGCAGCTACAAAAGCCAGCATGTATTTAAGCTATATGTGGAGATCTTGAGAAAACAGAAAAGTCACAGAAAGTGGTCTATGTTTGACTATGGCTCTTTTTCAGAGAAAGAGTTGACAAAAGCTAAAGATGTACTGAAATCCCTGGCAACAGTTCAACAGTATAATATGAAACTGTTCTGGTGTTCAGTGTTCACAGACACTGCCTAAATTAAAATGAAGATTACAAGCTTGACCCCTGCTCCATACAAACAAAAATTGAACAACCAAACCTCATATCTGTCCCTAAGGATGCCTAGACACAATGAGGTACTCAAGTACTGCACGGTGCTCAGAGGGTGGCTCAGATCGCACAACCTGGCTAGCAGATTTGTGGCACTCTTCTCACTCTAGTGGGAAATTAATGCAACCTACCACAGGAAGACAAGTGGTCATTTGGATATTGATCTCAGAGCAGTCCTTAAAACAAGTTCCTCATTCTAGGCATCAAACCACTGCCTTGTAGTTTGCCTATGCAAATTTTAAATTTTAAATTTACAAGTACACAACCTGCTAGTTTAAAAAAAAAAAAAGAAGTTTGTGATAGTAGTCAAAAGTGTTTGCAAAATAATGTGCTACCAGGGCGATCCCAACTACAAACTCAAAAATCTTCCTTATGGATAAATTCAGTAAAGAATATGTTTGGGAGATTCGGAAAAGGAGTATCAGTGTCCGATTTAGTCAGACAAAGGAAAAGAAAGGATAGTGGGATAACAGACAGTACAATGAAGAGTGGACTTGGAGAATCTAACAAACATACACAAAGTACACTGGTGTAGTGAATTGTCCCACTAAAACAAGTACTTAAGAAGCATAGCTGCAGCTCGTAATGAATAAACATCCTTCAGAAATTGCTTCCATGAAGCACAGAAGCGACGGGAAAGAGAATTTTCTGCTTAGAAGGAAACAGTATGGCCCAACGTGCTGCAGCAGCTATCAGACATCAGTCCCTTTTTCTAGAGCTCAGCGTAAATAACTCCCTGCTTTGTAGTTCTACTCACGATACATCTGTGGGGAAAAAAACAGCCTTTAAACCACACTTTTCATTCCGTATGTGTCAATGAAAATGGAAGGGCTGTTAAGTGTTTTGAAGTCTTTCATGATCAGAAGTCCAGCACAAGTAACACAATTCTCCAAAATCTGAGAGAGGGAAAGTAAAATAAATTATTCTTGCTCTTTGGTTTGTATGGTAATCATGAAATGTGAAGAATGTAAAACTGATCCACTTCTAGAATGACAATTAGTGCGTAACGCAAGTATCTTCATGCAGCTCCTTCCTTATGCACTAATGAAATCATTCCCCATTATTAGCTGCCTGTGTATTAAAAGCTTATTGCTATATCTATATATAATGAATATAGAAGTATTAGTGAGGAAGTGATGTCACATGCTTGTAATTCCTTACACACAGTATCTGTGCTCCTCTGGATGTGTGGTTATCATGTTTGTGTTCTATAAATACCCTTGCTGTATGTGTTGAGGGTTGGTGTGGTACTTTCCGTGGAGACTACATCTTTTTTCACCATTTATCAGTGTTCGTGCTTCTGTGAAACTCAACAGAATGCTGCCATTGCCTTGCCTTGTGACCTTATAGCATCACACTTGCTATAGCTGCAACAATTTAACTCCAAAAGGATATGCAGGGTTGGCAGTGTTCTTTTTGCATGCTGTCACTCAGAGTGAATGACACTGGCATTACATAAAATCTTCACTGCCTTATAATATTGTAGTTGCCATTCAGCATATCAACACTTGCACTTCTCACCAAGAAATCTACACACAAAAGAATTATTCAAGAAGTCCTCCAGCTGTTCAGATAATTCAGGGCACTCTCTACTCAGTATCAATATTCTGCTTGGAAAAGGTTTTGATGTTGGTCTAAGAAATGAATGTAAATATTAGCAGGCTGTATATAAGCAAATACATGATGAAATGTGCTTATCTCACTGACAAAAAGCTCTGGTGTCCTCAGGCTTTTAAGGCATGCTGTAATCAATATTGATAAGCCAAGTCTCTTCCTCAAGTCACACAGCTTCTATGCTCACGCATGCTCCATTCACATCTTTTATCACGTTTTAACACCATGAGACTTTATAAACAGTTAATTAAAACATGGAAGCCTATTTTTGGGCTGTTTTACTTTTTTATTCATGAAGCATTTCACATTATGCCTGGCTTTTAGAGTATGATTTTTTTTTCCCCACATGCTTATACACATTAGTGGAGCCTTTTCATTCATTTCTGGATCATCATGTCTTTACTCACACACATTAGCCCAGCTCCATAACCTGCCATTATCCCACTATTTCAAAGTGTAAGAAATATGAAGCAAAGAAGGTATGTATAATCTCTCTTGCTTTGTAAGGCTACACACTATGTGTTGGTGGGTTTTTTTTCCTTACATTTCAAGGCACACACATTTTATATTTTCTCACATTTGCAAGATGAACATTCTGATAACCAGCTATCAAATTCAACTAACCTCCTGCTAACGACACCCATTCACGGGAGACCCGGCACAGTCTCATGGCAGTCATCCTACAAAGAACTTCACAACGGTGCCAGAGACCAGCCCAAGCAAAACATAGAATTAACATCTGTGGGGGGAAAAAAAACCAGTATAGTAGAAGTCTAGGAAAGGAATGGAAGAGAAATAGAAATTACCATACCACCAGGCAGAGTTCCCAAGCTCTTACAGACATACATTAGTAGGAAGGAAAATATATTTTTTAAAAAGTGATGGGGAATCAGATATGGAACAGTCTACAGATGCAGAAAGAGTAAACAGACCAAGAAGAAACAGCTCCTAAAAAAAAAAAATGGCAATGCAATAGACCTAATGAAATCACCTGGTAAATCAGGGAAAAGAACAACTGTTTAACATTTCTCACATCAGAACAATTAAAAAGGTCCCTAATTAAACAATCAGGCAACAAATTTAAGGCAAAATGGAGACTTACTCCACATAGATGCCAAAGTACAGCATGGAGGCTGAGAATGTAAATCTGAGTAACTGAACACATTCACCGAGGACATTATGTCCCCTGAAATTAAATTGTGCAAATATTACTAGAGCTCACAAGACTCTTCATCAATGCTATCAAGTGCATGAAAACTCCATCAAAAGATGATTACTTAATACATAATGGAGAAGTAATATATGACTCTCCAACTATCCTTTACTGAAAGCTTGCCAGCAGCCTTATTCCAATAGCAGATTCTGCTATTACGGGTTAGCTTTGTACTGATATGCTACAAAACTCTCTTTCAGAAACATTACGTTCATCCTAGACAGCCTGAGCAGACATCTGATAGGCAACATCGTAGGGCAAACAATAACTTTATTTGCTCAGAGCAGGAGATCCTATGAGCTATAAAGCATATCCTTCATTCCTTTTTCTGCTATGTGTTTTTTCCAGTGCGTAGCAGTGCTTTCTTGGAATTCACAAGAAACATACAAACACCACGAATGTACCGTGCCTTAAGCAAGAACTTCAAAAAGCTGCAGTCTGTTTACTCTGATCACCTTTTTAAGTTTACATCCCAGTGAAGTGTGAACGACAATGAACTGCCACTTTAACATCACGAATTTTTGTTTGCCTTCTCATGGATAGATGATTTTGAAGTAAAAATGCATTGAATGCATTTCTAATTTCTAGTTTGATCAGGTTGTATCAAAGCAAACAACAAATAAACACCAAAACAACAAACAAACAGAAAAACAACAAAAAAATCTCTAGTCAATCTCAAGTCTAAAGTTATAGGAGAATTACATACTTGGCAGAAGTCTTTGAAAGCAAAGTTGAGAATCCAGGTCACTCTTTAGATTGGACAGAGAAAACACAGAATTGATGGAACATGTACCTGGATAAATTTAGTTTAGTCAGCTTGGACTTGGCTTTTCCATGAAAAAATAAATGAATAATAAATAAGTACATCAGGAGATGCTCTTGATCAAGGCATAACTTCTCAGGTTATTCTCTTTCCCTTGCCATAAAGTGCAATAGCTCTGCTCTTGAGTCTTGGCACAAAGAAGTTCAAAGCAACTGAGGTCAAGACAGAGCATTGAGAAGCTGTGTAATCATACGTTTTGAAGTTCTTTGGGTTGATCAGGTATCCACATAGCAACAGCCATTTTCACACAGCACTTTGCACACAACTCAATGATCCGTTTCTCACTGCAGATCCCAGCTTTGACTCTCCTACAAAGATGGCCTCTTTCCTACCTACAAACAATCAACAGATTGAATGAAGATGCCAAACACAAACCAATTTAAGGCTGCTACTGAAGTAATAATATCCTTTACCAATATGATCCACAGTATTTTAAGTGAGGTTTAACATGTACTATAAACAGTATCGTGGAAGGACCATTAATAAGCATCTGTGCTATTTTAAAACAACAGGTGGTGAGATCGTTTCACCGCAGTTATGTGCTCACCATATGTGTAAATGGAAATTCTGTAGGAGGTAGAAGGCAAACGAGAGAATAGTTAGCAAATATAGATACATAATTATATAGATATATTAAGATGTATATGATCTCATTAAAGCTGTAGCACATTTTACAGGCTAACTAACAGGTGCCAGGATAACTTCAATGTATTTTTGAGTCTTTTGGGATAGTTTCTGGAACAAAGATGTGACACAGAAGTAGTCAAAGTAAGAAAAACTGAGACGGTTATGTTGGGGTTAGACCTATTTATCTGTCACTTCTGATGAATCACTGGGGAACTAATGCAGAAAACAATGCACAAATGTTCAAAGACCAACTAGCTGCACTGAAGTATTTCTGAAATTGCCCATGAAACCTGAAAAGCCAAAGAACAGTTAAAATAGCCAATTTTAACATTCATTCTAATAATGCTTAGAAAATAGAGTAATTCTGTAACAGTATAAACCAGAAGACTTTCTTGACATTAGTCTCTCAATGCATCATGAAATTAATATGAACAAATTCATGCTTGTGTTGTCTCTCTTCGAGGGAGAAACTTCAACCAAATTGCCTTCCCCAAAGGATACACAAACTCTTTTCTTGTATCTCTATGCTTCAGATACTAAATCTGTGTCCTTAGTATCTGGGCTGTGAAGTGCCCATGTATTATTACATTAGGTGTATACACAAAAGTATTTAAAGCCTGTCTTTTTTCCACTGCTGATATGCATAGGTTGCCATGAAAGTAATATCTCCTATTTATTTCCATGGAAACCACAACAGATACAAAAAGCACAATAATGCTATTTGGATAGAAAAAATTCTCAGCTACAAAACACTGTTTTTCAGCACAGCCATCACCATTAGCTATGCAAAGATCTGCATGGCCATCCAGAACATGGTTTGCCTTTCACGCTGCTGTCACCACTGCTGAAATGCACCATCCACCACCTCACTGCACTCACACCCGCTGTTTGGTCTCCATAAACATTCAGCAAGTGTTAACGAATGTCAGTGGTTGCAATTTTTTGTACATGGAGGACTTTAATTACAGCCCTTTGTTTCACACTCATTTTCATGACAGATGCCACTGTGTCAGACCGCCCCTCTGCTGCCATCTGTTGTGCAGCAACAAAGTGTAACGGGAGGAAAGGTTCAGCCTCTACTGAGCCGCCTCTGATGACACGGCCAACACAGTAAAACAAAAGGCATTACTTTTGGAGCAGCCTTCAGATTAGGGATGAATAAAACTTACTTCTAACAGTTGTTAGTTCTGCACTTGACTGACTAGAGATTTTGTTCTGACCACAATTAAAGAGTCCAACAGAAGGTTCACCTGGGTAGTAAGAGACGAAATATAAGTTGATGGCTGGCATTTAGTTCTAAAGTGAAAGTTTTTCCCTCACCTAGAAGTGCCAGTTACATAAAGGGCATCATATGATTTGAAAGCATTTAAACTTTTTTTGTTATGGAGACCACTGCTAAAATTCTGCCTGCTTATGTCAAGTGCATGCATGTCAGTGTAAATAAGATACCTGCCTTCTCACATTCTATTGCAGTCTCTTTTTATCCTAGTCCATAATGAATTCTTAGTTTGGGGAAAATATGCCAACTCCAAGCCTAATAACAACATTACTCCGGAAGGAAGGCTGTTATTTGGGTTGGATCAAACAGCGTTTAGAAACATCACCTTCAGACATTCTCCCATTAAGACAAATTTATTAGCTGAACTGTTTCATTTCAGCCTCGCAAAGGATCACAAGAAAATCAAACTGTTGTTCTTTCAATTGCATTCAGAGTTACTGGGTTTTCCACATTGTTCTCCTAAGGACACAAGCTTCATGCAAATCTATCCGCCTGACCCCTGCTCATAAATTCGGTTAAACGAACACGCTGGTTCAGAGGCCTGGCTATGGCTTAGAAATCTGAAAGATAATTAAACTCCTACAATTTCACAGAACTAATCTAGATGAAGAAATTTAAACTAGCAGACCCTCAGAGAAAAAAGCAACTAATTCTCAGCTGCTATTCAGTCTGCCCAGCATCAACCAGCTGGCCAACTGGACTGTTCTGCCAGGCAGCAGGGTTCCTGCCCCAGATTAACTGCAACACAGATTGTTTTCTTTGCTTGGCAGAGGGATGGAAGTTATTGTAACAGAAGGTGGAAGAGGAGCTCAGAAAGAGAAATGAATTTACATCAGCGACAGTGTTCAACTAAATTAACTAAATTGACACTGATCATTATACACAAACTTTTTCCCCTGTCTATGGACACATGCACCCTTCCATTTGGCATGATTACACCATCTGTCTTCGGTGTACACATAAGATAAAAACAGAAGCAATTCAAGTTTTCAGTGTTAAACCAACCAGATGTTCTATGGTAATGACTCTTGATCAACCATTCCTTCCTCCCTGCCTCCTCATTATTTTAGAAAGCATCAACATTCTTTTGAATCATTATTTACATTTGCCAGGAAGCACAAATAGCTATACTTACTCTGCTAATGTTTTGTCAACATTAGCAAGAACTCATACTACTCTACATTTACAGCAACAGAATGGGAAACCTTTACTTGACGTTTTCTTCAAGAAAGGAATGGGCTCAGTATGGAACGGGTGGACTAACATGACACGTATCTGAACTCATACAATTTCTTTCTCATACATTTCTTTCTCCAACCAGAGGCAATTACAGGAGAAATCAACCAATGACTGCTATAGTGCAATTGCTGAGACACACAATCATACTCTTTCCCTCGCCAGAAAACAAACAAACAAAAAAAACCAAACAAACCAAAACAAAAACAACAACAGATGCGTGATAATTCAGGCTCCCAACTGTTTTATAAGAAAAAATGTAAGTGTTTGGTAGGTAACAGATACACATTTGATGGAACTGGACATCACTTTCCCTGGTTTGAAAGGTATACATTGGATACACCACAGAGTGCTTAAATAGGGTTTATATAAGGCCATAGTTAATGGCCAGAATAACTTGCATGGGCCATACTTAATGACTGGTCTACAGACAAAAAATCCATCTGTTGAACTAATTTTCTGACACTGCAATTCACCAGTCACTCTTTGTTTCTTCCTTGTGAAGCCTCAATTGTCTTTTATATGCATTTCCTGTCTCTGTAATCATCAGCCTTCTGCCTACCCAGCAACAGTACTGAGATAAACAGATGTATTTAAACATCTTCCCAGAAATAATGGCAACAGATCAAGCAACTGCCAGTTACCTCCTTACGTATTATTTTTATCATCAGCACCATGCCCAGGGCCTTCAGCCACAACCAAGGAACCACAACTGCAATTACACGAGCTTGCTCAATAAGCACACAGGATAATGGTATCCTTTACAACAAGCGTGTAAGTAAATAGATACCCAATAAAATAACATTCAGGTTCTAGTATCTCATTTCCACTTTTCAGTAAGGAAAAATAATAAAAAAAAACCCTTACCCTTTCCTCACTACAAGCACAATCACTATTTTCAGTTCCAAACTGAAGCATGCAGAGCCAGCCATTATTTAACCACTGCTCCATGCAGACAGAGCTCACTCTAATGATCTACCTACGCATGCCATCCCCAGCCTCCTATACTGACATGCCATCTTCGGAGCAACACTTTACAGAGCAGAAGAAAGAAAAGAAAAATAACACAACAAAAATGCTGAACAGATTCAGGCCAAGCAAGTGCTGTTCCATTCCTGCTCTGCTCTGAAGGAGTGCTCATTTAACATACTGCTGTGTACACTCCACAAGGAGGGTGCAAGTCAATTGACTGAGCTACATGGTTTAAAGTGTTCTCATTTTTTCACTTAGAATCATAGAATCACTTAGGTTGGAAAAGACCTTAAAAATCATTGAGTCCAACTGCAACCTGACCATACTACCCCAGCTTTAACAACCCTCCATCATACCCCCGAGCACCACATCCAAACAGTTTTTAAACACATCCAGGGATGGTGATTCAACCTCCAGCCTACTCCAGTGCTTAACAGCCCTTTCTGTAAAGAAGTGCCTCCTGATATCCAAGCTAAACTTACTCTGATGCAACTTCAGGCCGTTTCCCCTTGTCCTTTCACCTGTCACCAGTGAAAAGAGACAAACCCCGCTTTTGCTGTAAGCACCTTTCAGATATTGGAAGAGAGCAATAAGAGCCTCCTTTTTCCCAGACTAAACAGCCCCAGTTCCCTCAGTCACTCCTTGTAGGGCACATTCTCCAAGCTCTTCACAAGCCGTGATGCCCTTCTTTGGACCTGCTCCAGCACCTCAATGTCCTTTCTGTACTGAGGTGCCCACAGCAACACAGTACTCGAGGTAAGGCCTCACCATGGCGAAGCAACCCGTTGTTTCTTCTATTTACTAAACAATACCATTTACGTATCACTGGTATTTCTGTTTCAAACCACACACTAGCTGATGGAAACTGAAAAACAGAGAGCACAGAGGCCCCCGAAGACCCTATATAAACCTTCTCGCTATAAGGTCTGGGTCTGCAGCTCCCAGGCCCTTTCAGTAGATTGTAAAGCGACCTCCAAAACCAGGCAGCCCAATGACACGATGGACCCTGCAGCATTCCTGCCCCCAAACACGTCTCTCCTCCACTTGCGGAGCGCCGCCGAGCCCGCAGCGCGGCCCTGCACCTGTCGCAGCCCCACGGCCTGTCGCGCAGCGCGAAGGGCAGAGCGAGCGGCGGGCAGGGAGCTGGCACCGAGCCACGTCCCGGCAGCAAAAGATAAAACGCAGCGCTGTAGCTCTCCGTCGGACGGCCCTGCTGCCGTAGGAGCGGCGGCTTTCCCCACAGGCGAGCGCTCGGAGCAGCCCGGGTGCCGAACCGCGGCCGCTCCACCGTGCAGCGCTCGCCCCCGCGCCGGCAGTCCCCTCTCACCTTCCCAGCGGCCGGCTCAGCGCATCTTCCTCCCTCCCGCCCTTCTTTCCCTCCCGGAGCCGCGGGCCCGTCGGCACCGTGCCCGACTCTGCGTCTCCCTCAACCGGCGGCAGCTCCCACAAACGCTTCACCCCCACATCGCGCCGGCAGCTGCCGCTCCTAAATTCACGGCGCTCCGGCGGCATGAAGTCATCTTCCCCGCCCCCTCCCTGGGCCGCCGCACTCCGCTCCCGCCGCGGAGGGGGAGGCCGCCCCCCCAGTTACACCGCCAGCGCCCCGCGGGTCCCTCCCGCTCCCTCCCACTCGAGGGCCGGCGCTGCCGCAGTGCTGCGAGCTCCGCGATGCCCGGCGGCACGCGGGAGGGCGGCACGTCCCCCAAGCCGACGACGGGATGCGCTCGGGGGTCCCACCTGGGCCCGGCGCGCGATGGGCCGCTCCGCACCGCTCCCGCCCGCCCCTCGCGGGAGTCCCTCGACGCGCTGCGGGGCGCTCCCGCTCCGTACCAGCGAAATGCGAGGTCCCGGAGCCGAGGGGCGGCCTCCCGCGGGGAGAACGTTGCTGTGCGCTCGTGCGTCCGTTCGGAAGGAAATCCCGTTGTAATTCGTGCCTGTGTGTGGGCGCCCGGCTCCCCCCGCTCCTCCCGCCGCCTCAGGGCGCGCAGGCGCCGCGCGGCTGTGCCCCCAAATGAGGCTGTGTGGAACGGAGGGCTGATATGTTGGGGGCTCCCGCTCTCTGGCTGCGGGAGGAAGAAGGGCGGTGCGTCAAGGTCACCACGACGCGCGGTTTCCTAGCAGGGGCGTCCTGATATTTTTAAGAGCCGCCAGTGGGCAGTGAGGCTATTTTTGTTATTTATAGAGCGCTGTGCGCGTGCTGGGTGACCGACCCGTTGGTGAGGAAAGCCGGATTCCTGTCACAGCCCTCTCCCCCGTACAGGATGAGTGCAGCTGTGTTGCTGCACAAATAACAGCGGGCAGCCCGGGTCGGGCATGTGGCCGAGTCACCCCGGTCCCACAGCTCTTCGTGTTCCCTAAGCAGAGCCAACGTGGAGACGTTGCGATGGAACAGCTCCCAGGAACGCGACGCTGTGAGCACAAGTGGCCCCAGGGCACTTAGTTCTGTGGAGCGAGAGGTTGGGACGAGTTGGGAACGCCGCAGGTTTCGTGGTGGTCTGAAGTCTGAAGCGGGAGCAGAGCTCCTGAAAGAGTTATTCAGCAGCCTAGGGCTGCTGGGAAGGTCCTCTGTAATGGCAGAGGAAAGCAGGGAGGGGGAGAAGAGCCCTGCTAAGGTAAGGACGTTCAGCTCTGTCTCTCAGGTGAAACAGAAGAACTAAGAGCCTGAGTTCCCCTTTGGAAATTCCTTGTGTCTATTTTTATCACGGTTATGGAAAGGCTTCAAAGCGTGCCATTATCTTTAATTTGATTCCCTGTGCCTGTGCAGTTGCACAGTTGCACTAATTTAGAGCTGCTCCTGTTTACTCCCTGCCTTACTATTACATTGATTGCCGTGGCAGATCTAAGCGTGCTGAGCTGGCTGCATATCAACACCGATGCTTAATCTCTGTTTACAGTTTGTTGGGTTGTGTGATTAAGCTCATCAGGCGTGCAAAGGAGCCCAGGGGCACGTGGGCAGGCAGGGCTGTCCCAGGGGGAATGCCCAGTCCCACAGGCGAGCCAGAAGCTCTCTGGGTCACCTCACAGGCTGGTGGGTTTATTGCCGGGAGGGGGTAGGGTGTGTTATGGGATGCATCATAGGAAGAGTATTTGGGGTTGTACGAGGTTTGTTGTTGGGTGTTTGGAACCAGAGAGCAGGACAGGATTACACTGTTTGTGCCGTCTATCTTTGCATGAGTGTTTGTGTCTCTGTTATCTATGAGACTGGCCACGTGTGTATTTATAGTTAGTTGTGTATACATACAAAGCGTTTGGTTTTGCCAGTTTGGAGTACGTGCTCATACTTGCTACTGGCTGAACCTCAGAACGTGGAGACATGGCAGCGTTGCTTCTGTTGGGCTGCTGGATTCAGCAGCTAATTCTCTAAATGATTGATGTTCCAGGATCACTATTTCTCTGGTATCATCACTGCATCACAGAGTCAAGTTTCAGTGCTCTTGGCCCAAGGACATTAATACTTTTCTACACTGTTACAAGAAAAGCAGAAGCATATAGAGCAAACACCTACAGAATTTGAGTTACTGAAAAAGTATGTTGGTGTCCATCTATTAGCAATATTCAGAGAGCTTCTGCTAAGACAGTATAATATTAGATGTACTAATGTTATTATAACATTAGATTTACTGATATGGACTCAAAATAAATGAAAACACAAATCCATAAATGGTCAGAAACTAAGCATTTCAACTGTAGAAGGATAGTCTGCAGGAAAGTGAAGAAGAAATTAGTTTAGGAGCTCAATGTGGGCAGAGATTGGATTGATTTATTTATTATTATTTAGGGAGAACAATGATAAGGAATAATTCCAAACAACTGCAAAGGGGATGACTTTAAACAAGATGTTAGTAGTAGGTTTTCAACCAACAAGTGAAGAGAAATTTGTGGCTTAAAGGTTAGGAATAGCAAGGAAAATGTGAGATTTGCCAGCATTCAAATTGAATTAGATTGTTAATAATTTCTGAAATAAATAGCAAAATGTTAATTGGTTGTTTAAAAAAAAAGAAAGAAAGAAATCCTGAAATAAAGAAGTTGAGTTCTTTTTCACTGAGGATGGGGTGAAAAACCTAGGCTTTGCCCCTCAAATGGAGCATTTTGCTTTCTTGATAATTGCAGCTGAAACAAAGGGTGGGTGGAGCGAAGGGAATGAGTGTATGAAAGTGTATGTTACTGTTTTCACTATGAAAATAAAATCAGAAGAGTGTGTTCAAGTCAGAGGAGTAAATGTCTAAATGTATTAAAAAAGTAGGATATAAAGTCAGAAGACAGTTTTATAAATCAGTTGTGGTGCCTTACTCTTGGGGTGGCAAAAAGTTGTCAGTTAAGGCAAGATGAAATTTTAGAGAAAAGTTGATGGTAACATTTCAAAAAGAGCATTCTTGTGTTTTATTAGTATTTTCAGCAGTGGTCTTGGCAAGTAAGTAGAAATGAATTAAAAGAAACATTATCAATGTAGAGGAAGTAATCGCCAATAAAGTGTGTTACCAAATAGTGATATATATCTACCATATTTTTCAAACTATTTGAGAGAATAATTGTTTATGTAAATTCTGCTTGAATTACTTTAACTCTTACAATCTTACAAATTAAAAAGAAAACAAGTCATGCTGCAGCAGAGATTAATTTCTAACCTTCAGCAAAAGGCAATTTAAAGTAAAACAGTCTGGCTCTAAACAGAATAGCCAAACTTTGATTGCAGACTGCCTCCATCACTGTTTCTCAGTATTCAGGATAGTCAGGTTTTCAGGGCAGAGACCATAGGTGTTTCAGTTTGTACAACATTGTTAGGTACTTGCAAAATGCACTGATGATTCTATATACTGCATGTGCTTCTAATGTAATGGCTTGCCTATGCACAAGATGCAGTTGTTCCTTAAGTTTCATGTTGTTTCAGCTGAAAGTAATGGAAGTTGTGCCTGCGCAGGGGTACAGCCTGGTCCTTAATCTCTTGAGGTCAGTAGGAACAGAAGTGTTCTCCTATTTTCTTCTCTTAGGGCTTCAAGCTTTTTCTGGGTACAAAGGAGTCTGATTTTCTTAACACTTTGACAGCAATGCAGCTTTGATTTTTCTCATTTTCCACCATCAATTTCATTGTTTGATTATACATTTTCTAAACTTCATAGGAAAAATAGTCTTGTAGTAGCATTTCCTGTGCTTAAACATACATTACTAACACTATAACGTTAAAGTGGGAAAAATTTCCAAATGGAAAAAACTGCTTGTAATGATATAATGCTGTTATAATGTACATGCTATACGAGGAGAAATTAAAGTACTAACTTTCTCAATTCTGGATTTACTGTTGTGTTTTCCCAGTGCTTGTCTGATTAAGCTTAACTTTTCCACATATTTAGATGTAGTGTGTGGAATCTGTTCTTCTTAGAGAAGAAAAATAGACTGTTATGTGACAATTTGGATACCAGCGTAGGTTTTCAGCACACTTGTTTATGTGAATGGGTATGTGAGATGTAGTGGTTATTCCACAACTGTTTGTCAACAGAGGAAGAGCAAAAATTGTAGATCTCAACGTACATTTTTCATGCCTTCTTCTAATTCAAGCTTTTCATCCTCCTCAACCTTCCAACCAAAAAGTGCTGCCTTCAGGTTTCTCATTCCAGTCCCCACATATGTTAGTCACCAGCAATCTTCATCTCAAACTTGTAGCCTAGTAATCATTGCTTTCTTTTTGCAGTGTCATTTTTCAGATTCTCCCACCTATTGCCAGACCCTCTGGCAAGTTATATTCCATTTTACTCTTTGTTCAGATTATTCTTTCTTTTCATCTTACTACTTCTGTTTTTTTTTTCCTCTTAAATTCCATTTTGCCTTCCTTCCCCTTCATCTCTTTCATAATGTAACTTGTTCTTAGTTCAAAATAGCCCCTCTGCAGATCATGGAATTTCCAACTTGCAAATAATTGATGGCGGAGCAAAGATATTAGAGGCTCTGTAGTTAAGTTTTGCTGCTTCTTCATGTCTTCCCAACTACCAAGTATCACTTTGGCTCATCACCATACCTCTTCATCCCTTTCTGAAAAGCTTGAGCCAGTGTACTCCTCTTTTTAAGAGAAGCTTTTTACAGCTCATGTCTCCTTTGCATCTTCCTTTTCCATACAGTCTGGATCCAGATAAATTTAACAGTCAGAGAACAAATTGGTGAAATCTTCAGGTTTCCAGAACTGTTGCCTGGGTGGGTACCTAATGGGAAGTTCTACTGACTTTATTTTGGTGCGTGCTTTGTACGAGTGGCATCTCAGGAGTGTTTTTTGTAAAAACTCTCTGCTTCTCCTAGAGCACATGTAGTTTTCATACTGTAAAGGATTTGAATAGGTTTGAATCAAATCAGATGTGCTAAGTTCCTCATCCAAAGTATGTGGACTAATGAACAGTCATTGGATTTCTTTTTATTCTGGTAGGATCTACCATGACAATTTTTGGGAAAAAAAAAAGCCTTTTCTTACTGACATGACATTACACTTTGAAGCTGGTACAATGCTGAAATTTGTATGTCAAATGATTAAAATAAGTGAAATTGTAGTGAAGGGAATCTAATCTAAAGTAGTGAGTAACTTATACCAGATAGGCTCTTCTCTGTAAATGTGTGTGCAGTGGCCACAACTTCATTTCCAGTTTGATTCCTTTCTGTCCTACACACTGATCCTCCCAGCAGTTCAGCCTGCAGGGATTTTTAGGATGCCATGTATAGCCTTTATTTCTTTCACTGCCCTGCTACAAATTTAAAATTATATCCTTACTTTTCCACTTAATCCTTACTTTTTTCTCACCTTCCTTCCTTTACAACTGTTTGTGATCTGAACAACCTATTTAACACTGGAGTTAGTGAGTGCAGAAGTTTATTGCTGTGTTTGATCCTTAGCAGAACTTGGTTGGTCCAAAAGAACATACTTGTCTCTCCAGTTTGCAGAGCTGCTGAGAGAATCCTACAACATACACAAGACCTTTATTTGTTAAAAATTACTTCAGCATCTAAAGTGCCTCACAGGGAGGAGAGGAACAAAGCTGAACAAAGAGGAACAGAGCTGCCAAACAGTGGAAGTGTGCAGGAGCGTTCTGTGTACTCAAATTATCTGACAAATATTCACTGACAAAACTATTGAAATCAGCCAAGAAATGAGAGGACACCATCAGTTTGATCAGAAAGCACAACCATTCCTTACTCTAAGTCTAGCACATTCTATGATCTGGATATTAGGCATTATCACATGCCAGCACCTCTAAAACTTTGGCTACAGCTATTTCTAAAACTGACGAAAGCATGCGTTGACTTTACATGTTAGCTTTGCCTCCTGTTTTGCTTTCTGTATTCCTTTCTGTTCAGCTTGTTTGGGCAACAAAATTCAAAATTCAAAGGAAAAAAAATTCAATTTTGTATGGTAGCTAATCTTAATTCTCTAAGTAACATAACTTTTTGTTTTGGTAGCTTTTCAGTTGCTGGTGAGTGGGTGGTAGTTAAAAATACACAGTTTTCCTGGCTTTCAACACACTTGCAATTCTTGATTGTTTCTTTTGGTGCCAGCTGCTGAAACTTTGGTCTATCTGCTTAGTCCTGCCTTTTCCTACAGAAGCGTAGTTCTTCCTGGCTGTATTGCAGTCAAGATAATAATTGGACTGTTGACGTTTGAGGTGGCTGATACTCATCCTTAGGAATTTCTTCTATATCATTTAGGACATTTGCCATTTCTCAAGGAACCTTTTAGTTGCTGTACAGATGTTTGTATTTCAGTTTTTCCTTCTTCAACAGGAAAAACAGCAATTGTTATACCAGTAAGTAAGGCTTGTCAACGATTTTAATTAACGCAGTTGGAGTGTTGCAACTTTTTGCTTAAAAAATAATTACTCCTCAGTCAAGTGCTTTAGTGATTGCATATCAATGCCAGTGAATCTTTTCCTCCTAAGGAGTTTTATAAAAAGTAAATAGCTTGTGATTATTTTGTTCCAATTGTATGGCTTCATTTCTGGATGTGTACTGGAAAATTCTGTAACTGTTTCTTGTGCCTGTCTATTCAGAAACTCATGATGTCTATAGGAATGCCACTTCAAAATCTTATGTTGTGATTGAGGATTTCTTTGAGTCTATTTGTGTTCCTGTAGCAAAAAGTGTCGATCGACACAGGAACACAGTAGCTTTTTGGAGACAATTGAGTCAAGAAGAAATTAATAAGTTATTTGTTGTGCAGGATGAGAAGAAAAATGGAAAAGCAGTTCAAATTCCAGAAAGAGCTAAATGGAATATACAGCTTCCACAAAATCCTTCTGCAAACACTCTTTGCAGTCAAAAAGGGAAGATTACTAGAGATGAATTTGCAAGGTATTTAGTTACTGTTTGAATGAACTCAGGTGTTACAAATGAGAGAATCACAGAATGCTTTGAGTTGGAAGGAACCTTTAAGATCATCTAGTTCCAAACCCATACTATAGTCAGGCACACCTCCCTCCAGACCAGGTTGCTCAAAGCCTGATCCAGCCCAGCCTTGAATGCTTCCATGGAGAGGGCATTTAAAAGCTCACCAGGCAAACAGTTCCAGTGTTTCATTATCCTCACAATAAAGACTTTCTTCCTAATATTTTGTCTAAATCTACGCTCTTCCAATTTAAAACCATTTCCCTTTGTCTTGTTGCTAGAATATAGAGTAAAACCATACAATACCTTGAGCATCAATATTTATGATGTTACGATTTTATGATGGAGTTTCACTGTAGTTGTGTAGGTAGGAACACTAAACAAATAAAGTTATATATGAGTCTTGAAAATCCACACAGGCTTTACCTTCCAGATGGAGTATCAACTTGACAGTGGAGCAGCAGGGCATGCAGCAGCCAGCTTTTTTTTTTTTGCAGCCAGCCTATGGGCAGTGTATGCTGTCTATCTCAAGGCAGTAAGAGTAAGTGGGTAAGTACCTGGACTTGTAACTTAATTTGTAGGCCAAATGCATCTGACTTCTAGTTTTGCAAACTCAGATTTCTGAAGCTGATTCTGGAAGCTACAGTTTCTTTCACTTCGGCTTCATAAGGAATTTTTTTCACCAGTCTTTGAATAGAATATAAACAGTACACATAATCCAGACTACTTCCCTTTTGAGACTGGAATTTTATTAGAAATATCAACAAAATATGGGATTTGAATTACTATAGCATGAAAAAAGCTTTGATCCTAGTCCACAGTGTAATTAGGATAGGCCCATTTCCAAGCTAGGCACAAAAAATACTAAATTGGACACAGAACAAGGCTTTCCTTGTGTAATTTGTGGTCAAAGGATTAAGATGCTGGATAGTATAACAGTTGGATAAATCAGTCCTGGTCTTTAGCAGGCAAGAATCACGAAACAGGAGCAGCTTTAGTACCCATTTTTTAAAAGCATCATAAAAAGGAAGGGAATATTAACTAGCAATGAGATGTCAGCATGGGATGCAATGTGTTTTCTCTCTGGCCTAAAAGCTGTGCGGTGAAAACTTAAATCTGTCTGTACTGAAATTGTAAAAAAAAAAAACAACAACAACAGAAAAACTGCAATAGCAGGAGTGAGAGCAGACCTCATAATGACAACTGATATACAGTTTTTGATGAAGATCATTCCAAAACTGTATGAAGATTTGGATGCAAATAAGGTGTTATATGAGTGCACAGAAATTAATTCTACAATTGGTGCCGATGAGATTAAAAAGTTAATTGTAACAGCATTCTGACTTTGTACAAGCAGGGCATTTGCCAAAGCCAAAAAGGACATTGTGATAATTCATAAGAATGAGATTTCATGGGTAAATAGGAGAACAAAAACATATTTTATATGTGTTGTGAAGAGAAAATATAGAGACGTATTTATAATAATACTTAGAAGACCAACCACAGAGTAAGGACCAGATTCTAGAATCTGAAGACAGAAGTTAGGAAAGATACTTTGAAGATCATCATAAAGGAAATTGAATGAGACCATGAGCACTTCTTCACAAAAAGAAGATAGTATGAGATTGCAGTGTTAGTAGGTTAAAAGTCAGAAAGGAATAAGGAGTAGGAAGTACTGGTTCTGGGATTCCGGTAGAGTGGTGAGAGGACAGAGCAGAAGCATAGACTTCTTTTTTTTTTTTTTTTGTAAAAATTCTGTGGTTTATTAAAACTTACAGCAATAATGTTTTTTTTTTTTTTTTTTTTTTAAAACCTTGCTCTGTATTTTTGAGTTTTTGGGGATTTGGCAGATATACAGCCACTGTATAGCATGGCTTTTCAGCTGACAGTTGTCATTAGGTCAGGATTAGACTTTCAACTTTTATGCTTAGGTTATTTTGAATATCCCCAAGACACTTTGGGTTACAGTTTTCCATTTAATTATTTATAAAACACTCTAAATTGAAAAGTGTGCCCAAAGATGGACATATCTTTGTGGCATGGGCTTTTTATGATATTTTGTTCTGTAATGTCAAATTTATCAAAAATGTGAAATTGAAGACAATCATTTCAGAAACAGCAACATTCCTGCATGTTGTAAGCATTTAATGGAAGTTACCTGTAACTTTTTTATTATTTTTTTTAAACACAGATTGATTTCACAGCTATAGCAATCTCCATTAGGGTAGTTAGTTGATTGTGCTTTTAATTCTAAAAGAGAGACAATCTGTTATACCAAGAGAGTTGTGATGATTATTGCAATATTCACTGAAAACTCTGTTGGGCAGACCTTGATATACTATATAAAAACTTGAAATAGGCAATGTGTTTAATAAATCTGTGGAACCAAATCTCTGTATTTCATACAATAGTATACAATAAAAAATACACATATTCATGATGAGAAAACAAAGTTAACCTGCTAATCTTTGGTAGTGAGATTTTTTTTTTTTTATTGCTGCTCTCTGAAGAGGAGTGGACCCTATAGTGTCCTCAATGTACATATACATGGCAATAAAACTCAGATTTGAGTCACCTCAGTTTTGCCTTACTATAAATCTCAGTCTCTAAATTTTGCTTAAGCCCAGCATGGAATAGCTCTCTGGAGCCAACTTCTCTTTGACTATCCTTAGAATTTCTTGTATACTTGAAGTTAGGCTCTGGAAAAGTGAGGAACAACCCTCACTGAGAATAGAGAGGCTGGGCCTTTGCTGAGGCCCTGTTCATTTTAGAATTTGTGTTTGTTTGCTGAAGTCTTACAATAACTGTCCTGTAGGCTAGACAACAGCTAACTGATGCTTATGGCTCTGGCACCATTAAAAATCATATCCTAACAGTCCCGTTGTGCAGCTGTACAATGTGGTAAGTGTATATATATTGGGTATATTGGTGGTGTACCTATATACTTATCTCATATCTCAGTCTGAATTATCAGTGCACAGGATAAAAAAGAAAGAAAGAAATCTTGAATTTCTGCTTTCCAAATGGAGACTAGGAGTACATTGAAGGCAAATAAGTAATATCAAATGAGAAGTCTGTGACAAAGCTGGAAATTGTACTGACAATTTTGAGTGCCTTGAGCACTCTATTTTCCATTAAGTGTATGGTGTTTTTTTTTTTTCCCCCTCCACTCCAATGCTTATCAGAAGATGACTTTTGTTCTTTAGCCTAAATTCTACTTGTGTTACAGTTTAAATTTGAGCTTTTCAACAGCTGCTGTTTTTTGCAGTGATGAAAGACAATATTGTGGAGCAGATTTTAATTTCCAGATGGAAAGCAGTTATCAAAAAGAATTACTGTATGTATATTTTTCCTTATGACACGTAAAGGTGTTCAAAGAGCATTCTGAGAGAGAGATCATAGCTTTGGGAGGTGGATTTTACAGAATAAGCTTGTAATATATTGGACCATGTGTCTCAAAATTCCTGTAGAATTCTCTACAGGAGAGCAGAATTATAAACTGTTTCTTCTTCTGAAAAGCAATTTTATTGTTTCCTGTGATCACTTTTTTTAGTATATGATAAAATAGCAGAAGAGATTTACGTCAACTTGAAGGTGAATGGAGCCAAACCTGAGTATGTGGCACACTGTTTTATTTTATTCACTTTATTATTCCATTAAATACATAATGCTTTAATTTTAGTCAGTATATATTAAGGATTATTTGTTTGAGGATTGTTTTGTGCCATATAATGAACCTTTACTAGAACAGCAAATCAGAATAAAACTCCTCTCTTTATGTTTTTACTCTTCCAAGCGGTTGTCCTTTCTATTGAAGTTTCTTTTGCAATTTGAAGATCTTTTTGAACAAATGCATCACTTCAACATTAACTTAGGTATTTAGGCTGTTATATAATCAATGAATATGCAGATGTTATAATTAAGAAATACACAGGAAAGTTAGGCTAAGTAAGATCATTGCAGGTGGGAGATAATAAATGGAAAAGGCTTACCAATGTTGTAGGCATGCAGTGTTCTCCAAAAGGAGTGATCTTCAGGAAGAGATCTTTTCTCAGTGGCAGTCAGCACTTAAATGGGATCTAGGAGAGGTGGAGCCATGCTCCACCCCTTCTGGTTGCACAGGTGAATTGCTTTCATCTGTGCTCCTGTGGCTGACTCATTGCTTGCCTCAGGTGGTCCATCAGAGATTCAGGTTGTGATTCAGCAGTTCCCATATAGCTGTCAAAGGCAGTGGAGACAAGTCCCCATCAATCTTTGTTTTTTTTTTAAAGGTAACTGTATTCACATTGTTTCTGTGTTGGGTTTTTTTTTGTTTGTTTGTTTTTGTTTGTTTTTTCTAAAGGGGCTCAGCCACTAAAAGTTTGAAATCTGCTGGAAATGTGCTTCAACTTTCCAATGCTAGGTAGATATAATGATTGAGTTTGATTTCAAGATTTCGCTGAGGTTTTCTTGAAGACCCACAAAAGTAAGATAATAACAGGCTGAAAGATTATTCATGTCTGCCTGTCCCTGTCAAGTTTTTATTGACTCTTCGCTATTCCAGTTCTAAATTGAATGCAGCCTCAGGGAAGGAAACATTTATATAAGAGGGTTACAGTGGAAGGATTTTTCTATTGATCCTGCATGCAAAAAAAGGGCCTTGGAACCAGAATGCTTTTAACTAATTAAATGTGACAATTCTTCCCCTTGAAGAAGAGATGTTTATCCAAAATCAAACCTGCAAGTTACCAAGGGTCTTTACAGTATTCTCTCTTTTCTGTGACAGACAATACAGCAAGTTAAAAAAAAAAAAAAAGAATAGAATTCATGTTATGCAATATTTGTGTGCATGTATCTGTGAATAACTTGGAACCTCTGTGTAGGGATAACTTCCTGACCATATTATTAATGCCATGTAGCCAGGTTTGTTTGCTTCCATTTTTCTCTTTATTTACCATTCAGAGAAATAACGTTTTGGGAAGAGTGTTTTTACTTGGCTTTAGTCCTGACCCCATTACCCCATTTGATGATACCAGTGGCAAACAATAAGGGGATTCAGAACACTGGTATTTTAATGCTGTTTTGCATTGTGTCATATCATGTAAGCGTACTTTCAGTGACTCCTGTAATTTTAAATGATGATTTGAAGTAATAAGATTAGAATCATAGAATCATTTGAGTTTTCTAAAATACCTTTAAAGGTCAACTAGTCCAACTCCCCTGCAATGAACAGGGACATCTGCAGTTGTGTGAGGTTGCTTGGAGCCTGGTCCAGCCTAACCGTGAATGTCTACAGGGATGGGTCATCCACCAGCTCTCTGGGAAATCTGTTCTAGTGCCTCTCTACCCTTTCTGTAGAAAAACTCCTTTCTTATATGCAATCTAAATCTCCCCTCATTCAGTTCGAAACCATTTCCCCTTGCCCTATGACCTTTTTTTCTTACAGGCCCCCGGTAGATACTGAAAGTCTGCTCTCAGGTCTCCCTGGAGCCTTCTCTTCTCCAGGTTGAACAGCTGCAGCTCTCTCAGCCTGTCCTTGTAGCAGTGGACATTGGACTACTTTTGTGGCCTTCCTCTGGACATGCCCCAACAGGTCCATATCTGTCCTGTACTGAGGACTCCATTCCAGATGGAACCTCACCACGCTTAGGTGGTATAGGGGCAAGATCACTTCCTTTGCCCTGCTGACCATGCTTCTTTTGAGGCAGTCCGGGATATGGCTGGCTTTCTGGGCTGCAAGGGCGTGCTGCTGGTTCATGTCCTGCTTGCCAATCACTATTACCCCAAGTCCTTTTGGCAGGGCTCTGCTCTATCCGTACGTCCTCCAGCTTGTATTTACTGTGTGGGTTGCCACAACTCAGGTGCAAGACCTTACTCTTGGAAGTTGAAAACCTCTTGTTCTAGGCAAGGTAGCTGCTGTATGTGTCTGTTCAAATCTACATCATGTGAAAGAGCATCATGGAAAAAAATAAGGCAAGTGTTTAGTTAGAAAGGCTACTGAAAATCAGCTAGTTAACTGTAAAAATTTGAAAATACAGCTGTGCGCTTAATCACGCGGAAGCTAAGTTTATCACTTACTCAGCATTCTTTATCTGTAACAATGCCATGGAAAAACAATGGCATGTGTTTTTCTCTTAAAATGGACTGGGCAGCTCTGTTTTTTTCCTCCCTTGTTTGATTTACAATATACATGTTGTCTGAACACTTTGCATGAATTTTTTTTACAGTGTAGGCATTGTCTCTGCCTTGAATGCTGTAGGTCCAGTGTCTGAAGGTTTCACTTGCATCAGTGTCTGTGTTGCATCGCTTGATTTTGTGTGTAAGCTGAATGAAAAGGATCAAAATAATCAGGAAGATTATTTTACTTTTTATTATTTTACTAAGATTACTAGAAAGACCCTGCTTTCTAGTAGCAACATGCACTGTCTATCTGTATTTTGTCCACAGAATTTGTTCTGGGACATCTCGTACAGTAAGAAGAATTGAAGTTTGCACTGGTAATATATCTAACTGACAGTATAAGAGAGTACAATAAGCAGCCAACAGTAGAGAAAACTCTGGAGGTATGACAGTGATATCTGGAACATTTCTACACCTTGAATATACTCTGAGTTGTTGATTCCTGTAGGAATGTCATATACGAATATGGCAAAAAAGTTTATATGAGCTTTTTGAAAGTAAGTTGAAAAACTGAAACAATAAGCATAAAACTGAAGTCTTTTGAAGTATGTAAAAAAGCTAGATAGAAAAAAATAGGGTAGGACTGACCTAATGATGCAAAAATGCTGGGGGATTTATAAAAGATCAGGTTGTGACTTGTCCCAGATTCCAAATACACAGAACTAACTTTTGTTGAAGTAATTAAAATTTGCCAAGCAAAGGAAGTTTGTCAGCCCACATGAAAACTTACTGAAGAAAGTTACACTCTTGGCTAGCATGAACTACTTTTCTGCATTAAAAAAAAAAACAGAAGAGAATCCAAAGCAAAAAGAAGAAGCAAAGCTCAGATTTGGAGTCCATGAAAGTCTTGTTGCACAAATCACATCAAATAATATCAGCAATAATGATGTCTGTAAATTGATAGCATAAATAAAAAGAACTGCATCAAATGTAAGAGTTGGCATAAGTTGTATACTATAGACAGAAGAGAATCTTACAGCTCAGAAGATATTTTGTGAGGAATTGGACCAAAGCAGCAAAAAACAATTGGAAAACTGGCTTAAAAATAAGTAATATTTGATTAATGTGTCTATGTTACTTAGAAAGCTCATTTGCCTCAGAAAGAAATAATGTAGGTTATAAACGAAATACATAGATTTATTATAATATCCAAAGCGTTAGGAGAAATAGTGATGAAGGAGCTCTGAAGAGGGAGAAAGTTCCAAAATATGTCTACTTCTTTTAGGTCTAATTAACAGGACACACTCCTAAGTAGGTTAAATAAATACAGCATAGAGATAGGCTACCTGCTGCTTAATAACTGTTGCCCCTGTTGAAAATTTACAGAGTTATTGTAGGAAGTAGTATTTGCTAGCACAGTAAAGCAAAAATATGTGAAGTACTAGATACTTCATTTTTGTACTAAATGAAGCTTTCTAACAAAGTGAAATTTTAGCAGTTCTATCACAAAATGTCTTTATGATGTGTTAGGCATATTTTGATATGCCTTTTTATAATCACTTTCTTTGACTAAGCTCTTAAAATATTGATATTCTGATGTGATTCATCAATCCATTTGTAAACTAGTTACTAACTAGTTTAACATATAATGCACTGGTTTACATGCCTTGCACCATTAATCCTTGAGCTGTTTATATACTTTATCATTTCATTGTCAATATGTGTGTGATATTTTCAAATATTAATGTTGTACAAGTCTTAGACAGTAAAGCCAAAACTCACTAATATGGACTGATGCCAAAATATTCTTGTTGGTTAGTCTATAAATGTGCTAAACATTAATGTACCTATTACTAATTGTTTTTATTCATTAACAACAACAACAAAAAATATCCACTAACTTCACTAATATGTTCACACAGTCACAGAATTGCAAGGATTGGAAGGGACCTCTAGAGATCGAGCCCAACCCCCAGTTCATAGTCCATATATTCGTATGTCTGTAACAGGAAGTAATAAACCTTTAGCTAGAATCTCAAAACAAATAGTTACTATTTGATTATAATTTTTGCACAAGGAACAGTGTTGTTGACATCTTGTGAAAATGCTTTTTGTATAGACTACAGCTGATAGAATCCACCCATTCCTTAACTTATACTTTTAGGAAGGTTTCCCTCTTTATCATTCAAAATCTAATGGCTAGATATAATTCTCTGCATCCTTTGGTATTCAAATAAAGAATAAAAATCTGGAAAAAATTATTATGCTCACTAGATGATGTCAGCAACAAAATGAAACTTACAAATCCATAAATGCTCAACATGATCCTGAACCCATAGTGACATTTGAATTTCTCTATGTAATTGGCAACTTTGTTGAAAAGTGAAAGCCTGGAGATCCCTACCAGGTATATGGAAGCATATGGAATTATATCTGTATACTTTTCTTGAAGATAGGAAAGTACAACATGCATGGTCTTTTTGTACTGATGTCACATTAAAAGCAGTACCAAAGCAGTTGTTAAGAGCTGATGCAGTTGCCAAAAACTGTGGCAAAGTTGGAAGGTGATCCTGATGGTACCTAGGGAAAGATTGGAGTCATTCTGGTTGGTTTATATTGACTGAAAGCAGCAATGTACTTGTCTTTTGTTTTTTTTTTTTTTTTTTTTTTCCTCATCCCTATCACTTTTAATCTAGTGAGATAGTGGACATTACTATTAACGAGGAAAAAAAGATTTTAAAGTCAGACTCCTGATCTGTAACTTTGCAGAGTTACAGGGCAGCAGGAGCAAAGAGGCATTGACTTACTTAATTCACAAAACACTAGAAATCAATTTCTGCATGGTTAGAAATTGCTGTCAGAGCCGCAAAGATCTTGAGGAGGTTTCAGAGACTCCAGGGAGGTGGATATAAAGCAAAGAGCTACAAGGAAAAGTGAAGAATGTATTTTATTTATAAGTTCATTATGGGGGGGAAAAAAATCTATTTCTTCTTACTTCAATATGTACAAGTCAACATGCAACACATCGCTATTTAAAATTGTTCCCAGCATTAGTGAGTTTCAATACACAAATAAAATCAAGACATTTTTTTTTTTCAGCAATAGACATGAAGATACACATGCAACATTTTGAGGTATCCAAGAGCAACAAACTGACATAGCTTCCATTATCTTGAAATTCTGAAAGAGAAAAAAAGGTATTTGAGAAGTATTTTTACATGTTTGGTAGTGTAAATTTAGGGACATGCTGTGCCCTGCTCCTGGTCACCAGTGGCAGGATAGAGGAGTGGCACAAAGCTGCACCAGAGGAGGTTCAGACTGAGCATGAGGAAAAATTTCTTTACTGTGAGGGTAGTCAAACACTGGAACAGCCTTTCTATTGAGGTGGCCGATGCCCCATGGCTGTCAGTGTTCAGAAGGCATTTAGATAATGCCCTCATTAACATGATTTAACTTTTGGGTAGCTCTGAAGAGATTTGGCAGTGGAAGTGGATGATCTTGTAGGCCCCTTCCAACTGAACTAGTAATAGTTGGAAGTGAATATTCATTTTTAGTTTCTGTTAACTTGCAAACAGAGGCATATCCTGAAAAGTTCACATTAAGTTCACTGTAAGCCAGAGATGATAATTCTATGTCAAAGTTCAGGCCGTTTGAATGTAGTAAACTTTTTATTATTTCAGAATTCTGGCTAGAGATTCATTGCTTATTTTGGAAAGTAATCCATCTGATCGTGGATTTGTTGGTTTTCTTTTTCTCTAAGCATGACAAAAGTAGAACAATCAGAGTATTTATTTTTTGAAGTACCAGTAGCCATAGAGGAAAATGTGTTTTTATTTTTTTCTATCTGTTTTTAATTGTTTATTTAGTAAGGAGAAAACAATAAACAAAGCTTTGTTTTGCTGAGGGGTAGTATTTTAGACATCACTGCTCTTAGAAAGCCTTGCTGGAATCAGATGATTCATGCGAATAACTCCAAATGATATGATGGTATACTTTGTTGCTTTTGCAGCATCCACTATGTGGGTGTTTTCACGTTTATTTGCAATAAGCAACACAAAATCAACAGCTTTGTTCCTAGATGCTAGAATTATTTGCAGGATTTACATTGCCCGTGTGGGGTTCTACTACACACAATCCTTGTGAGCAGTAGAGAAACTGCTGCATAATTTTAGCAAAAACTATAGCCATACATACCACTCAGTCTGTAATTACTGAAAGATCTAAATGTACTCTCCTGAAGGTATGTCTTTTATGTAATGCATAACCAAGTAACGTTTTACCAAGACTGTCATGATCCATGGGAGGATGTAATTTAACAAAATAAAAATGAATAATGCATGGCTCTACCTTAAATTATTATTCCCATGCCAATCTCTATAATTAATATATTTATATATAATTAGTAAGTATTATCTGTCAGTCTCAAGATGCTATAGTTTATAACAGATAGCATTTAGCATGCAGTAAATGTAAAAAATAAAATCTTTATTTGCTAATTGGCTGAATGTACTGTGCTATCCCAGCTACAGCTTTTGTAGGCAGGCCAGAGCAATTCTGGAGATGTATTTTTAGGTAACTTTTTCCAATGATGATTATAATTGTTTCTGTCAAAAGATCCTTATATTCCTTAAAAAAGGTAAGGTTTCCAGTCTTTTAGAGATGTGTGCACATTATTCAATATTGAACAAATTGCACTTAATATCAAGCAGCATGTTTGTCTGGGTAATGAAATAGTCACTAGCTGCTATAGCCTTGATGAAGCATCTCAGATGGACCTCTGCCTCAACATCATTAATTCCCACTTTTTTTGCTTCTCTAACCAGATTGCCCAGTTCTTGTCAAGTTGTGGCAGTGGAGAGTGGGAGGGGAATAGTCTTCCCCTTCAAACTGTCTTCTGAAAATCCCCACGCATCTGCTCTTTGTGAGCCCAAAGGGAGATCGTCTCTTATCCAGTTCCAGTGCCTGGTTTTCAAGTCCTTTGATTTTTCAGTAGTTGAGAAAAAGACAGCGTCCCAGGAGGCTAGAGTACTCTTTTAAACCTACAAAGCTTTACTCCCTATGAGATATTCACTAAACTTTTGTAGTAAAATGTATGATTGATCATTTCTGCTTATACAATGATTAATTCACTTTTCCAGATTTTCTTTTTTATATGCCAGTTTTCTTTCCATGATTACAATATAAAGAAATAGGACTTTAGGGCAGAGTCTCAAACTAAGAAGCCACATCAAAGATTTTTATTACAGGTACAGGTTTAGGATAATAAAAAAGGAAGATATTTTCTGAAGCTGCGTGGTTGATTTTTGTTAAGGGGCTAGGCCTCCTTAGGCTGACTTGCTCTGACTATTACAGTGTATACACTGCAAAACTGTAATTGTTTCAGTCTTTTGTTTCTGCATGCTACCAACAAAGGAAAATGAAGTGATGGCTTGAAATAAGGATGAGTACTTTAAAAAATGAAAGAAGATTGGCCATTTTCCAGGTCATGCTGTAATACAGACCACTTAAGTTTAGTTGATAGAATGGACATAAACATTTATTTTTATTAATTATGTGAATTTAAATAGGCAGGTAAGGAAAACTGGGTGGAACTATAAATATCACTGCCATATACGAGTTGAAAATAGGTGTTAGGTTTTGACTTGTAATAGCTGCTGAGCAGCATAAATCAGCTAGAAACTTGAAGAAAAATTATGATATTGCAGAAACTAGCAAAATGAAGAGATTCTAAATAAATGTTCCAGTAAAGTCAATTTAATAAGCAATTGATTGTATTTATTTTTGATTCATATTCCTTTTGTCAGTCATAATTAAATATACCTGTATTTGAGATTGGCATGAGCTGTTTCATGGGCTTTGCTGATACTCTGATGGATTAACAGATATAAAATCATAGAATGGCTTGGGTTGGAAGGGACTTCAAGGATTGTGATGCTCCACCCCGCCCCCCCCCCCCCCACCACCACATGCAGGGCCACCAACCTCCCCATTTAATACTAGACCAGGCTGCCTAGGGCCCCATCCAACCTGGCCTTAAATGCCTCTGAGGACGGGGCATCCACAACTTCTCTGAGCAGCCTGTTCCAGCACCTCACCACTGTCTTAGCAAATAATGTGATCTTTCTGGAACTTCTCTCACTTTTATCATCAAAAAGTAAAGCTGCAGGGTTTGGTGCATTTGCAAGTTCAGAAGAGATATCCTTTGGTGGCAAAAATGAAGACTGTAACATCTGCTGTATCCAACCTCCTTCTTCATTTTCACTACTTCAGAGTAGAAATAAGCATTTTCTTGAAGAGATAATCAAAATAAATGAACGCAGAACATGGAAAATAAATGAAAACACATCCAAACTCACACCATCCCTGTCATTGTGAGCTGTACCTAAACCAAAGTCTTTTATATGGACTTTTTCAGTTAAGATGGATTTTTTGGCTAGTTAAGATATTCCAGAAGTTTAATTTTGTGTATAGAAATTCCAGCTCCTTATCACTCTTCGAAAGCTTCATTTTCTGTCAGTGCTGATAACACCACAGAATGGCAGGAGTGGATCCTTCTGAACATCTCCCTCCTCACCTCCCTTAATCCAGATTAAGTGAATGGATGACATAACACAACAAGGTAGTGTGCTCCAAATAGCATGAATTCCACTGTGCAGGAAAAAACAACTTTTAAACTAACTTTTAAATGTAATGAGTATCAATTTATTTAAAAGTAAAAGGAAATGCTTTTTTAACTTAGAAGCTAATAGGTTATTTGCATTCATTCACTGAGTTCCATTTTTATTCAAAAAACATTAGCTCTTCACTGAAGTGCATTTTAAACATAAGAATTGATGTCTCTTGAAGTATGTAATGGCCTATAATTTTCCTCCCACTTCAGAGTAATGAATGCAGTCATTTCTTCTTTTGTGCATTATTTTGTATGAATTTCTTAATTATTGAATTATTGGACTTGTTGGTGATGCAAATACTAGTTTTCTTTCTGAAATTTGTGTTTTCACTTTATTTTTAAAAGAAGTATGTGATCTGAAGAAGATAGTGAAAACTGCACTTTTCCTTAGGCAATTTATAGTTTACTCGAGTTTGCTTGGTGTTATTCAATGCATGTCTCCAGAATTGTTGAATCTCATCCTGAAATAGCATAGGCTCCCATTAGCTAACAGTCTAGAACAGTCACACAATATTTCTTGAAATATCCTGGAAAGGGAAGAATGCTTTTAAGCTGTTAATGCTCATATATTAGTTTTACTTAGAACAGTATATATATCACAACGTACTTAAAGCTACCTTTATGTATTTAATGATGTTACTTAAAGAAGGTGGAAAGCTGAAAAGCGTCATACTTTGCATCAAAAGCATCTGAAAATTAAGAAAGAATTAAAAAATAGATGTCAGAATAACCCTTTAGCAGTATTATGTTTCCAATTTTTTAACACCTTTTCCAGCTATTCTTTTGAAGGTATTTATTTTCAAGTTTACTCATGAAGAGATGTAATGCTCTGGGGAGCATTTCACGAATTTAGTGGAATTAAATATGGCCACTTGATAAAGGAACTCAATCTTGAAACAATATTTCAGGATGATACAAAGGACCATAGTCCTCCCAGAAGAAATTTCAATAGATTTATCTGAGCAAGTACTGGAGAATCAAATTCATAAGTTATAAGGCAGGAGAAATGTATTTCAGGGTAATGCGTTTTTTTAATTTAGAGTCTTAAAGAATATTTATCTGTTAGTGAGTGCATACTTGTAAGGCAACATGGCTTCTATTGTTGTCAGCACTTTATAAACATCTTCAAAAACACTTCTTGCAACAGAAGTTAGCAGCACTGTAGTAGTGGATGGAGTATAAAGAATCCAAGGGATTAAATTGTCTCTATTCAAATAACTTTCCCACCTCTTTTCAGTGTTCTTAGGCCTGTTCCTAAGATCAGCAGTCGCTTTCCTTCATCTTAAGGAAGACTGAAAACTATATGTAAAAACTCTTGAGCCATTGAACTCTTCTTTTAGCAATGAATTACAATCACATGAATAGAAGTCTTTCCTGGGCAAGGCAATAACCAGTCTTTACTGGTTGATTGGCTCATCCAGTGTACTGTTAACACTGTGAAGCCTTTAGTCTTATGGCTAGATTGCCTGAAATTAGATTTCAGTTCTTTTTGAGGTTGGACGAAAAATGAAAGGCAGAGAATTCCCCTATCCTCTATTGCCCGCAATGTTCTGGATAACCTTGATTTGTCATTTACTTGTCATTACAAATACAATGCAGATTTTAATATCTTCATTTTGTAAATTAGAACTTCTAAATATGATATAAAAATGTAACAACCTGTCCAGCACTTGCAATCCTTGAATCCTTTTGTAGAGCAGATAAGCAGTGTAAACGTAATGCTGTTTTCAGTCAAGAACTGCCCAGTCTTCCAGAGACATTTATGGAGCTCACACTGTCACAAGCTTTCCTTTATCCTTTCAAGAGAAAGGAGAGCTTTTACATAGGATGTCTGAGGGGCATTTAATGAATTACGAAAGTAAAAAAACGTGGAGATTTCTCTAGCCTGTGATGTTTCATGTTGTATGATCTGGTTATCCCTGTATCGTGAAATTTTGTCCCCTCTTTTCCAATACAGTACGTTAGTGAAATTTGGCTGTTCTTCATTACAAATAAAAAATAAAAATAATTCCAAGTTTGTTTCAGTTAATGGAAATGGGTTCACACTTTTTAAACTACAATGCAAGATCAAGGTTCAAGGAAATGAAGGGATGTCAATCATCCATTCACCTGCTGCTGCCTTCTTGCAGCTCATACCAATGGGACCTTTTAAAGTAACTTCTATATCTGGAAAATGGCCGATGGATCCACAGACCATCCTTACTGTATATACTTACCTTAAAACAGAAATTGTACACGTGTTTTCTGCTCATGGCATGAAGAAATAGGAACATAGGGAGTAGTCCTTTAATTGCAGTAAACTTGTGCTTGCTTAGTGGGCTTGGCTATGCTGTGAATTAGTTATTTCTCTTCTGAAAATTTCAAATAATTAAGATACATAAAAGACCCTTTAAGTAATATAAGGATCTCAGTGTAAATGTATATGTAAATATATATGAAGTTCAAACAATATGGATTCATCGCAAATTACTTTTGTTCATCTTGCCTTTAGGATGTGCAAGAAGATTTGTGGAGAGACTGCAGAAATAGCTAAGTGAAAAGGACATTTTTCTGCAAACAAATGAGTCTGAGTTTAATAGTGAGGCAGAAATGAATTTTGTAAATGAAGCTGGAGATGTGGAGCGTGGACCTTGCAGAGCAATTCCGGGAGATCATGGGATTGAATTAAGACTGTGAGGCACTGGCTGAAGGGGAGTTTGGCAGAATCACTGGGCAATTCCATGTAATTGAAGAAGAAAAGATCTATAATATGTTTTGAAAGGACTTTTAACTGTGACTCTTACTTCACCCTAGGGCTTGCCTCATTTACAGATTCAGTAAGGGCAAGCTCTGTTCTAGTGTCCAAATTGTAAGTTCTTTCATAGCTTGTGTACATGTTTTCAGACATGTTTTGTCTAAACTATGGTTTTAGCTACACCACCATTTCCTAATGCACTTTTACAAAAACCATTTAAGATATTGCTAAATTCTAGCAAAAGGCAAAATAAATGCCTCCACTGCTCCTCTGAGACCACGCAAATGCCCATGAATCCTATCATAGATGAAAATGAAGTTAGTGTGACCAGATTTTACCTTGGTAGCCCAGCTTGGCATTTGCTCATGTGCTGCACACCTTTCAAGAGCTTTTATATTTCAGGGACATGGCTAATCCATAATGCTTTGTCATCTCCTCTGTACTATGCTCTGTTTTCAGGTGCTTCCATATGGCTCTATGCAGCCTGGGTTGGCAACCCTGCTCACAGCACAGATGTTGAAACTAGATGGTCTTTGTGGTCCTTTTCAACCCAGGCCATTTACTTTTCTTCTGTTTTTGTTGTTGTTGTTGAAATATCACTCGTTCTCTATTTGCAAGTGCCCTACGTTCCCCAGAGTAAATCCCTTAGACTTAGTGGACTGAAACCATCTTCTTTGTGTCCTTCTTTTTGAATTCTCATTTAAACATTTAATCTTCTATCTCTGATTTTAGTTGTCATAAGCAACATTAATTATTAGCTTTTTCTCCTAAAGGCTGACTGAAATGAATTTCAGATCAGATTGGCTGCTCAGAAGAGAACATTTTTTTTTGGTTTGTTTGTTTCTGTGTGTCAGTGACTCAGAACAGCTTAACTGCAAATGTGAGAAATTGGTATGGAAGAGCAGCATTTATTACAGGACACTAAATGACTGCCCTCAAGTGGCAAAATGAGAGCAGTACCACTCGCTGTATTTCTGTACCTCTACATGTAGAAAAAAACCCAAGGATTTAAACTGAAATATTATTCAGGGACTGATATCTTAACTTCCTTTTTGAAAGCAAGGGCTAGGCCTGCATTTCTGAATGATTGGGTTCCATGCAAAAGCTGATGTTTCTCACATAGGCAGTGTTTATTTTCTTGCTATGGTTCTTCTGTGCTATTTTGATTCCTTTTATACAGATTATCAAGTTTATTTTAAAATTCTCATCTACTTCAGTGATTAAGAACTGTGAAATCCTTCTAATATCGATTAAGAAAGAAGTCTTAAGAATATTAATGTTTGACTTTGGATATTCCTACATGCTCTTTATTGTCACTGGAAATTCGGAGTGAGTATCCAACAGTCAAAATCTTTTCCTCATTTTTGCTATATCTTCTACAATTACAAAGGCTTTATGCTTTTGAAGAAAAATAATTTTCTCACTGTAGCAGCACTTCATGCTCTGTTCTCAGAACTTCATTCAGGCAGGTTTGAAGCACTGAAAAGCAGACAAATAAAAAATGTATCCCTCTAAATCTTCCTCATCCTCTCATTTTGGAGTTGCTGTGATGCAAAGTCAAACTATGATCCAGCATTAATAGCAAAGTGAATAGAAAATTCAGGCAAGGCATATTGAAAAGCTGGAGTTTATGCTGGTGATGAGCAGTCTGTGCAGTTTGGTAATTGTGGTAATGATGCAGTGCATCCTCTGAGTGCAAATATAAATGATGCATACTGTTGGGAAACATAACTTTTAATTGCCTTTCTTTTTGTCAGTAGGATTTAAGTGTGCTATCTGAAGGGGGAGGGAGACTGGGAGGTGAAGCAAGTTTCCTATTGTCTTCTTGTGAAGTCAGAGATGTTGTCCATTCCAGATGATGACAAGCATAGTTTTATGACAGAAATTCTATGTATGCAAACGAAACAGAAGAAATACATTGTTTTCCTGCCATTCTGAGTAGAAAGGGAAAAAGAAAGTGAAGGAGTGAGTCTTCAGAATCTTAGAATTATTGAAGTAGTGCTGGTAGAGATGGACTCATTTGCAAGTCCCTACTGGGGAAATTCAATGCCAGTGATGCAAGCAATTTTTCCTAATGCTAATTATTGCTTAGTTGCTTTGAGTGCTTGTACATTTGTCAATGTATTATTATAAAAACTAGAATGCTGTAATGGTAAAGAGTAGGCTGCGGTCTGACCACATGGGCTGTAAAAGTTAGGATGATCTAGCCATGAAGAGCCATGAAGTAACAATTCCCAAAGAGCCTTTCTTATATTGTCAGATCTTAAAAAGGAACAGAAAGTCAAAATAAAGTGTACTGAATCTAACTGACTTTCTCTAAGTTGTCCAGAGACAATCAGTATGCGTGAAATTTGATATATATGGAAAATGATATCTTTATAAAAAAAGTTGAAGATGCATTTAAATGCCTGTATCGTTTTCTTAAAACTGTGTTCAGAAACACACTGGGCCAAATCCATTTGCCTTTCTCTCAGGAGAATTTCAATTACTTTCAGTGAAACTAAATGCAAAAATAAACTGAACAATCTGTGGCCTAATATATCTTCCTACTGGCACCAAAATGTAAACAAAAAAGCTTTTAAACCTTTTTTTAACTTGCATTTCCTGACTTTGGACTTTCAACTTCATTTCTGCATGTCCACGCTGAATTAATTACAGCCTATTTCATGATATATCCTTGGAAAGAAAGAATACAAAACATTAATAAGCTTCTAATGTACCCAAGTGGGAAAGTACCTCTATGTACACCACAGTGCTGTCTGTTGCATCTATTTCTGTATGCTGGATGAAAAAGAGTACTATTTACTGAGTCATGATGAGCATATTCTGATAAACTTTCTTTCTTAAACTCAGAAAAACTGATAAAGATTAATACATTACAGAAAACATCTTGCTGAAAAGTAAGCTACAACCATACAAAGTTCTGTGCATTATTCAGGAATGTAAATAATATGATGTGTTAAAATGATGCAGTAATCTCAAATAATGGTACTTTTCTGAAACGCTGAAGAATTGAAGGAATTCAAGTAAACTTGAAAAAAACATAACAAAAACCCAAGGCAAAAGTTCTGATAGACTTTATGGCACCAAGCAGCGTGGTGTGCTCAACTCCACATGGTCCGAGTGACAGGATGCTTTTCACAGGGACCCAGACAGGCTCAAGCAGTAGGCCCAGGAGACCCTCATGAAGCTGAACATATCCAAGTGCTGTCTTGCACCTGAGTTGTGGCAACCCACAATGTCAATACAAGGACACTGGAGGATGTAACGGTAAAGCAAAGTCCCACCAAAAGGATTTGCAGACATTTGTATGGCAAGCTGGACATGAACCAGCAGTGTGCCCTTGCAGCCCAGAAAGCCAACCATATCCTGAGCTGCACCAAAAGAAGCATGGTCAGCAGGGTGAGGGAGGTGATCCTGCCTCTCTACTACCTGAGCCTTGTGAGGCCTCGCCTGGACTGCTGTGTCCAGATGTGGAGTCCTCAGTACAGGAGTGACATGGACCTGTTGGATTGTGTCCAGAGGAGGGCCACAAAAATGACCCAAGGGATGGACCATCTCTCCTACAAGGACAGACTGAGAGAGCTGAGCCTGTTCAGCTGGGAGAAGAGAAGGGTCCAGGGAGACCTGAGAGCAGCTTTACAGTATCTAAAAGGGGGCTATAAGATAGACTTTGTGAGGATCTGTTGTGACAGGACAAGGGGAAATGGTTTCAATCTGAATGAGGGGAGATTTAATTGGATATATAAGGAAAATGTTTTTTACAATAGGGGTAGTGAAGCACTAGAACAGATTGCCTAGGGAGATGGTGGGTGATCCATCTTTGAAGACATTCATTAGGCAGCACCAGGCTGGGAACAACCTGATCTATCTGAAGATGTCCCTGTTCATTGCATGGGAGTTGAACTAGATGACCTCTAAAGGTTCCTTCCAACTCAAACTATTCTGTGATTCCACAGAGGTAGAAGGATACATATGGATTCTGTATGGGAATTGCTAGATCATGGCCTGAGCACCAGATGAAAAGGCATGGCTAACCCAGGGAGCACAGTCACAAACCCTGCGTCCACCCTTCCTCAGCTTCATTTAAGGGTTAGTAAGCTGAGAGAGCAGTGACCCTATTTGGATACTGTGCCCTTATTGAGACTCCATGAGCCTTTGAGAAGGGTGAACTACTTTTTTTGTGTCACTTTCTAAACTAAATCACGATGTATGCCTTTACAAGCATGTTCCTGCCCTAGTAGAAGACACTGTCACTGCCTTCCATCACTACACATATTCCCTATAGCTTTCTTTTCCAAAACATCATGTTTTTATCTGTAGCTCTGAGGATGAGAATTACCTTCTCTCTCCTTCTGTTATATTACCTAGCTATGGCTTCTCATAGTACTGTGGTATGTTTGTTATTGCTGTTAGATGGCAGGGTTCAGAATTAAAAGTTAAATGGGTCAAAATAGATATTTCTCAGCTATTCTTAAAAGTAGAAAAATCCTAGTGTTGACTACTGTCTTCAGCTATAAATAATAATAATAATGATATAAAGATGTTGTCAGAAACAAACAAACAAACAAACAAATAAAACTTGGGGCTGCTTCTGTTTTTTTGTCTCTTCTTCATCAGCTACATGCAAATGCCTCAGTCCTTCTCACATCTTAGCGTGCAGGGGGGCATGCTTCTGCTCCACAGCTACCATGCAGCTACTGCAGGATGGTGCACTGTGCCGTGTCACTCCCCTGATATTTATGCCTTTTCAGCGCTTGGACTTGATCTTCTAAGATTACAAATAGAAGTCTGGCAGACGAAGAGAGATCCTGAGGTATGTTGCACAAACATGAAGCAGCAGAGGATGGAAAGTCAGGAGTGCATCAAAGTGGTTCTTGTCAGTGGCAGTTGGGAAGTTGGAAGATACTGGATCTTTGTTTTTCAAAGCAGAGCTTCCAAACTGAGCCCTGTGTGCGCATACACGTGTATGAATATGTGGAGTGTAGTTAAAAAACATCACCCATAGGATTCAGACATTTGCCTTATGTGCTGCTCCAGCTTCTTATTCAGGAGGGAATATCTGCCGCAGCTCTTGTGACAGCAAAATAGCATTGAATTTCTCCTGATTTCTGGCCACCTTTAAAACTTGCATTAGAGGTGTGAGGCCTACAACTTAAGTTTAATCTCTTATAAGTAGATTTTTTGTGGTTTGCTATATATGAAGCTATTATTCTTAGTTACCTATTTAGACTTTTTAAGAAACATTCCACAGATTTTTCAGGCAGAAAAACACAGGTAAGAATTAGAGCTTTTTCTCAAGAAGGGGTATTTTTCATCTATGTCTACATCTTAAAGAAAATTGCATTTGAATCCAGTCTGTGGGGTCTTGCAAGATTACTGCTGTTGCTTCCATGAGCTGGCATTCCTCTCAACTGGAGAGGAATTAAGTATCTTTAGTTGCCTATACAAAAGTATTTGCTGATCTCTGAGGCAGTGTTGTATTTTATTCAAGATGTCTGCCTGCACTGACAAAGATGACACAATTTCTAAGAAGCTCCGACTCTTCTGCAGAGGCATCTAAGATCCAGGTGAAGTACCTGAGGGCATTTCAAGAGGCTCTATATACCTCAGGATAGCTCCCTAGATAATCTGCCAGATTGTAAGATCTTCTCATGTTTCAACTCAAAACTGAAGTAAGGATTTAGTGCTGAACTGAGAGACAGAAATGTAGTTTATATAATGTTATTTCTATATATATGAGTCCTTAATAGCTAAACTCTCAATACAGCCAGCTGAGATTTAGGGCAAAATTCTGTTGCTGTGACATAAGTGTTATCAGAAATCTCACACAGACCTTCTATACTTGCAGAAGGTTCTCCTTGGATTTTGCATTTGCCAGAATCATACAGGTCTTTCAGAGATCTTGTGGTGTCTCAAAAGTCACTGCATGCTTATGTTCAGGCCTCTGAATTGAGAGTTTTTGTCCACGTACTTGATGGAACCCGGAAAGTGACTGTCTCCAGAGTAGATTCTTAGTTTCCAGACAGTGACGTTGAATGACCAAAACTTCAGTGCCATTGATTTGAAGTGAATGTCCTCTCTTTGTGAGCTATCCAAAATTAATTCTTATGGTGGTGGTTTTTACTCTCCAAGCTTTTAAAAAAGATTATGGGGTTTGAATTTGGAGTAGGGTGAATCATGTTATGTATCTTTTTATTTTGCTGATTGTTATGAGATTGAGATAACAGCAGCTGCAGTAACTGGGCCACAGTGGAATCCCCTGAGTCTGTATAACACCTTCCTTGTCTTCCTACTTAGAATCTTTGGCTTGATTCCAAGGGAGGCATCCTTCATTGTCAAGTTTTATGTCTTTCTTGAGTTGAAGTTGAGACTGATGTTCTCAGAGAGGTGTTCCCTGCACACCAAGAAATCCTCTTAGGTAGCAGTGGAAGAACCACTCTTCTCGTGTTGCACTTGGGCAGTGTGACTCCATGTCATGATGATCTCAACAGCCAGCTGAAAGAATTTAGACTGAGTTCTGCTTTCTGCTATTCACTCTCTACATCTTTTGTTTGATTAAATGCTCTCCTTGTTTGCTCTCTGCCATTCTCAGCCTCTCATTCTGTCCCCATTTGTGATGAGAGTGGTCTGCTCCTGAACAGTGGGCCTGGGTTGGTTAATGGCTGTAGAGGTCTGAGGACTCTTTTTTCTTGTCTGTGGGAGAATGTGTTAACTACTAGGTTATGATATGAAAGTTCATAGCTCTGTTGTAACTCTTGCTCCCTGAGCCAAGGAAACACAGTTGCTGCTGTGTTCGATGCTCTCAGTGTACACTGAATGTGATCTACTTGTTTGAGTTCTTTGAGAATTTTCAGGTAGTAACATCTAGTTTCTGGGCCCTAAGTGGCACTGATAACTGTAGCAGGTGATCAAGCTACCTTCGTTTAATTTGCAAGAACTGTAAAGAAATTGATGCCAATGCAGCCTTCCTGAATTCATGTAATCCAATATCTTCAGTTTTAACCCTTGCTTTATAATTTCTTAAACTCTAGAGCACTCTGGTAAATACAAAGGAAATGAAAGAGAAACAGACTAGGTGTTCATTCCTAGTTGTTCTTTTTTTGAAGTATTTGTTATGAATTTGGAACAAAAAATAGTACTTCTCTGCTGTTGGCTTTATGTGTATGTACATTTTGAAATTTCTAAATGTAAGATGCGTGGTTATGAAGGCTCTTAATTTAAAAAAACATTCAATATAAAAGATGGCAGTATTTTTAGTGCACTTGTGTACTCTGGCCTCACGGTGGCACAGTCGGTTAAGAAATCATTCATATTCCTGTAGTCTTGTGCCTTCCCCTCATTTCTCTAGGGTGGCACATAGATGTTCTGGAAAGCAGTATTTCCTGCTTCATTCTCTACAGAGAAAAGAAAAATTTTCTGACTCAAACACTTCCTTTGTTTATAGAAGGCTGTGAAATGCTAGCTTTGATAAAAGAAGTGAGATGCCAGCCTAAGAAAGGAACAGCAAACTTGTCTGGTGTTAAGGCTTTCTACAAGGACATTGTTTGAAGATAACAGTGAATGCATTAGTTAGAGACAGCTAGTATTTAGAATGGCTCATGGACTTGTGTTTTGATCAATTGCTGTTTGTAGAATTTCTGAAGGAATAGGCATGCAGTCTATGGAATAAGCATCTGAGCTGCTATGTTAGCTGCCTGGTGTCTTGTAACAGGTTGTTTTTGGTAAAAACTTGCTTTTGAGTCTGCCCTGGAAAAAACAGAGGTCAAAGCCTTGTCTTATTACAATCAAGACAAAAATCTTCAGTGTTTTTATGCGACTAATGCTTTACCTTAAATTCTTTTCTGTACGTCATAAAACTTAATTCCTTGGGTTATTTTTCTTAAAATTATTAAATAACTTCTAAGCTGCTTGTTTGCAAATGTTTTCCAAAATATCATGGCTAACATGCAATTTAAAAACATTTTCCTGGCTTTGCTTAACTTTGAATGTTACTGTTTGTGAAGGTAGGTGTTGGCAGTTATTAACATTTTCCTTCTTCTTGGCTCAGTAAACTCCTAGTTACAACGATGGAAGATCTTCTAAGATGAATGTTGAGATCCTAATCTGAAGGCAGTCAGGGCAGTTACTCATCACTGACATTGTGAGAAACTATTCTTTCATGAAGATTCTTCTGTGTGATTAGGACTTGGGTATTCAATAAATAACATTTTATTTATTTTTTTTCTTTGTGTCATACCAGGCTTTCAGCTGAGAATAGTTCTTATATTTCTATTTTTTTTTTCACCCTGATAGTTTTCTTATGATCTTGTATAGATGAATAGCAATGCACTTACACAAATTTCAGCACAACAGAAAGGAAGAAATACAGACCAACAGCTTCAGAGAGGGATCTAAGACAATCTCTTTTGAAGAGCAGCTCTGAATTTTTTTAAACAAACTAAACCGATCCCAAAGAGTTTCATAGACACTTTATTTTCCTTTATGGAGACTTAAAAGATTTTTGCTTGGCTGCTGCCACAGATATGCTTTTACTATGGAAATTTTAACAAGAGAAACAAATACGCTTCTATCCCCAAGAAGGGAAAGGGTTAATGGAAAGGAGAAGAGGAAAGACTTTTTCTTGAAAATACCTTAATTTAAACAAACAAAAAAAGCAATCGAAAGCAATCTACTGTTTTTGTGGTAGAGAGGGAAACTGAGATTTGAATTGAGACTGCCTCAGCAATTTGTTATTAATTCATGAAAACCAGTTTTTATTTCTTTTCTTCACAATGCACATGCACAATGTTGTATTTTTTTTTTTTTTTTGCTGATACAGATTCTCTGTTTTGACGCTATATCTGCGTGTACATAAAAGGAGGAAAATCCTTTTCTTCACATGATACTCTTGGCAGTAAATATAGACTTACAGTCTATGTATTTCTCACAGTTTTATTCTGCTCAGATCAGAGCATTTTACTTTTCAAACAAGATAACTGGTAGACAAAGGACAACAAATCTAGCCAAGGAGTTGCACCGTGCTCAAACTTTACCCCATTGCTGTGCGTCACGCTACCATCCCTGCTTAATCTCATTCTGTTCTTCCATGAGACCTTTGCCTCCTTCAGGGCAGGTCAGATTGCACTGAAATTTGTAGAAAAATCCTCGCTGATTTCACTGATTTCTGTGTGCTCATGCTCAGCCTCTCTGTGTGCCTGCTAGACAGTGGAGAAGGCTGAGTATTGAATTGTGTGAAAGTGCTTGCGGAGGGGCTTTGGCAGCACACAGTAAATAAACTCTGTGGGTCAAGTGGAGTATCACACAGCTTGTGTTCCCTGAGCATGATGCATCCTAGGCACTGAGTGAGAAAACAAGACTCTTTTGTTTTAATAAGAACAGCAGTTATGTGTGGAGAGAGATGACAGTAATGTATAGAAAGGGCGGAGTTGAGGTTGTGTGTACTTTTATTGTGAGTGCTCCCTTTTGCAAACTTAATGTTCTCTTAAAGTTTCTTTCTGAAAGCTCTGCAAAGCTCCTTTTTTTTTTTTTTTTGCCATGTTATCCAAAGTTAGTGTGTCCTCATTTAAAATAGATTGAGCATCTTGGGTAGTTAGCTTAGAGCATCCTGACTTGTGAAAGAGGATGAGCATTAAAATAAAAGAGTAAATTATTAATGTGTCATATGAGCTTGCATAGGGCACTGTCATAGCAATAAAACTTCATCAGAAACAGAACATCCAGAGAGCACAGTTTCTGTGTTCTTGATCTCTGTTCCTGAGTATGGGAAAAATGTATACTGTCTCTTCTGTTAAATAATAAATTGTTGATCTGTGGATTCTTCAGGCATTTGCTGCATCTAGAAGAACCACCTTTTGTGGTATAACTAAAAAAGTTGTAAAAACTGTAAACTGATGAGTGTCTTAATAATTCAGCTTCTCATGGCAGCCTATAATTAAGATTTCCACTGGGAATGATGGGAATGAACCCGTATTCTCACAGAATGTTAGGCAATATTTAATGAGTTTATTCCCAGGCAAGAAATACAGACCTAAAACAAACACAAAAGCATATTTTTTCCAGGAAAAATACCCCCAAAAGGATGTATAAGAGCCATCATTCAATATAGATTATGGATAACTGGTTTGTTTATGGTTTTCTGTCTGATTCTTGCTGACAAAAAAAAAAAAAAAAATTAAAAAAAAAAGAAAGAAAAAAAAGCCCTCATTTTGTTGTAAAATGAGTATTTTGTGTATGGCAGGTATACTATTCCATTAAATCTCTGGGCATTCAGCCCAAATAACAGCAAAGGTGTGGCTGCTGGTCCATTTCCAGACAAATCTTGTATTGGCTGATATTCACTCAACTCATATAAAGCACTAAAAAATAGGATATAGAATGTAAATGTTCAATCAAAATATGTATAGAATCTTCCTAATGCTCACAGCTGTCATTTTGCTGTGTTATAATCTCCGTTATTCAGATTTGTGAACAGGAGGGAGTCATCTGGAAGAAACATATTTCAGCACAAGAAACTGAAGGAAAATAAAAGCTAAATAATAATAATAACTAATATTAATATTAATAACAATAATAAAAACTCTGCATTTTGGACAAAAGCATCTTTAAATGCATTCTATTTCAGTTTTATTTTCATGCCTTCCCTTTAACTAAATTAATTTCCACATGCTGTTGCAGAGAAATAATGTCACTGAAATCCAGGCAGTCCTTCCTTATCAGTCAACAGCTGTCCCCAGATGCAGCATTTTAATTTTGAAAGGAATATAAGAGCAATACATTTTCACTGACAACCATGCAGCAAACAGCCCTCATTCTATAATAACTTGTCTAAGGTGTTTCTATTCATAGTTGCTTTCTGCCTATTTCATGTAACTGAATTTTATATTCACCTTTTCTACATTGTTTAAAGAGAAGGTTGTCCATTTCTGTTTATAATTTAAAAGCTCATTATTTTTGCTGGCTTCCATTCTCTTCAGTGCTGCTTCTTGTTTGATGTGTTCCTGTTGTCCTACCAGCAGGAATTCCATTGTAACCAGACTGCTGTGCTCAGTGTTCCTGCTGTTTTCCATTTTAATTGCTATTATTATGTTTGCCCCTCTACTAGAAGATTTGGTAAATAAAGTTGTCACTGTACACCTTAATCTTTGAAAACATATAAACTGTAATAAAAATTCTGTTTATAAACTCTTTCATAGATTCATAAGATCTCTACAGAGAAAACTGTAAATATTTTAAAATGCTGAATAAAAGGACACAGTCAGATTGTTACTAAGAACTTAACATCTCTTTTTAACTAATCGCTACATCTCAATTAAAGTTATAGGAATACTTTCCAAAGGAAGTTAGCAGAGTGTTGTGAGCTACTCTTTAACTATCCTTACTTGTCATTCACGCACTGATATCAATGCCGTAGGTGGTTCTAATTCCTTGTATACGAAACTCTCAAGAAACCATTTCAGTACAAGAGGTAATCTTGCTAGCTATGTCTTGAGTGTGTACTGTAAGGAATTTTGTGTCAAATAATATTCAATTTGTTAAGATATTATCCAGTGTTTATCTTAAAATGTACTTGGAAGCTAAAGACTTTTCTGCATAGCTCTGACTAAATATAGTCTTGTTTGGCTGGGCCTGAAACAGAGAGCATTACTATAGCTCCAAAGCTAGTAAAATGGATGAGGGGTGAGCCAGAACTATCACTCTACAAGCCAGATGGGAATTTGCCCAAAAGTCGGTTCATGATTTGACTCTTCCCAGTATAGATTGGGAGCAGACACAAAACCTTGGTCAAAATCCAACTTCTCTCCAAGGGCACGATGTGTTTTCAGTCAGGCTTCTCTTTATATTGCAGTCACTTGTCTGAGTCTACTGGTGAAATCTGTATCAAGCGTAGTACTAGGACAAGCTGTTGCAGGATTCATACCGATGGAATCGGAATTCCAACTGCCCCATCACCAGGACACCACTGGAAAACCAATGCACTCAACTGATTTGGTGCAATTAACCTGCTCACAGGTTTTGTGTTTTTGCATTGAGAATTTGGAGAAAAGATGGTGTGCCAAACAAAGAGAGGATTCCTTGTAAATGCAGCTGTCTCATTCTAGAGAACTGAGCCAAGGCTGCAAAAGCTGTCTGAGAATTGCCTGGTTGTTCTTTTTCTTTTCTTTTCTTTTTTTTTTTTTTTCTTCTGGGTACTGACTGCTGTGGTGAAGCAGTCATCAGACTGCAATTAAGGTTTTTGTGAAGATTTTCAATTTCACGGAGTACGGATTTATTTTTATGTTTCAAATTGTTTGAGAATATTGCTGCCCTGTATACAAGGATTATTATTTTAAAAGTGCTCACATTTCTGTGCTTGCTGTTTTCTTCCTTTCTATTCATGGTCCAAGCAGGCTGTGATAGATATTTGTGAATCCTTTTGCTGAAAACAACATGAGAAATTCAAGGCCCCAAGTACCCAGCTAATCAAATACAAGCAATACTGGAAGCAGTAATTAAATACCCTGGAACGATGCAGTCCTGAAATGCTGTTTTTATTTTTAAAGCAGTATTTCTTCATTTCATATTGCATTTTAAACCTGCTTTTTTCCACACTTTTTAGTTGTCCAATTGTATGTGTAAAACATTTGAACACAGGGACATTTCATGCATGTAGACAGAGATGTAGGCACTTAATTTAAGCATTATATGCATAAATATGTCTGATCAGCCATCTATATGAATGGTTGCTCCATTTATTTACAATTGGCAGTAATTCTATGTGCAGATTAAATGTATACTTTGAATATAACAGACAATGAATAACACAGATGGGTTGCAACTGAATGGTGGTTTACTCAGTTATTCATTGCTTTGGTCCATGCTCTGCTTACTATGTATATTATTTTATGAGACCAAGATATGGAAGTAGCTGTATGTGGGTGAATAATATTGTCAGCGAACCTGCAGGCAGTCCCCAAATGAACAGCCATCATAAGCTTTTTCAGGACAGGTGATCCCTTTACATTACAGCACAGAGTGTTGTACTGGGTAGACAGAACACCCTCCTTCAGGTTAGAAACTGTAAATGTTTTCTGCTTTATTGTTCACTAGGGAACTGCGAGGTAGGTTGGTACGAATCCAGAAATCAGCTGTCATGTTTATAAATGTTATCTTGCAATTTGTCAGCTACTGCTCTTTTTGTAGTATAGTCTTTGCTCATTCTGATAGAGTGGATTGAACTGGAGGATTAATGGCATAATCAGATAAAGTCAGTAAAAAGAACCGGTGTTAGGCTTCTATCTGTTTTTGCTCCAGTTGGAGTGCTTCTCTAATAGCCCCCAGTGATTCCCAGGAAAAGAAAGAAGTGTTTTCCTGCATATTTAGGGACCCATTATCCATGGGAGTCGTAGCTCCTCAGAACTGGAGTTTCAGTAGAAAAAGGAGACTGTAAAGAGAAAAGGATACTTGCTTAGCTATCTGAAGAAAATGTCATCGAGTGATTTCTTGGATACTGAACTGTGAAGAGTCTAGGTAAATCTGTATTGTTTCAGAGGCATGGTAAGTGTATAATGGCTGTGGTGAAGATCCTTTCCTTCACATAGAAGGAATACCTTCTTCACATAGAAGAAGATAGTGAAGTATAGGTAATTGTTGTACCAGTAGATGATATGTGCTACTTGCACATATACCTAGCGAACTGCAGCTCAGCTCCTATACAACCCTCCTATCCAGTCAGTTTCAGTAGCATGTCTATTATTCTGCTCTTTGTTGTGGAGTAGTTGCACATCCAGAGCATCACGTATGCTCTGTATGGTGACAAGTTTAGTTTTCTATCACCAAGAAATACATATGCTCAATGAAGGCTGTAATCTGACTGTGGAGCCGAATGATCTTTAAAACAGAATAGATGCGCACACCTTAAATAATTCCTTTTCTTCATTGTCAGCATTCACACAATGTACTTAATACAGGTAATGACTTCAGATACATACAGCATACTCTGACTATAGTCACATGCCAGAACCGTGTCATGAATGCGTTCATTTATATTGTTTTAGCAAAGGCCATTGCCCTCTATTCATTTTATACCCGGCTGCATCTTCTTACTTAGTCAAGGGAAGCTTGAGGCCTGAATCATTTATAAAGTGTATAACCTTGTTTTTGGTCAGTTTCCTTAGATTTCACCGGCTGCCTGTGCTAGCATACAATGTGTAGTAATTCAGGAATTTGTGGTGAATTTATTATACTTGAAAATATTCCCAAGCATATTTGGTAGAATGGTCTGAATATTAATGCCTCTCCTGAGTCAGTACAATTCCTCACTGTTCTGTTGTTACTGCTTTCTTTGAAATTCAGTCAACAGACTGCAATACCAAAACAACAGAAATATGTGCACTTATCTTCAGGCCATTAAAATCCTACAGCTGTGTTTACCTTCCTTTTTGTGCAAGGAATGAGTAAAAAGCTTTCACTCAAATACATTTAAAAAAAAGGAAGGACAAGGGAACTCCCTTGCAGGGATTAAACGCTGTAGCCTTCCTGGCACTTGCTGAAGAACAGAAACATTTTGTATAACGTTAGCTTCTCTTTTCTTTCCTATTGAAGCAGAAGCAGAGTTTCTAGCACCCCCTGCTTAATGGTGCAGGGCCCATGGGTACAATTCTGCAATCTAATCATTCCAGGTAATTTGCTGTATGGATGATTGGGTTAAGGCAAAGTGGTACAGAGACTTGAATTCATTTTTACCCCTGACTCATCGTCGCAAGTGGAATGAGATTCACATTTTAATCTTAAACTTTTGCCAATCAGTGATTCTTCCCTCCTACCTCTCACACCATGTGCAAAGGAAAATCATGTGTATTTGTTTTCAATTTGGGTGATTAAAAAAGGCAGAGAACCTAATATATGAATGGGAAGGAAAACACATTCCGCTAGACTAATCTGCTCTTTTGATTTAATACCTGTATAGCCCTTCAAAGGTATGGGCTTCCCATGACGCTTTTTTAAGAGCTATTTCTGTCCTTATAGAAATCTTAAGTATGTACTCCTTTTAGTACCTAAACTATTTTGATCTATGCATGGATTTTTTTTTTTATTTTTTATTTTTTATTATTTTTTTTAATACCTTGCCTTTGCTCAAAGGGAAGAAAACTAGCTTAAACATACATTTTGAAAACTGGAACAAGCAAACAACATCCCTCCACCACACAGCACACTCTCACTACTTACTGGAGTAATCCACTACAGGAAAATTTTATTTATGAACAATTATTCAGCCTCCCCCTCTCACTTGCTTTCCCCAGAAAACAATACAAAGGCCTAACTTTTCACTGAGCAATTTTTGGGAGGTAAAAGAGGTCACCCGTTTCTCTTTTCATTTTCAAATCCCAAGAGGAGATTTTCAAGGATACTAAGCACCCAATTCCCACTGAGAATCAGAGAGAATTGGACGACTGACTGCCCTTTGTGTCTTTGATTTATTTCCCTCTTTGGTCTTTACTAACAACAATTTTTTCTCATTTGGAACACACTGATTGAAAACATCCAAGGTCAAATTCATTTTGCGGAATTCTAGTGAAGTCAACAAAGACACACACCAAGATGGAGTTGAGTCCATAGCTGCACTTTTAGGTTATTTTTAGTACTTCTCATTAGAGGGGAAAAAAACACCCTAATTTTTAAAACTAAATTGGGATGAAAAACAAATTGAAATTCTTTTTTACAAAGTTCATTAAAAATGAAAACAACAAGCAACCCATTTTGTTAGTTGTAAGTTCATTTTTTTTTTTGTTAAATTTATCATATTTTACTATTTGCATGTAAATTTATTTATTTATTTATTTATTTATTTATTTTGGTCAAAAGTTTCATCTGAAAACTTTACAAGAAAAATACTGTCTTCTTGATTATCTGTTCTTTTTTCTTGTTGTTCCCTTTTCCTGCATAACTTCAGAGTTGTCATGCAAAAGACATAAGGTTGTTAAGAGTACAGTTCATCTCACATCACCTTAGAAGTCTGCAGTCTAACTGTCCACATTTGAACTACGTTTCCTAGGCTCCATTTATAGTCTAAAGGAAGACAAAAGCACTGCGGGACATAATTAATCTGACCTATCCTAAATAAGATGTGAAGAATAACACCCTATGTGTACTTGTTTTTCTCCACTCGCAAGAAGGGTAATCCAGCTGGCAAGATCAGATTTACACTGTAGGAGGCTACATTTGATCAGATGAATCCTCCCCTGCTGTCATACATTTCTTCTTCCTTCCAAGGCTAACCTTGTTCAATCTGATATGATTGCAGTTTGTTTGTATGATAAATTGCATTTGTGAGCCTTCATATGTTCCAGTCTTTTTGATGTTTGTGCATTAAAAAAGACAAATTCCAAAGTCATGAATATGATGAATCTGATGGTGTACAATTTGATACATTTGTCTGTCTAGCGTATTATATCGGCCTCTGTCACGTTAATGTATGAGCACTTTAACCATCCCTATTCATTTATATACTTCATTAAAAATCACTGCTCTTTATTCAGTAGTAGCATTGTTCAGATATAATGTAGAATTATCTAGGTTAAACCAAAATACATTTTCATTCGCATTAAGAATATATAGAGAGCTAAGTGGAAGGATGATGATTCAGGAAATTGTAGTATCTGTCATGTTGAGAACTGGTTCCAAGCGACTGTAAACTGGTGGTTCATATCCAAACCCCTAAGACATCCCTGAGCAATTCCTTCTGAAGTGCTACTGTGTGGGATTTGTTATCTCTGGGAACAAACTTTCCATCCAGGTTACTGAAGATGCTACTCGGCATTGCTGTGCAGTTCAAAGTGCCATGCTTCTGTCAGTTATTGGAGTGAAATCACACTGCAGCTGATATTATCATTTCAATGTAATTCTCTATGATCTTTTATTGCTGTGGTACTTTTCCTGTTATAATGTTTTCATGCTTAATCCTTTTATTAGTATTTTAAGATATGATTTGCTCATTAAGTGTCAATCTCCTTTGATTATACTGTTAAGTGCAGACAGGAGCACTGACATAATATCTAAAATGTGGCTGAAAACGAGAGCTGTCCATCTGGTTAGTCTAATTTTTTGAGAATATCTCTGCATGGTGGAGGAAATGGAAGATTTCATGACTATTCTGCTCTTAGGCCTCTTTTAGCTTTAAGTTTACTGTTGAGCTGGAATTGAACAGTCTGTTAGGGTAGACTACATATACTTGAGAAGCAATTTTTTTTTTTTAGTGATTTAGGTTTTTTTTAGATATTTATTTAGATATTTAGATAATCATCCTCTAAAATACATGTTTTTAAGTAGAATGGTAGGAATGATGGGTAGTCCTGCAAGATACTTTGCCAGACCTCTTCATCCATGACTCACACGTGGTCAGTTTGGTCAATTGTACTTTGTTCCTGGTGATTCCTCGCTTCTGTATAATTAAGGACTAATGAATTAGGAAGTGCCATAACTCCAGCCAACATTCATAAATGCTTAATTTTCTTCATTTTCTTTAAATATTACAAAGGGTTTTTATTATTTTTATTATTTAGCCCAAATCTTTTTTGCTCTTTAAACAGAATTTCACTAGATTTTTCTCATCTTCAGCATTTTTGGGACTATGTTATCATACTCTCACTTTGATTTTCTCTTCTTCAGTCTAAACAACAGACATGTTCTATCTTTCCTCATCCGTACTATTTTTAAGATATCTGATGATGATTCTTGTTCTCATCCATTGTCCACATAGGCTAGACTTCTTTATTTTTAAAAATCAGTCTGTCAGTCATTACCATCTTGTCATAATCTGCCAGTGTAATTATCTACAAATTTAGTAAGTGTATTCTTTATTCTGTCAACAAGGTTAATGAATACCACAACAGGTACATGCCCCTATGGAGATTCTATGTTCTTTCATTTTTGTAATGAACTATTGGTAACTGCTTTGAGTACAACTACAGTACTGAGCACGAAGCAAATCATTGAAAATGAGACCAATGAAACTAAGTAATTACTAATATTTTTGACGGCTTCTTTTGTAAGTTAGTTTCTTATCTTCATTCTTATTGTCCCCTCCCCCTTTTTTTTTTTCTCATTTAAAGAGATGACCAAACAAGAACCAAATTGCTTGCTCTCTGGAATGAGGCATTATTAAGATGGGAATCGCTATTATGATATTTTATTTCTGCTGTTTGTATAAGGCAAATTGCCAGTTCCAAGTAAGCTAATTTATATATTGATCAGCATACCACTTTGAGCGAAAGCATATTGCTTGCTAGAGATAAAAAGCAAAGAACTCAAAGCAACTCTAAATTAATAATGGAATGTTGTAATGAAGATTCTGATGAGATTGATAGGCCTGTTATTTTTGTGGAAGTACATTGATACTGAAAGTATCTCTGGGCTATTCCGTTGTCCGTGTATAAGCCACAGTGATTATGATTCTCTGGCTTTCCATTTGAGCTTCAGTTTTTAATGCTTGGCATTCTGGTTCAGTTCATGGTTTAGGTCAGAATTTTCATGAAACAAACACACATGCATACATACATAGAGTTCTTCTATGACCCCAACTCAGCCTTTTATTGGTATAGATGAAATTCCATTCAAATTTTTGTAATGTTACATATTTGTGGAATAGTAGCCAAAGTTTATCTTTTGATCTGCAAATAAGTATGTTATTTTATATTTTATTTATTTTGTAGATTAAGACCTATAGAAAACTTTCAGACGAATCTGAGCAAAGAACCCCATCTCTTCATTGCTTATGGAAACCAGAATGCAGATGTTCAGCTCTAGCTGCTTATTTGCACTGTTACTGTTCAGGTCATGGGTGACCATCTGTTTCCTTTCGCTTTATGACACAGCACTTGCCCTCCATGAATCTTTGTGAGTTTCCCTCTGATATGATGGCAAAAGAGGAATGAAAGAAACACTTATTTGGACAAGAGGCAGAGAAGCTTGAATGAATAATATTATTGTAGTAAAACAGCATGATTCTTCTCTCTAGTTTCCAAGCATCCCTAATGGTGCTGTTAACTACTTTCCAAACAGAGTAAGGAGAGATATACCCAGCTCTATAGCTGGCTTTAGTCCTTGTGGAACTCTTTTTCTCACTATCAACTAGATCGACACCTTTGGAATCTGATACAATAGCTGTAAGTGCCTAAATTAGCTGCCTTAACATGGGCACCTCTAAATATTCAGACTAATGCTTGGGGGGAGCAAACATTTGTCTAAACTTTGTAACAGTAAGACATTGGCTCTTTCAGAAGGCTGAGCTGGCATTCAGTATAGTTTCATGAATCAGAGGTCTTTTCTGTAACACAGTGGGCATTTTTTAGATTAATTCTAACCCTATATTATGAATAGTTCTCTTCATGAGTGTGCCTGAGTTTATTTCTACAGGGAAATAGTATCTTTTCTTATTTGAACAAGATACTTCTAAGCATAAGGAAAGAGAACAATGAGACAATGTTGAAAAGAAAAAACAAAATGCAAAGTTAACCACAAATTTCCATAATGAGGAAACAAACCACAATGTACTCTGAGATGGTGCCAGTCAGTCCCTCATTGGTTTTCATTATGAAATAGAAGGCAAAATAAGAAAAGTAAGGACTTTTCAAATGATCTACGTGTCAGTTGATTATCCCTGTTGCCTAACTTCTCTTGTCAAATATATGTATGCAGCCCCATTCACTTGAAAGAAATAAAAGCAAACTTACATCCAATGTATACACAATACCAGTAATCTGACGTTTGAGAGCCTACTAAAGTCCCAAGTGCAGCAACTGTCTGGAAAAATCGAGTTCATTTTGTGTATCTTCAATAATCTTATTGCAAAATGTTAACTTTATAGTACAGCTACTGTGCTTAAAAGCTTAGTATTTTTAATGTTGTGAGTCAGATTTATTTCAACATAACTCTCTTTGTTCTGGCAGTGTGTACAGGGCAAGAATTTAGCCTATTCTCTCCTACAAACACTTGTTCTACCTAAAAAAATGGCTTGGATGTATGATATCCAATTTAAGTAAGTATCTACTAGATCTCACAGATCTTCCAGCTTAGCTGCAAGTCATCTTGGGTCAGTATTTGACTACATCCACTGACATGAGAGTGAATGTACTCAGATTTGAATTTTCTTCATTCCAAACTGAGCCCTAAAATAATTTAAAACAACTCCAGAACCTATGGATTTAAACAAAATTAGGTCTTCAAGTTGATTTTTGTCTATCTTTACAAGATCTAAGTAAGCGTGAAAATGGATCATATACAATGGTGTTCTCTGTGATCATTTATTGGGGTTTGATGCATGCAAAAGAGGATTTCTAATGTATGCTGTTGCAGTAGAGAAGTCCAATGGGAACTTATATTTTTCTACACTCAGGCTATCACACTTCTGTTAAATGAAGTAACTATGGAGAAGAGTGAATAATTCCTTTGCTTTCCTAAATACTTAAATATTCCTTTAATGGAAAAAAAAATTGCTTATTCAAATAATCAAATATGCACAGGAAATATGCATTTCAGCTTGAGAGCTGAATCTCACAGGGTATGCAATCAGCAGACCCCGAAATGTTGATGAATAGTTAGCCACAACTGGAGTGGTTATTGAATAATATTTTCATTGGGGAAAAAAATCATATGAAAGACGCTGATATTTGATGGAGACTTCCGCAATTTAAAACAATTGTATAGATCCAATTGAACTTCTTGAAAGTACATATAAGGCAGAATGTCACTAATTTATTTACTTAGTGACTTGTTTCTAATTTATAGAAAACTATATGAAACATGGTATCTCCTAATAAGGTAGTATCTCCAATAGAAAGATGGTCTTGATTTGAGTGTTATCTATTTTATTTAAATATGAATTTGCTTTCACTGAGCCAGGAAATCAGTGTTATTATTCTGTTGAGCACTGAACCTCCTTTGAAGCGTAATCATAAATATCACAAAGAACAAAAAGCTTTTGGATTTTTGAAGTCTATATGTACATACTTAGAGCTGGATAGGAGAATTTCAGCACTGTGCAAGGTTGGTTTCTGTCTCTTCTAAAGTCAGTAGCTTTACTACAGATGTGTGCCACTGTAAATAAGAAATTAACCATCCTTTTTACTTCAACCACCAAAACAGGAAGTAGATGCGTAAGTGAAAAAGAAGTAGTACGCTCTCCTCTTTAATTTAGGAACACTTGAGAGAGAACGTTTACATTTGACTGGAATTTTATAAAAGTGCAATGGAATGCCTGTTCCTTCCCACGGGAAATTTTTCAGTAATCTAATAGCTGTAACACTTAGGGCTCTCTTTCTCATAATTTTTCTTTATCTCGTGCTATTAACTTTATTTGCGCAGATACTGTATGAAGTTACTTTTGTATCCCTTTCATAGTAATGTCATTCAAGTAGACTGCTGTTATGTTTGCAGCTATCTAGCTTACTGCATGGAAACATGCTTTTCCTTTGCAGAGGAAGTATTCAAAAGTTGAAAAAAACAGTTAAAGGCTGTGTATGTGACTTCTTGTCATCTAAAGTGTAGTTAGGATAATGCATTGAATGACATGGTCACATATATATATTTTTTCCAGAGCTTCAGTCAGAGATAAGTTTAAACAGGTGATTAGGAAATTCTGTAGCTAGAATTGATAGTTAAGGAAAACCTTTTTCAGTGTTCGGGGGAGTATGGAATACATTAATCAGGAACATATAGCAGACCCTTGTGATGAGCAGCTAATTAGAGTCACTGAGATCATATCACAGAATCACAGAATCACAGAATCACAGAATCACAGAACTGTAAGGGTTGGAAGGGACCTCCAGAGATCATCGAGTCCAACCCCCCTGCCAAAGCAGGTTCCCTACACCAGGTAATATCTTTCTGACTGCATGAGTGCAGGGGAAGTTGATGCTGCTGGCCACATTTGCATGATAGCCTAGTAAAGTAATTCAGCTCTTTACCAAAGGAATTCTTTGATCTAGCTTCAAACTGAAACAGGATTTTCACATTCAGCTTTTGTACTTTAGGAGAGCATCTGTACCAGCAGTCCCTGGAGAGATTTGACCAAGACTCTGAGCTTCTCTTCCTGTTAACACTGAGATATATTAGAGCCAGAAAGAGAAAGCCCATCAGACCAGATAGTAGGAACCTGACCCTGTAAATAATGGTTTGGGAATTTGTCCAGAAAGGCTCATGTAGGTTCTAGTCCTGCTTTTTTTTTTTTTTTTTTTTTCCCAATGGGCTAATATTTTATCTACCATGGGAGCAAACTGGTACATGAGTGGAGAAAGTGGTTTCAGGCACTTGGCATCTGGAGCACTGAGCTGTGACCACGAAACAGATGTTGTCTTGGATTCAAGCGAGACATTTTAGGCACACTGAAGCTGTCTGACAGAGCGGGATTATGCATCTTCATGTTCCATATCCTGTCTGCTTTGAATCCCAGTCCAGAGGTGCAATTTTTCTTCCAGACAATGTAGAGCACAGTTGGATGTTTGACTCAACTTTGTGAATTCCCTGTTTGAACATGCCGAGTATATAACTTCTAAGCATTGCAGCACTGAGCGCTATGATGTCAAAAGCCTTCTGTTGAATGGCTGTTATGGTGAACAGCACTCTAAAATTATGGTTCTAGAATTATAAAAATATTTTCATCATTTGGACTATTGAATGTCTCAATTTTTTCTCATTATTTGTATATTGTGCAAATAGGGACTCTGTGATACAGGCAGAGATAGCAGACAGTTTCATGGGTTGTAGTCTCCACTGCCAAGGTTTTCATGTCCATCTTCAATTTTTTTCCCAGTTTCCATGATATATCATTCTTGATTCATTCCAATATCCAGTTCTCTGTTCTCCTTTGTCCTGATTTTTCCTTGCTTTTATTTTACTATTTTCATTATAAGCCTATAAACCAGTCTTGCTCAGTCAGTTCCAGAGTCCTTTCCCAGGTCTCGTTCTCTAAACCAGACTCAATATTACTTCTGGCTTCCCACTCCCATGACTGGCTATCCTCAAGTAGCACTCTTCTTTTCATCCTCCAGAATCTCTTCCTATCTATCATAGCCACTCCTTTCTTTCCTGTGTGTTTGTGTTGACTCATTTGTATTGGGAGTACATGGCTTCTTTTTCTTCTCTCTTGTTTTGTTTTGTTTTGGTTGCCAAGTGTGGGGCAAAACCTAATCCTGTGTTTAGGAAGAGGATGCACCAGAACAGAAAGCAGGGATGGCTACAGGTAGTAGACATCTGAATTTGCAGTTTCAGATCTGTCTGAATTATACAATGTAGAGAAAAATTTCAGGGGATTTATTCTCAAAATCAAAGTAGTATGAATCCAATACATGTTAACAGTAATTTTTCAGGGGATTTCAAGGTCAGAAATCAATTCTTCAAAATACAACTCAAAGACCCTCTTTGTTTCTATTTACTCTTCTTCCAGCTTTTGCAATAGTTTGATTATAGAAGTGCACCATGCTTGCCGATAATTTACTATAATGAGAACAATCCAGCTCCGTTTATTCAAGCATTCCACAACTCTTCAGCTCTTCTCAATATGCATTCACATATAACCAAAATAAAAGTATTCCTTCTTGTGTCTTCAGACTATCTATACTGCATGAAATAAATGAACAACATTCATTTGGTCATGAGAATTGATTTGTGACCCTTCTCTCTCCAATCTTCCTGATGTTGCAAAATGTGATGTGATCACACAATAACAACATATAAATGAATAACTTCAATTTTGTCTGAGTGACATAATATGGGAGAGAAAAGATGTAGCATATGAAACCTCTTTGGTGTCTCCCTCTAAAAGGCTTGGCGTGGCTGCTCTGTCTATAGCTGATGTGATTCCCCTCACCTTGAAGTCAGAAATGGTTGGTATCTTTTGTTTTTAGTTCTCTAAAAAAATAATAGCTTGAATCTGAGCTGAGAAATAAAGTTCAAATGATTGGAGCTTCTCCGAGTTGTAAGTATCAGAATCCAGGGATTTACACCGAGAATGTAGCTTTAAAAGTGCATAGATGCTAACTACAGTTTTGTTTTTTCTTCTTTCCTTTTAAGTTAATACCTCCAAAACTTACTTAAAAAACAAACAGAGCCCATTGTTTTCCTGTTAAGACTACTATAAATATCCATCCAAAATTTGTTATTTTGTTGCCAAAGCATAATGTAGGCTCTTGTTTAATTGTTTATTGAAAAATCCTGCTGGATTATGTGTGTGTGTATTTGAATACTTGAGAAGGTGTCTTTGAATAGTGCAAGAGCTATACTTCCAGCAGTCTCTTTCCATCTTGATTCCATAAGCATGGGCTACGTGCCAGAGAAAAGCTTTCTACCAGGAAGATTGTTTGCTCCTCCACTGCATTCTTGAAAAGCCTCCTGTAAATAATCTATACATAGAACTTATCGTATGAAAGGTGTTTTGTTCTTTCTCAAATAGCGGAGCTCCAGAAAGCAGTACGCTACTACAGAGGTGACTCTGATTAGTGATACTTTACCCAGATGTGAACCAGTGTGTGGACATCACAGCTCTCCAGAGCTCCAACAGTTCCACCTCCCTGTCAGAATCACAATGCCTTTTTTTACTGTGGTACCAGCATGTATGAAATCAGCAACACACACAGTTTTGCACCAACAAGCTGAATTAATCTCCGGTGATTCACTCCATTAAAATTGATGGAATTATTCCAGAAGATACACAGGAAGCAGAAGTACAGGCACTAGAGGGCTCTGGAGTTCTGTAGACGATGTTTTTTTTATATGAACATGTAGTAGAAAATGTAATAACCTTCAGAATTGAAACGCAGTTAGCTTAGGTAGTAGGCAGTGGTTGGAAATTTTCTGTGGACTTCAGAGGAAACCATCCAAACCCTGCAGGAAAATGGGGATTACTTCATGGTAAGCAGTCACAATTCTTAGCCTTCCAAAAGCTGTTCCACCTCTTAAATAAAAATGCAATTGTGTTGGAAATTCAGGAAAGTGGGGAAAAAAACAAAACAAAGCGCAACAACTCAAAAAGCTGCAAATAACCTTATATACAAACTAATGACTCACTTTTTCTTGCAATCAACTCTTTTAATAAGATTTTATCATTGAAAATAGTTCACTTAAAAATAATAGAATAATAGCAACCTTATTGAAAAGTTTCCCCTCACACACACCCAAACGTACAATTGCCTATTTATTTTCTTACAGCTATATTACAAATTCCCATAGGAACATAGATCTCTTTTTGATTTCAAGCAGGAAATATCATTCTGTCAATATGCTTGTCTAACATGCACTAAGTCATTTTCTTCCAAATAGGTGACATTTTAACATTACATTTCATTTACACACAGACTACAGTATTAAGAAAACTTAATGTAATCATTATTCTTGTTTGAATAAGAATCCAGATACCAGTCTGGAATGAATTTTTCCAGTGGTGTTAGAGGTAATAATGGTTAGCTTCCTAACTGCTGATGCTTGGGTTTTGGCTTTTCCCACTTGTGGTTGTTCAGCTTCTCGAGTAGCTGTGAGTAGCTTGTTTTTCTACTTGATATTGTAAGTTTAGTGAGGACTCATTCCAACAAAGCTCATAAGTAAAACTTAAAGCAGTAAAAAGATCCAGTGAACCATTTACTTGAACTTACACATATGCTCTGCCCTTTTCTTGGCTGACAGCCTGTGTCCTAGTTGGATACTTTATTCCTCAGCTTCATTGGTGGGTCCAGACCTCTGAGAAATGTATATCCAAGAAAAAATACAAATACTTAGGGTGTTCCTTAATATGTCTAGCAAAAGCTAGACACAAAGAAGATGTTCTATAGTAGTCTGTATGAGGATACAGAGTTGGGACCAACTCTTTACATCCAATACAAGCACTTGCTTATCCTCTATATGAGACTATGCTGCAGTCATCATATGCCAGTCTGTATAAAATGGCTTATTTAAGGCCTTATTAAAAACATAACATATATGGCTTTACTGAATGACATATCTGTGAGACTAATGATACAGGAATTACAGTCTATATGTGTTGTAGCTGGAGGCTTGTACGACTTTTTGGTAAGTAAAAAGAGGAGTTTCTGTGAGAAGTAGTTGTGCTTGTGGATGCCACTTATTCAACATGCATATTCATTTGGTTCTTTTTTAATGGTAATATCTTAATGTCCAAACTGCAACTCAGTGACTTCAAGCCCTGTTTGCATTACTGAAGGAATATGTTTAGTGCCAACACTGAATGTTCCTTGGAAAAAAATAACACACACAACACCACACTACTTTTAGTTTCACTTTCTAACTTTCCATGGAATTAATCTCAAAATGAAGACTCTTACTTTTGATTGTGTAGTTGTCTTTATCTGCACTGAATATCTAAGCTGCTGCTGAAATCAGTGGTGACTCGCTAAATTTCACCAGCAGAGCCTGAAGGATCTTTCAGCCAACGCTGTCAGGAATTAGCATCCTGTTAGGTGGATGGTGCTGCACACCTCATTGGCGAGGAGCTCAATTCAGCAGCTCTCAGCTCCAAAAGAGAGAGCCGGCATGCTCCCAGCTCCGAGACTTGGACTCCAGCCTGCAAGGAGTGAGCTGTCTGGCTTGCTCCCAAACCACTGCTCTACCATCACCTTCTCTTACAGAAATCTCTGGGTGTTAAATTGGTTGTTATTTCAAGAAAAGTGGAAGGAGGATTTCATACAGCTTTTGTAACATAAGTTTCGGGGTACTAGCAGTGGCCAGGAAGCACTTTTTCCCCCTTTTCAATATTCGGTATGGTTTGTGACTTTTGTGGGTTTTTTTTCTTTGTTTTTCTTTTTTCTGGAGGACAGAGTGTTGCAACGTGGGCAGGAAGTGCATATGTTCTTATAAGTATTTGATAGGCATTTAGAGATCTGACTGATATGTATCATCTGGTGTTTTATTGATCTCTAGATTTTGATTTAAGGGATTACAAGATCAAGGTCACACAGACCTCTTGGATTTTGACTCTTATTTTAACTGTGGGCCAGAGTGCACTTGACAGAAGTTCTTGGCCAGTTTCACTTAACAGATTTTCATCTATTGCAGTGACTCAGGACATCGGTGATGACTGTGACCATAAGGTTACTGTAGTAGCATATTTATATTGTCTTAGCTCTTGTAATGGCTTTAGCACTGGTCATAGCATCTATTACCTGCAAACACTGCAATTAAGATACACTGTGCAGAGCAGGAAGAGCTCACAGTACTTTCTAAAATAATACTTCCCTAAAATTCATTTCACTTGACCCTTTCAGGCCAGCCAGGTCTGTTTTGCTTAACAGTCTTCCTCATATATCAGTGTAATTTGCATCAATAAAATATCAAAAATATTTATTTCTCTTGAAAACCTTGAGTCATGAGTAGTTTCTGTTTTTTATTCAAGTTACCCTTTTCCTTCCAGAAGTAGTAAAATCTTGGAAATTTTATCTTTGGATACAAAATTTTTAAGTACCGGAATAACATTTTTGTTTCAAAATCATGTCTGTCTTGGTGATAAATGTTTTTCATTAAACTCCAGACTCATATGCATAATATTCCCATACTCAGATGTACACTGAAGAAGAAACCGCTATTTAATCTATTTATTTATTTATTTATTTATTTATTTATTTATTTATTTCCAGAAGAATTTTATAACAGAAAAAAAAACCAAAACCAACTATGGAGGTTCATTGCAGCTTTAGGTTTGAAGTATTTACACAGATAGATAGGCCTGGAAACCAAAAGCAAACTGATATACATAAAGAAGAAGACTTTGTATTTCTCCGAGACTTGTAATTACAGTCAGACCATGGCCTGCATATCCATCATGCTCCTATCAGGAGCAGTTAGCTTAAAAATATTTTATTTGTTAAAGGAAGCTTCAAAGTATTGTGCTCTACTACTTGATGCACCACATGAGCATTCATTTTGTGAATTGCAACATTATTTAAAAGCATTATAAAAAGATTGACTGCCTCCTTTTGTTCTCTCTTGACTGGTAATTTTGTACTGTCTGCTGAAATGGTAGCATTGGTGGCTGATTACAATGCTGATGTCAAAGTAAGTGATGTCAAAGAGATGCTGCATCCTAAGTTAAAAAGGCTACTTCCATTACACTTCTGTTTGGTCACGTATTGCAAATTCTTTCTGAGCATTAAATTAAACTGCATGACATTGTCCAGAAATCATGTTGGGTTTTTTTTAGCCATTTTTGATTTTCTCAAATCATTTCTTCTTGTACAGAATGACTGAAATATTTTGATGCTAATAATAATGCCTTGACCATCTGATTCAGAAAAAGCACTATTGCATTGTCTCAGCAGTGAGTTATCTTGAGCTTAAAATGCAACTACACAGGTATATTGTTTTTATTCTCTTCTCTTCATAGAGATTCCCTATTGGAAATGACCTCAGAATTTCAGGAGTCACATATTGCATTTAACACATTATCAACTTTAAATATATTAAAACAGTAGAAATGTTGTAAAACATTTCATTATCTAATGTGACTGTTGTGTCCAGTAATTCGGTGCTGGTTATGGAAGTTTAACTAAGTTCCCTTGTCCTCCAGTGGTGAATAGAATGAAGAACAACTGAAGAAAATAATGAAAATCATTAAAACATTCACAGATAATGTAATATAAAAAGACAAAGAAATTCTCCTCTCCCCTTCCCTCCAAGAAAATAAAACAAAGCAAAACAAGCCAAAAAAAACCCTGACACCACTCTCACCTTTCTAACATTGTTTTAAATTTTGTCAGTTTTATCAGAAATGACTAATAGTGGAAAAACACAGGTAATTCTTTATCCTCTTCATATTCGGAGGAAAAGCTATGAGGCAACACATACAGAACAACCATTTTTCCTTTCATGGGCACCCACAACTCTATTGCCATAAACACTGATGACTGTTGTTGATACAAGCAACTTGGTGGATTTAATAAATAAATAAATAAATAAATTAAAAGAGCAAGCTATATCCATGCAAATAAAGAAAAAAAATAGAGTACTGAAATGCTGCTAGTCATTCTTCCACAGAGGTTTTTAGATAATAATTGCGTTGCTATAAGTTTATTCAGAACAACACAAAATGCAACTTCAGTTGGTCTAAAATTTTATACTGATATTGATCCATCTCTGAAATACTTATGATTCCCACATGTGTCCATTTTGTTAACTGTAGATTTCAGTAAGAATGGATTTCCTACGTCTCCATTGAACCCAATGGTAATGACCACACACTAAGGATGCGAGCTTATGTCAATCAATGCTATCAATATTCATCAATACTATTTTGACCAAAGAATATGATATTATCTATTGTTACTGAAAAGAACAAGCATATGCTGTTGTGCAGATGTGTTCCTGTTTATGTTTTGAAATACTGGCTGTTGAAAGCTACACTGAGGTCTAAACAGAAACATTTATCCCCCTTACCCCATATGCACACACATGATTTCCTACACCTCCTATTTACCACCCAGAGAGAAGGATCACATTTCCACTCCTCCTCTGCTCAGAGTGTATTTCAGAAGCTTTTTTAAAAACTCTTGACCTCACACGTATGTACCATTACCACAGGAAGCTCCTTTAGCTTTCCTCTGATACCTACTTCTGGGTAATCTCATACGGAGCTAAAATTAGGGTGAATAAGGAATACTGTGTTTAGAGAGCTACTGTTTTTCTTCAGATATTCTTGTGAATGATTATTAACAAAATATTTAAGTAGAGTGCTCTCCACAGCTCTTTACAGCAGCTCTGACCCTCATTGCTGCATATGAAACATCTCACATCTCCACAGCAGCCACACTGCTTTGCACAACACATGTACTGTTGAAATGCACTCTATTTTGAATATAGTCAGTTTCATAAATACATCTGTGTGTTGAGGGTACTCAGTTTATGAGTAGCAGCTATTCCAGGAAGTTATCCGGAGGAGTTGGTTGATACAAGGACCTCCAGCACTGGAAATGTTGCTGGAAATTCCCCTTATATTCAAGGCAAAGGCGTACATAAACCCAGGTAGACCAGGTAGATGTGGATACATTTTGTATTTTAGAGAGTAACGTAGCTACAGCTGTTTTTGACACTGCAGCACTAGTGGTCATCTGTCTGTATTACAGCAGAATCAAGTTCATGAGAAAAAACATTCTGATGCTACTTAATCTGCATGTTCACATGTTCAGTTTTCAAAAATATACCACAGGTTGAAAAAGGAAAAAACACAGGATTAAATGTATTATTTAAAATAGGTTAGTCAATTTTTTTTTCATTTTATTTTTTTAAAATACTGTCCAGTTTGCTTTCACCTGTCTCCATCAAGTACTATGATTTTTGATCAATAGTTGGATTTGAAGTAGGCTTTAACGTAGCAATGACAACTGCTTTCTCACAAATGTGTGAAAATCTATTGCTCGTTAGAGAGGTGTGGTGGACAGAGCAGAGGTCTTACATGTTCAGCTCAACATAACAGCAGATAGGCTTGTGTGTGGATGAAGATGCATTGTTCTATTGCCCAATTGCCCAATGAATGTATCAGAGGGATATGGAGGCAAGCCTGAGATTATCAACATGTAAAGGAAGGAGGAAGAGGTTAAGAAAGAAACCACAGTACTTGGAGGAAACCAAGCTTCATTAGTTTTACTGCTTGTGTTCCTTTCTTCTTTACTTGCAAGGTAAACTAAAGTTTTCTTGAGGATAAATCTAGATTTGCTAGGTTTTTAATTTTTGTGTGTGAAGAGCCGATTTTCATCTCTGGAATGTATTTTAACCAAAATTTCTGAGATAATTCCACCTATATTAAAGATAATTCACCTGTTTTAGACATTGTTTAAAAAGTTGTACATAAGTACTGTACTGAGTAGGTACTGAGATTAAGGATGATTTTTTACAAGCTGGATGCCATATTGTACAGCAGAACAGGAATAGCCAAGCTGGTTTGTTCCAGCTTCCAACCTAATCTTCCTTCATGCTTTTGAGTATTGTCTCAAGTCTCTCTACTGAAACATACCAAGTTTGTTTTCTTCCTGTACTTATATGCCTTCTGCTTTTTGTTTTGTTTTTGTTTTTGTTGTTTTTGAGAATAAATGTATTCAAATTAGTAGCCATTTTCTTCAAAACAAGATTTTTCTTATCCAACAAGATCTGAATAATTCCTTCCAGAGAAGATGTGGCCAAGCATTTTCCTCCTTCAAAATGGTTGCAGCTTCCTATTCTCGGCAGGTCCACGGCTTCAGGCTGCCCTCAGAGAAGGCGGTGACCCCTGTTTCAACATGGTCACCTCACTTGTTATTCTCACTGCTCTCTGTGGATAGAGCTTGACAGCCCTGATCTAGGTAGAATTCTGACTCCACTTCTCAAAGCCTGTATACCTCCAGGATGCTGAAAGACAACATGCTCATCTGCCTACACTCAGAACTGAGGCATTACAGCATTGGACAACTCTGATTGATTGAATAGACCCCGAGGGCAGGACACTATTACCAAGCCAGTGCTCAGAACTGATTAACCCCTTGGCCAATGTCAAATACAGTACATTGCTGCAAGATGACTATAAATCATAGGATAACTGTAGGGTCAGGCCTACTGTGTCCCCCTTACACGTCTTGCCTAAAGCCTACTGTTGATCTTTCTAAACAGACTATGTTAGTGTCTTTATGTTAGTGCTCTTCTAGCAGAAGGCAATTGCACAGGAGTTTCCCATCTAGATTTTTTATTAATCTAGATGCTTGTAGCATCTTCATTTTTCCTTTTCTCTTGATTAGAGAGAAATGTACTATATGCAGACAAGGTGCATTTAGCTGTTGGGACAACTGTCAGGAGAGATTTTTAGACTGTACTAATAGTCTTGTACCTTTGATAAGTTGTTGTCTGCACTCCCAAAAGTAACTTAATATCAGGATTTTCTTGGGATTTCCTTATCCCACATTTCTATTCACTTCTGGAAAGGATAGCCAGGTTGTTTAGTGTCTTAATACTGGATCCAGCAACAGATTTTCAGTATTTATTTTATCGAGGTCCCTTTCAATTCCTGACATTCTGTGATTCTGTGATTTTAAAACCTAGATGCAATGCCAGCAATGCCAGTATACAGCATTGCAGAATGGAACCTGGCAATTGGCACCTTGTGGAGGCTGTTGGTAACATTCCTTTGAATCAGAATCTGAAAGTCTACTCATTTAACAAGGAACACCTGAGACTAGCAATAGCTGAGAGTAGACAATAAGAAATGAAAAAATAAGAAAAGAAAAAGCATACAATTTTAGCTGTACTTGAGGTTTAGGAGCCTTGCTTAAGTCTCCAAATGGAAATGTTCAAACTCCTTCTCTTTCAGAAAAGGAGCACAACTTGCACAGGTGAAAAATAAAGAGAAAGCCTGTCCATATGATAGTGCTGGTGTTGGTGATGGTTCTTTGAGCAGCCCAGCAACTACGGCACTTCCCTGATGAATGAGAGCAGTAGACCTCCTGTTCCTACACCCATAGCCGTATTTTCCATAATATATTGTTAATACAGAAGAGCAACGAACTCAGGCAGAGACCAAATGTATGTCACGTTTGTTCTTGCTTCTCTCTCTGGCCCACTGAATCACTGAATTTGCCTTTTTCATGTTAGCTGTGCAAAAGACAGTGGGTAATGCACCCTCTCCTGAATAGTGTAGAATATGGCTTAGCACGGAGTACTGCTCAGGGCATCCTCTTGGGAGGCAGAAGATACAATTAGAATATCCTCACAGAGGAGAGAGCTGATTCCAAGTCATCCACTTCCTGGATGAATGCTTAAAGACAAGTGCCTGCATTATCACCTCCTTAGGAAGGAAAATGAAAATGGCTCCTCATCTAACAGCACCTATCTTTATCAAGAGAGACATAAAGGGCAAATTTTTCAAAAATGGGTTAGGCCCAGGTCCTCAAAGACATTTAGGCATTTGATTTTCTTTGATTGTAGGGGGAATTAGCTTCCAAAGTGCCTTTGAGGATCTGGACCTTAGAGATTTAAGATACTCAATGTCATTTATCAAACGTGGAATCGGTAGGAGTCGGGCATCTAACGAGAACCCCACAGTCTATATATTTCTAAATTATGTATGCACTTTGAAAATGCTATTCTTTTATCATGCAGAAAATCAGAATAGATGACTGATGATCCTTTCTCATCTTAAAATCCCTTGTAAAGCTGGCTAAGAACATGTAAGCACTGTGATGGACACATCACAGTCATATATATGTCATGCATCCTGAAATATTTTATATCTATATACACTTCTGATGGACAATCACTTTCCTTCCAATATGGCATGTCTTGTGACAGACTGCTTTTTAATTATTTAAATCATGTTTGAATTTTCTGATGTTTAGATTTTATGAGTATGTGTCTCATGTCATAAAAGAAAATTCCATATATCCTTATGTTGATTGCAGATAATTTCTAAAAGTGCAATGTTTCAATATTTGTTTTACATTTTAGAACCAATTCTGTGAATAATATCTACACTATTGAAAGAAAAGTCTTGTAATATATACCCAGAGTTTTTATTTCTTAAAACTGATGTATAACTTCCTGTTCCCAATTTTTTTTTTTTCTTAAAACTTTCTCACCTTTTGAGAATGTCGCTTCTAAAATCGTCTCCAAATTTTATGTTTTTATGTTAAATATTTGCATTATCTCTCACTTAGCAGTTTAGGCAGAAAGCTACTGGCTGTCATTATATGCTGAATATTTTCGGAGAAGTGAGGGCTTTTCTTGTTTGCTTTTGTTTTTCCCTCTTAGATTATATTTTAGCTAAAATGCTCTGAGTATTTCTTGGTCCCATGGGAATTTTTTGAGATCCTTTACTCCATGCATTGTCAGTATAACACTGATAAGCTTTATCACCTGCTCAGTGTTGGTCTACCTTTCTGTAATAACCAATAACCAATGAGTATTCAGCATCTTAGAAATACACATAGACTCCAAATCTGATGGCTTTTTTTTTGTTTGTTTGTTTCATTTCCTTCTCTTTACTTCTAAAATGATTTGCCACCACCTTAAGGGCAAGACTAGATAAGTTCCCTGTTGCTAACATGCTAACATCTTCTTAGTCCTGGGTCCCTTTCAGACTTAACAAGCAGTATAAATTGCCTTTATCTTGTTGTTTATGTTCAGCCATTCTATGATGAATCTCCTTTATGAAATCACTCTATTCTTAAGTTTTACTAGTTAATCCACTGCTTTCCATCCTACAAGCTCATGTGTAGCCTGGCATATAGCTTCCAAATGAAATAGAGGATGAAACATTCATGAAATAGAATACACCGAGTAAGAGAATTGTTATATATAAACGTCATCAAGGGTATTAAAAAACATCAAAAGGGGCACAAAAAGCAAGAGTTGGGAATGAGAAATGATGGAATTCATCTATAGACCTCATAGGACTAAGTGGCACTTAGAAGGGTGGTATTGGTAAAGGCAATATTATAACATAACTTTAACATTTTAAGTAAAAGTAAAAAAGAACAGCAAAAAATTAATGTTGCATAAATGCAACATAAGTGAATTATAATTACATAGTATTTAGTGGACATTTACTTTCCCCCTACCACAAACAACACTGTATGCTCGGAAATGATGATCATTAGGGCACTCTGCCATCCTTCAAAGCAGCTTATTTTAAGTTTACATTAATTCAGGATTGACATTACCTGTATTTGTGAAAGATGAATGGGAAGAAGAAGAAATAGTCGTGCTGTTTTTTTTTTTTTTTTTTTTTTTTTTCTCCAAAGAATCTGTCAAATAATCTGAAACTTCATTTTTTTTTGAGAACATAACATTGGAAGAAGAGAAGTGAACTGAAATTTATGAGGATTATCTGAAGAAATGTGGAGTTTGTAGAAGGAAAACCTGCATAATAAAAATGAATCTGTAGTAGCTCTTGTATGCTGAAGTAGTTAAGGAAATGAAAAGCATGCTAAAATTATTTCGAGGAACTAAAAATCCTTGAAATAAAATATATTCTTGAAAGAAAGAAGGGGAGAGATGATGACATTAGTAATGGTTAAAACTTAATGAAATTCAGTTGTCCTCTGAAAGATCTTTGTTAAGTAAGAAGCATAAAAAATAAAGCTTATGTAACAAGCAAATGATGACCCTTTCAGATATAAATTGATAAAGAACAGACAAAAGAGCACTTGAAAGAGTGGAACATTTACAAATTGTTCAAGCCAACTGGTAGTAGGGTAATTAGGAAATTCATTTACCCTGCCACAGGCAATTATTGCTGATGTGACATGGAAATGTGGTTAACTGCAAAAACACTGCAGAGAAAACAAAAGAAGTTCAAAAGGGAAAAAGATCTGTGATTTTACCAATTATATGCTGAAGATTCTCTTTTTATCCCACAGGAGTAGTGGAAGAATTTTGAGAGAAGAAAAACCTCACTGGGAGTTAGACTACCCACCATCCCAGAGATCATATCCATCCTTAATCTTCCAGCCAACTTCGTTTGAATTATGTGAGCAGGTTGAAGAGTTAGTGGCAGACACAAGTGAAAGAAGGAGAATTTGTTTTCTGCATCTTCTCATAACGTGCCACTTAGAAGCTCAGAAAGAGAATACGGAGTAATTGCCTTCACTCACAAAGGAAGGCAAGAAGGAAGGTTTTACTTTACAAACAGTTTGTCTTTGGTCTGCAACAGAAGCAGCACTTTCCCCATGGGAAACATCTTCATGAACCTGAGAATCTAGAGCAGCAATGAAGTTTGAAAATGACATCTTGATAGACAAAGATGATAATGTTTTGCTGTGTGCGCAGGTAAAACAAACGTCTGAAAGAAAAGCAGTAGAAGTTTGAATTTTGTTTAAGCTTTTGGCACTTTGTCTCATGAAGGATTATTATTTAATTTATAGCCTAAAATATGACTGCAGAACCATAAAGCAAGGAAAAAACATAAATTGCCATAGACTGAAAAGGGAGGAGCTTAAGTTCTACTTCATTTAACATTCTTCATATTGTTTTTGAAGTGGGGTAATAGGTCCATTTGTGCAATTCATCAGTGGTACTGACTTGAAAAGTCTTGCAGTCAACTACAGACAAAGCAAAAGAAATTGTAAATGGAGCTAAAGGAGTTAAAAAATGGACAAGAAAACAAGAAAATGAAATTCATTGTGGAAAAAAACCCCATAAATATCTCTCTGGGGTAAATATAATTTAAAACTCAAATATTCACAGAGACAATGAAACCTGGAAAGAAATAATGACAGAAGGGCTCATGAATGACCATGGAAAGAAAAATAGGCACAAATTTGCAATGCAGAATGACAGCACTGAGGTTCAATGCAGTACTAGGCAGAATCTACAGAAGCGTCACGTCACAAAACAAAAAGATAATAAACCTGTTGTTTATAGCCCTGGTACAACCTCCTTGGGGACACTGAGGACAGCTTATTACTGGTGACCAGTTAGAGGGAGTTTAGAAAAATATAGCAGAATTTGTTATGAATGTGTATAGAGTTCAAAAATGCTATGTACAGATAAATATAGAAACAATATATATAATTTTAAAATATTATATAAATCTATGATTTAGATAATCATAAATAAAACATTATATATATTATATACATGAAATATTATATATATAAAAATCACATTAGGGTGTCACATGTTTGTCTTTCTCTTCTACCCAGTACTTAAGGACTGGCATGTGAAACTGTGCAGCCTTTGCCATCTGGAAAAATAAAAACAGATGAGGAAGATGGTTATAGGAATATCTTGAACCCCAAGCATTCCCGGATTCTGCTATATGATCAGAATCTGCACAGTTCATAGTTTCCATAGAGAGGAAGAATTCTGTCCCAAGTATCCCTTGGTGCACAAGCATAAGATGCATGGGTGAAAAAGTGTGGTTTTTGTAAACAAACCAGCGGCTATTCCATGAAATCTTGAAAAACATTAACAAGCACTGAATAGATCATTTATTTTAAGATTCAAAACACTGAGAGTAATTTAAAAACAGTATAAAATAGGAAGGAACTAATTTAAAAATAATTTGAAACACATGTATATGTGTGTGATAAATAATTGGTTTGTGTGAAATATGGAAAATATGTGCAATTGTAAGGAAATAACACTCATAACTCATGAGATTTCAACTGGCCAAAACAGTATTACAAGGCCAGTAAAACCATTCACCAGGGGAAAGAGCAAAATTCCAGTAACAGTTAAATGAACTATTTTATTCATTTATGATTCAAAAAAGCCCTCTACTAAATATGACAAACTACATCCAGGTAGCAGAATAATTCAGTGTTCTATGGAAAAAGAAAATTATCCACCCTGTAGGTTATTATTTTTTTTTTTTTTTTGAGCTTTTTACCCCTCCAAAAGAAAGAAAGAGACGAATAAATAAAAGAAATGGTTTAAAGCCAAAATGGAATCTTCCTCATAGCAGGCATTATATGATTTGTAAACAAGCGTCCCAAAGCAACAAAAGCTATGGATTTGTTCATACTAATACCCATTAGAAGATTTTATAATTCTCTCAATAGTTAGTGACCCAGAATTGGTGAACATAATACTACTGCTGACATTTCAAAATAACCCTTTATATTTCCCTTAGTGTGTCTCTGAATTATGCAAATGACTTTCAGTGCAGTTTTTCCCTTTCTTTAAACACACATGGGGCAGGCCTTAGACTGAGATTCAGGATATATTCATTCCATAACCACCATTGCAGATGTCTATCACCTTTGTTTGTAGGAAAAGCTTAAGTTTCTGAATGTGAGCTATAGTTCTTAGCTTCTTATCTGTACCCTGCAGGAAAATATTTTTTAAAAAAGACTATTTTATTTATCTAGATATCTCTCTATATACATAGACATTTTATTCACAGTTTAATTACTGGTTTAGTGTCAGAGACTGAGTGATTTGCATACAAGGTTTACCCTCAGCCTTTAGGAGACAGCTGTTTTTAACTTTCCACACCGAAATGGAGGGTTGAGAAAACTCTGACAGAACATCTTTTGCCTGTCTTTACCAAAAATATATCAGTTGGATTCCTGCTCCTTTCCAAATGGGTCTCAGGAAAATGGAGTTGCTGTTCCCAGTTCTGATGCTGTTTCCAGAGGTACCTCTCTATAGGAAAATGCAGCGATGCAAAAATAACATAATTAAGACCTTATCAAGTGAAGGTGTGGCTGAGAAAATAGCAGGCCTTCCAGATTAAAGATCAGGTCAATGTTCTCAAAAAAATCCTTTTGTGTTTTATTCAGTACCAATCTCACATTAGTGTAATTTCACTACGGATGAGTATAAATTTGGGCAAATGCACAAAAATCCCTCTTTGATAACATAAAGAATATTTTAGAATTGTGTTTTCTTTTTAACCTAGGGAGAAGAATAATCTCATCCTGTGGACTGAAGTTCAGCAATTTGCAATCGTTTTTATAGTACAGAGTATCTACACTAGAACAGTGCTTTATTTTAGATGAAAAATTCACATTCAAGTGCTGTGGTTTTAGTCTGGGATGAGCATTCATACATTTTAAAAAGAAGTGGAAAAAAAGAATGACTTCCTCTAATTTTGTAGCTTGATCAATGTATGCATTAAAGACACATTTCCTAATGTATTAAGAATTCAGATGAGCGAGAGAAAATCAAGCTTAAACAGCTTTTAAGAATAACCAGAATCCCCAGTAATTTCCCCCTACTCACCTATGCATGCCAGCATTAGTGTAGTCTAAAATACTTCTTCAACTACTAAATACTTCTACTACTAAAAGAAAGCCATAGAAGAGATGGTTTATTAAAATGTATTTTCTAGCTCCAGTTGCACACAAAATGCTAGCGACACAGCAATGTTTATTTGTGTTGTCTTCTGCAGCGAGCTCATTCACCCAGGTTTTGTGCAAAGATTAATTCTGACAGTGGAGAAGTAAAGAGAGGATTATTAGTCAATCTCAGGGAAGTCTGGAATTATTAAAGCAGAGCAGCCGCTAACCTGCAGGTCCCTGAATCTTTTGGAGTATGATATGATGATTGATAACCTGACCTACACTTCTTGGATCACTTGGCAGGTAGAAATATAACATCTGCTCTATTGTTAATGCAATAAATTAAATCACTTTCAAACATTATTTCAATAAATTAAGCCCATAGATCTGTAGTAGTTTGCATAAACTATGTAAATAAGTGCTGTGACTTACATGTTGCTGCATGGACATAAATTCAGTCTACTACTTTTAAAATGGAGAAGTTGGATATGGATATTTAAGATGGCTTGTGCAATCATATTAATCTTTCTACTTCATATTTCACATTTTTATGAGAACTTTATTACTAAATAATATATCTCCATGTTCCCTTTTGTAGCTGTGCTGTCCATTACTTGCCTAAACTACTTGCTGTCATTAGTTATAGCAGCTTTATGCTTCATATACTACATAGCCTCTGATGGCTGTCTCCCTAATAAATTCTTCATCACCTCCAACATGACCATCTGCATTGCAGCTTCATTAATATCCTTTCATTCCAATTTCCAGGTGGGCAATGTCTTGCTTAGTTAAAGCTTTTTGTAAATTATTAATTATTGCAACCAAGAAATCTCCTCCCTGGGCTTTCACTGGTATCATGAAATAGTGATTTCATGGATATTACAGAAGTGCCGCTCATTGCTGCCTTTATCTGTTAGGTTAATGAGGATCATTCTGCTTGAACACAATGGATCAAAATCTGGCCTTTGGTGCACACAGATATTTCCCATTGATTTCACTGTGCTCATTGCACCTGGAGCTTCAGGCTTAGCAGCTTATTAAAGTCGCATGTAGAGTGCAAAGCACAGATAGATAAGTTTACCCTGGTAAAGCAGGTGAAGCAGAAACTGCAGAAACCTGAGACTTGAAAGAACTTAGATCTATACAATCAAAAAGTGAAAAAACCTGAGGACATTGGGCAGGAGATCCTGTGTGATCTCAATTTTCTAACTGTAAAGAAGGTTAAACACAGCTCTTAAGCAGTCAGGCCTTATGTTATTTGATTCTTCTGGAAGACTTTCTGTTAGCTGTAATATTGAATAGATTCAAATATGAGTACCAAACTCAAGAACATATGTATTTCGTAGCAAGAAGTGGATGCTTATCATCACTTCTTGCACCTTAAAGCTTTTGAATGTTCCTCATACTATATTCTGCAGCTGAGTGAACCAGCTGTTTAAGAACAGCACAACTTCTTTTTATCTACTGCTCTGGAGTCAGTTTGGTGGGCTCCAGTAACCAGGGAAATGCTTTTGGATTGACTTTGAAGTTCTGAATACATAAACACAGAGTTCACTGTAAACTGGATGCGATTTATTCAGCTCATACTGAGTTGAATGGCTTATATAGTTCTTCAGCAGTTCTTCAGCATACGTGTTGAACGTGTTGTGATGAACCATGCAGATGAGGAAGGCAAAACTTATCCTGCATTCTTATATTGTGTCACCCTCCTTCATTTCTTTAATTTGTACATTTGTGTAAACCATTATGTACCTGTAGATGTGCACTGTCAATATATACAATTACATTTACATTTTTGTATAAATGTATTAGATGTATCAAGCCATATTTTACAGATATTTAGTAAGGTAACAAAAAAGTATCTAAACTAAGAAATGAAGGTTTAAAGCTGTCTATGACTCCATTCTTCTTTCTTGTGATTTTTCTTGTTACTTATCCTAATTATGCAGACTAAGGCCCAGTGACTTATTTAATACACTTTATTTAAACCTCACTCCATTGGCAGAATTTTTCCTCATATGTTTTTCTTTTCATATTGTTGTGACTGTGATAATACTGCATGATTCATAAAAAAAAATTCATTTCTGCCACATGCTGTCCAGTATCTGGTTGGAGAAAAGCTCCGTGGCACTGTTGAGTAATCACTTTATGTCTAGGAAGTATCAGTGTCTTGAGTACACTTTGTAGGGTTGAAATCTGTAGAAGGTTTTGGCTTATGAAATAGGGAAATTAATGTAGGCAGAAATAAATTTTTCAAGGACGTGCCTATGTTTGCCCAGGTGTTATAGCAGCAATAATATCCTTGTCAAAATGGTCAGTAATAATGCTGAATTTTGCATTTCTGCTTCAGAGTCTTTGGAAGGTAGGGAAAGTTACTAAATTATTTTTTATATTGACAAAATAAATTATTATTTTAACTTATGCATGCAAATAGCTGGTCTGGTATGGCTTGAGATAAGATGCCCTTGAGATAATAAGATTTTACCAAATATGTGTCAGGGATTCTTCTTAGGAAATAAGTAGTTCTATGAATCCAACGTATGTTATGTCTGCATTCCTACATATACACAGATTTGGAGCCTTTGCAGTATAATTCTGATTCAAAACCTGGCCTTTAAATTTCACTTTTTAAAATGTCCTTCGTTCTATGACTTGCACTGCATCTCTATTTTCAGTGCATTCAAACTTTATTTCTTTTTCCTTCACATTCTCTTCTTTTTGTCCTCTGTCTTCCTACAGTAAGTCATTTTGTCTCTTCAACCTGAGAACCAGTCAGACATTCATTTGTTTCAGCAGAAGCCCAATGCAGATGCTATTTTTTGCTCTGCCATCTTGAAAGATCCCAGAGATGGGTTGGTGTATGATAACAGGGTGCAAAGCAGAGCTTTTCCATGTGCCCCAAAGCAGTCCTCTGAAACAAGCAACATGAAGAAAAGTAGCCACAGATCTACTACCAAAAACTCATACTATTCCTGAAGTAACAAGTATAGTTTTATTTGAGTGCTAATTGAAGACTTCAGCTTAGTGGCTGGATCTTGCTGACCTAAAGAGCAGCGGATTCATGTGATTTTCACCATACTGAATGTATTCTTTTGGTTTGCTTAATTTATGTAATGAAGTAACCTAATTCTGTACACACCCAAACACAAACCTGCTTTTCTTAGATGTTCTTTGTTTTTTTCCTCTGGTTTTTATTTATTTTTTATTTTCCATAATGCTAATCTATGGTTTATACAGACTGTGGGGCCCACCTACTGTGGAAACCTTTTCCCCAGTATAATTGTTAACGGAGACTCCAGCAGTTTGCGAGAAATGAAAACACAACCTTATTATCCAATAAAGGATCATTAAAAATTCAGCAGCTAACAGTTTTTGGCTGACAAAATAGTTGAACATACCAAGAAGCAGAAAGTGAAATTGGCTATTTTCTGATCACAGGCCTAATTAGAAATGAATGGCTTAACTGTAGCATTATGTGCCAATGACTGTGACCTGAATGGTATTTTCATTTCTGAATCTCTTCATATAAAGAATTTCCTGTGAGATTTTGTTACTCTCTAAATGCCTCTATATGGTATTGACTACAACTGAGGGCCAGGTTTTGTTATAAAGAAAATGTCTGGCTTTAATGGTGTGGAAGTTGAATATACATACGTATTTTTTATTGGGCCAAGTTCTAAGACTGGATATTCCAAAGCACCAGTCTTGTGCTATTTTGTTTTTTATTTTTTTTAATGAATTCATTTTTACAGCTAACAGCAGCCAATTGAAAATAAAACAATAAAGGTTATGTGAGAACTGCTGAACTATAGGACTTTCTGTAGTCTACTTCAGGAACTGAAATGCTGCCCTGACATACTCGGTTGCCTCTCTGGGACCACACTCCCTGTAAAACAGGGAAGAATTAAGTTTTATGAGCTGGATTCTTTCTCATATTAACTCCTCTGAAACCAACAGTTCTAAGAATAAATTTGAACCAATCTAGTTAGTGCTTCTGCTCCAGAAGCCTACATCCTCTGTAGTTTCATGATCATTTGCCCCATTCACTTCCAACTTGAGACAAAGGTCTTGCTGCTGAATAAAGCTTCATTATATCAAAGAAATAACATAAATAATTTAGCAGAGTTTATCATAATTGAAGGTTTCTTTTCACAAGGGGACTAAACTGACCTGGGGGCAGAATTAATTCACACCTCTGGAGACAATCAACTGCCAGATCAGGTTTAAGGTCTTTGGAAAGTCCTTATTCTGGACGTGCATCCTGCCAGTCTCACCCCTATTCTGATCAGGCCTCCCAGCTTCACTGGCTGTTGAATCGTGACTTGTACATGTGAGAAATAGGAGTGTTAGGAAAACTGCCTCTTTCACGCAGCTTAGTCCAGTGTCCTGTTGTTCTGTTTCTGAAAAAGAATTGGTCTTAAATAGACCCTAGGAACACTGAAATGATTGCTACTGGCTTGCTTCATAATAGATGCTCCATGATTACAGAAATTGCAGAATTATGGCAACCATAGCAAAAATAGGAGAAGTTCTAAAAAGACAGAAAATGAGAAGTGTTTTTTCCACTGGCATTCAGAAATGAGCATCAGTAAATTTCTAGTCTTATTCATTCAGGTGTAACCTATGATTAACTCTCCTAAATTCTGCCAATAATAGATTTCTGTCAAAAAATAAATTGCAGAATTTATGATTCTGACTCAAGACTCAACTCCTTCCAATAACAGCATGATATTATACTTGCATAACCAAAAGATGCTGTATTGTAGTGTTACCAGATCATAATGCAAGAGGCAAAAATACACAGATTTGTCCATATGCCTGATGTACGTATTAAGGCCTTGTGTATGCCCTGACACACACACAATATAGGCACAGAGGTCACCTTTCTGCTTACCATCAGATATCTCACATGAGTGATGTCAGCTTTCTAAGTAACTTTTTTGCATGATAAAATCACACGCAAAATTGTAATAGACAGTCAGTGCATTCAAGACAGCATTTCGTCTCACTCGTGTTATAGCAGTTGCTGCTTCTTACTTTCTGCAGCCATGCAGGATTCAAATTTATTGTGAGACTATTCTCTGTTATCATAGAGCAGAAAAAAATCATTAAATAGGTCAGGTACCATTGTTCATGAATACACAAGGTGACATGAAACTACATGACTTTGTGATCTCCTATTTTATTAAGAGCCACATACTTTGGGTCTTTTATGACAAATTAAATTATAGCATACTTCAACTGCGGGCAAGCTCTAGCAGAGGTCTGATGAAAAAAAATATTTATTTCCATTAAACAACTAAACAGAATTTTTTCTTTTGACCCTATTCTAAAGAACTATGTTGCTAGAAAACGTGGAGTAAAGAGGGGATAGAAATCTATTGGTTACAGAGCTTGTATTACCAGCTCAGGTGTCTTGGATGTCACCCTTACGGTCTTCTGATGTTACTTCAGAAAGATTGTACTGTCAGCAGGAAAATGGGTCTTTTTGAAAAGATTTTCTCCTTTACCAAAGGCATCTTAAGAGATGTTAAGCTCATTAGGAAACCAGAAGAAAATCCAGCTGAACTTTTAAGTCTTTTTTTTTTCTTTTTCTTTCTTTTCTTTCTTTCTTTTTCTTTTCTTTTTTTTTTTTTTTTTTAACTTTTCGTCATTAAGAATGTGAAAAGGGGCTTAGCTTTTTGAGCAGCTCCAGGGAAAGATGGGGAGGGGAAAAATGTTGAGATCTTATGACTACAGTTGTTAATGTACAGTGCTGATACTATTCAAGCTGCGATAGTTAAAGGACTGTCAGCACTTCCATTTTAAACCTGGTCTTTTTAACGCTTATTTTTCCAAAAAGAAGTCCAGTGTTAGTTGAATTTTAGCATACAAGAATTCATCCGGGGTAAAAATTCCCTTTGTGACACTTCAAATAGATGGTTTGCATTGTACATGTTAGAAATAATTCAGAGTGTTCCAGCCTGAGACATATTTTTGCATTCATATCCAACTGTCAACCATTCATTTGTGTGTGTTTTCATGTATAAAGATCTATGAGTATGTGTTTTGCATATATATATGTTAGTATATATTATCATACAACCTACAAGAGGACTGCCCATATGCTTAAATGTTAATATAGGCCTGATCTTGCCACAGGTTATCAGCACCTTGCAGGATGAAGTCTTTATGGCTGTTCAGTCAACAAGACTAAGATCCAGCAGTTCTATTGCCAGGTCAAGTAAGCAGCCCCATATTTTGCACAGACATTTCAGGTTTAAGACAAATTTTTTTTTCTTCTGTGGTACCAAATGCATTATGCAGACAGCATGAGAAAGAACATTCCCCTTTAAAAATAATGTTGATATGGCAGAGGGGCAGGAATCCTTCAAGAAAAAGGAAAGAAATTGATTCATCCCTCTGTTTTCAGATGCAGGAAGGGAAAAGTGAGAATACACAAAATTATTGATTTTCCTGATTTCATGAAAACTTCATTTACTAGTCACTCGGTTACAAACACTACACTTTGATATGTAGAGCTAATATTACCAATTTACAAAACATGTGTCAGGGTACACAACATGCTGTATAAAACAAAAAGCTGGAAATTGGCCCCTTGTCATCCGATGTTGTTCTGTACCTCCTGGGGGATTTCTACCCACCTGGAAAGGTGAAATTATGGCAATAATGATATAGATTGGTAAAATATTGTTGGTACGCTGTTACTCCATTTTCAGAATGATGCTTCTTTGGGGTGGTTAGGAGGCATGCCATGATGAAAAATATGTTTCACTAGCTTGTTGGAAGCACAGTGTTTGTAAAATTAACAGGTGAAGATACTCCGCAGAATACTCTTTGAGCTAGGAAAGGGATGGGAGCAGAAGCCACAACCGTGGTGAGTGATGTGGGGTGCAGAATGCACAACAGAAGCTGCTGCCAAGGGATTTGCAGATGTAGGACTGTAAGGATTTTGGCCCAAGGATGAGATAAAAAAGTCTGTTTCCACCCATCACGGACTATGCAAGAAAGCTGTCTGGGATTTCTTTTCCTGTAAAAGCCTGGCTTTTAATGTATATACGAGCAAAACAAACACTACCATCTGGAAAGATAATGCACTGTGTGTTATTTCAGTCAGAATGGTAATGATGAGAACTGGAAGATTCATCACAAGAGGTAAATTTTAATTTTGTTTGAACTGTGCTCATTTTCAACCTTTAAAGAGAGTATTCTACTCTCCATTTAGCCCTTTTTCTTTTAAGTGAATGTCTCCTCAGAAAGGATCTCTTGCATTTCCCTGAATTTTTCCTTGGAAATTGTACAGATGTATTTTCATCAAGATTATATATCTTAAATTTTTATAAAAATTACAGGATGCTTAAGATAAAAAAAGACCACAGATAATCAAACCTGATCCTAGAAAAGTATTCACTTTGCTCTCATTCACTGTTATCCTAACCTACTGTCTGCAGGTTAAATTTAGATTTGGACAAACTTCTGCTTCAGAAAGTCATTATGTCTTGATCTGGGGAGCTGGAGAAGTTAGCAGTGTATTTCCAAATGTGGTCTAGCTGTTAATAATTCCCACTGTTATATGGTGGTGATATTCATTTTTTTATTTGTCTTTGCTAAGACCCACTAGTGGGGCTAGGAATTCGAAGAAGAGGAACTTTTCTGTTCAGTTTGTGATTTGGTCTCCAGATTTGGTATCAAAAAATTCACGTTCATGTTGTATATACGTTAGGGGTATGGAATATTTTAAATAGGTTGTGAGAAGATAAATAACAGGAAAGTCTTTTTTGCCAATGCAAAAATGAGACCACAAAGATAAAAAGCCAAAGTTAATAACTAAACCATGTTTGACTAGAAACATAAAGACATTCCTAGATACAAACGTGTGCTCAAATACTTTGTTATCAGAATTTTTAAATACATGCTAAAATACTGATGTCAGGGCTATATCAATCACTGCCTCAGTGGTGGATAAAGAGATTATAACTGTTTTAGGACTTCAGGTAGGATTAAATGGTGTAGGCCAATTGCTTTTACAGTTTCAAATTAATGACATTCTTAAAAGGCAAGATTTAGGCAGATTTCAGGTTTATTTATTACTTTTCAGGATTTCGGTAGAATTAATACAATCTCATAGTAGCCTGTTATAAAGACTAATTTTAACTCTGAGCTAAGAGCTACAGTTAAGCTGTCTAATAATGTTCTCTTTTCCTGTATAGTGATGGCTACTTTGCAAAATGTCATGCTCGCTGCCAGCGATGTAACTCTCTCTCTTTCCCACATTCTCCCAGTGTAAAGGATAGGACAGAGAGACCTCCTACTCTCTGCAGATTTCACAGTACATACATGGGCAGAGAACACATGAAAACCCTTAAGGACTGTTTTACATATAACCCCTGCAGCAGTAATTGGGTCCTTTATTCTAACTTTCTGTTGCAGAGCAGTAAGGAATTATCTCTTATTTCTATAGCAACTTGAAAACTTGCTCCTAGGTCTACAAGTGACCCATGGTGTGAGATGATGGGAAGACAGTCAAACTTTAAGCAGTTTTTGTTTGGATTCACTTGAATGCCAAGAGAAGAGTCTGGCTGTTTTTTTTTCTTCTTTTTTTTTCTTTCTTCCCAAATATTTCTCTCAGCCCAAGATGAGAAGCAAAGTCTTATACTCCATTGTTCCTTTTTCTTTCCCACAGCAGCATATTTTAAAGATGGAAATTTAGCTATCTGTATTTCCTTACTTTTGTCAGTTTGGGTCATAGCCTTAATGTTACTTAAACAGATTCTTTAAAGTAATGGAGCCCTTAATATAGACTTAATAAAGCAATGTAAGGCGGTATGGATTTCCTTCTGTCTAAGGTTCAGAGGCCTTTATCTGAATAATACATTAGATACTTTTATTCACTGGTGAGGCTTCATAACAGGAAAAACTTTGAAGGGAACGTCTGTCCTATCATTAAATTGATAATAGACATGTTCTTCACTTTTTATCCCTTTTGTAGTACATCTTTTACCTCTGACAGGTTTCTCTAGGAATTAAACAGGGACCATAGGATACTTTTACCAGCATATAAAAATGTGGTCTTCTAACTTGTTGTAAGCATAAATAACTGTGGCGAGGAAAACCTTACAAAAAGGTTCTTTTATACTTGCATATTACTGTTATACACTGTGCTGTCATGTAAAGTAGAATACCTTTTTTTTCTGTGTGTAAGAGAGATGTAACAGGAATACGTAAATATATGTTCATTTTAAAGTTAAATTCAAAATTGCTTGTGTGAAATATATGGTAACATCAAAATGACTAGTTCAGACTAAGTGATACCTATGCAACTAATCTTTCTGTATTGAGTATCTGTGCGCTTTCATTTGAAAATAGGAGGCTTTTAAATGTTTTTTAATATTCCAAAATATAATAATTTTTCCAACTCTGTTATAACAGAAACAGCAAATACAACTGTTTGACCCCGAACTTCATATGCAGCATCTGATTTTCTTATGTATATGTATGTAATCCCAGGTTTAGGGACGCTCAAAAAATCCACCAAACTGACTATTATTTGTTATAAACTTCTGTTAACTAGTTTATGCTGTTGGATAATAAGAGAATGACTTGGCCTTTCTTGTTCTTATTCATATCCCTTTTTCCTTACCTATCCTACGTTAAAGTTTCCTACTTGCTAGACAGAGTATTTCAAATGAAGAGATGCCAAGAAGGATTAACATTCTGAACAAATTTGTAAATAGTGCTTTCACTGCATACTTCAGACCAAATTCTCAGTTCTGTAGTCCAAAACAACTTGAACTTCAGTAAGCTGTTTTGCATTTGCCATAGCATTTGACCTAAAAGGCTTATTAAAAGTGAATATTTAGATCTTCTGATTGTATCTTAACACTGTGATATGCATTAGGGTAAAAAAGAACTGATTATGAAAAAAAGAGTAAGAACTGGTCCAAATTCCTTCTCCAATCAATCTCTAGAGGTAAAGAGAATGTATCCGTATATTTCCAGGTTTCGTCTGTGACAGCAACAAGTTTTTGGATGGCTATCATGGGAAATAGAAAATTTACAAGAACTTGTTTATGAAATGACTGATGTTTTTTCTTCAATTAACTTCAATTAGAAAACCTTAAGGTTTTTTATATTACTATAAACTACAGTTGAGAGAAATGTGTGGAAATATGCTGTATTTGCACGACTATTTTGTACAACTCTTCATGTCATTTATAGATATGTATTGTCATCCAACTTGAATCTGAAATCTGTTAAGAAGTGTCTTGATTAAAGTCATATACTACTACAAATCCAAAACGGAGTGAGCAATGTTTTGCAAAAGATAACAATGCCATTTTTGGAAACATAACAATTCCGATTTAATTTTTAAAATGTAAATCATTGCAATTTGTTACAAATTAGTAAAAATACTACAATTCTTTCTATAATGAGTAATAATACCAGATATTGGGAAAGTCAAATTACAAAAAAACCCAAGAAGATTAATTCAAAGTAAGACACATCAGCTGCCTTATTCTGTTCTCTTTTAGTTATATCATAGAATCAAGGAAGCTTAGAATGGCTTATGTTGGAAAGGACCATTGAGCTCCAGCCCACTGCTGCGAGCTGGTTGCCATCCACAGCTCAGGCTGCCCAGGGCATCATCCAGTCTGGCCTTGAATCCCTCCACTTACGGGGAACTCACAGCTGCTCCGGGCAGCCTGTGCCAATGCCTCACCTCCCTCTAAGTAAATAATTTCTTCTTAACATCGTGAAAGGAGTGAAATTATGAACTACAAAAATATCAGATTTTGTTGACTCCGGAATGCAGCACTTTACTTTAGTTGTCGTTTGTATTTATTTCATTTCAGTGAACTCAGTAGTTTTTCTCAGCTCCATGCTGAAATGCAAAAGACAGCAATTAACTTACTAAAGACGTTAACACACCTTATTGCTTCTGGCTAAATGCTGTGCAAACAGGTGGGTCTTTAGATTGGTTTTCCTCCATATGTCGTATACTTCTAGTAAAAAATGTTCAGTCAGAGGGATGCATGAAAACCAGCCATGAGATTTAACTTTTGCATTCGTTTTTGAAATTTTTCATATAGCAAGAAGTGAGAATATATTTTCTGAAGGAATACACAGTAGTCTGCAAGCCTCTAGCTTTCCATGTGTAATGAATAATTTCTTGCTGCTTTTAAAAATTATCCTTGAACTTTAAATACAATTATTTTATTAGATGTATTATGTTAAAGTAATCTAATTGCATAATATTTCAGTTTTGTTCAGTTCCCTTCTTTGAACTCAATAGAATAGGCTTATAATTCAAGCAGAAATGTTTATAGAACTAATGACACTACACTTAATGGCTAACTTTTTTTCTGAGGAAATTATTAATAAGAAAAATGGAGGTAAATAGTCTGTCATTAGTTTCTAAGGAGCTTGCTTATTTACTTTAGTTTTAAATTTGAGTCAAATAATAACATCCCAAATTGTACTGTGGATTCATAAACATATATTGGGATAGGAATGCTCATAGTCTTTTACATATTGCTTGAATGCTCTTCCCAGGTATGTACTATACTTCAAAGGTATACATTATCCCATGTATATACCTGGGAAACTTTAACATTTGCTGTTTCAACTACAAACCTAAATCTAGCAAAAATATTAGAGAGTTTATATGAGCAGTTTTGTAATCATCCCCTTGAAATGACTGTATTAACTAAAGCAGAATAGAGATGAGGAATACAAAAAACCATTCCTTTCTTGTAGACCTCCCTACTTTGAGAATCAGAGGAAGCTGAGCTCATCTGAGACGTGAAAATGAGATACAAGAAAAACAACATGGGTGTACTGAGTGTATTGCTGAACTGTTCAATACTTCTTGATGAATTAGACTATTATTCTGTGAGTTCATGACAAAATACGCTTCCTTTGTTGACAAGGGGACTTTTTGTTGAAAATTCATATTCTAATATATAAAAAAATGTTGGCCAGCCAATGCTTAGCTTGTCAGTTGGGAATAACTTTTGATCATGGTGCGGATAAGATCTGGCTGACACCCAGTCCCTCTGGGAAAGAATATGTTTATTCAAACAGAAGTCTGAGCTTTCTGGTAGAATCATTTAGACAAAGCTTTTTAAACTTGTCACTCCAAGGGATTCTGCTCTCTACATCCTCTGTCTGCAAGAACCGAACTCTCTGGCATTAGTGAACGTAGTAGTACATCGGTGACATATCAGAGAGGCTAATTTTGCAGCCAGGGCCAAAAGTTCTCCATACAATTGAACAGACAACTACTGAAATGCACAGAGAAATACTGAAAAAAAAATTGAATGGGAAATTCCACAATTTGTTTCTTTGTAAATGGCAGTAGCAGAAGTGGAACCAGGTTCCCCCATTCTCAGGCCAAAGAATATATCTGACCTTTCTTGTATACTACTATGTTTTCTCTCACCTGCATGATCAGCAAAAGGATGTGTCATTTCTCAGCACTGTAACACTGCTAGGTCTAGATGGGATTCTGAGAGAGAAAAAGGAAGTGACTTTCTTCCTCCAAGGACTTTCTTTCTACCAAATGACAAAAGATTTGCTTCATGTAGTGACAAAGTTTCATGAATCCATTGGGAAATTTCAGATATTTTAAACACAGGAGGAGTTAGTGCCTGTTTCCCCCATATTTTTCTGTTTCTAATATAGCATAAACATTAACTTCGACACAGCGTTGGAAGTTTCTGTACAGTTCAGTTTCCTGTGGCTGAAACTTTACAGTTTCAATCTGAACAACTGAGCACATCTAACTATGTTACAGTTATATGAAGCGTGTGGGCTCCTTTAAACTTAGTGGTTATTTAAATGGCTGAAGATAGAAAGTTGGCGTAGCTTTTCATCCTCAAAGGAAAAACAATAACAAATATAGAAAACATTGCTTGTTTCAAACTGGGTTATCTGTATTTTTGTATATTGGTGTTATTTGACTACACTGTTCACTGTGTTTTGAGGCTTGCATAGAAAGTGATTGTTTTTTTGTAGCATTACTAGCTGCAGAGGCATTTATTAGAAACTCTTATTCAGTGAAGCAGCAATTAACAATTTATTTGTTATAGAGCCTTTTGTTAAAACAGAGCTAATTACATTCAACTTACTAATGAGTGTAAAAAAAAAAAAAAAAAGAGAGAGCTCAGTAAACCCTTGTAATTTAAAGAAGAAATCTTTCTTTTAGTTCTACTTTCCTGTATGCCACAGAGCTCTTTTTTGTATGACTTGTTTTTCAAGGACATTTTTGATGGGACACTGTGAAAAAAGCAGTGTCACTTTAGGACAGATCATTTCTCTTTGCTGCAATTTTAGCAGCCCTTCTTTCTCTCATTTGCTTTTTAGAAAGTGAAAGAAAAGTTTTTTCTTGTTTTTCTTTCCATTCACCAGATTTATATAGTGATCGCAGGAAGTTTGAAATTTATGAGGAATGTGAGATTACCTGTTAAGTCTGTGCTTAGGTGGGGTATGAAGCCCTAGTTTTTAGATTTTTTTCACTATTAAATACCCCTCTATTTAATTGTAATCTATATGGCTTTTAGGCCATACTTACACATTGTTTTTACTTCCAGATTTCACTCTGACCTGGGGCAAATCACTTAACCTCTCTGTGCTCCCACTTACTCATCTGCAAAACGGACAAAACAGAATTAACCTAATAAAGATTCACATTTGTCTTGTGCATTATCGTTAATGGGGATGTGAATCATATCGGTAGAGTGCTTTGATGTCCCCTGATGCTGCTGTAATCATCAAACTGTTACTCTGTATTTGGGCAAAATATCTGAAAATAGATCTGCATAAATTATGCAGGAATAAACTATACATCTAAATAATTGCATACCATTGTTAAACTGCTAGTGGCCTATGGAGAGATTTGTGAAACTCTTCCTATGTGTATAACATTTGTAACTTGGTTCTTGCTGAGTTTGTTTGTTTCTCTTAAAGATTTTATAGTAATAGGCCTTAACTTTTTTGTTCCTCATCACTGATTTTCTCTAGCACCGTTAAAAAGTTTTCAGTTCATCCCATTTGGAAATAGACCCACAGTGGGGCACAGGGCCAGAGGGAAAGGGCAGTGTGATTTAAGAAGGGGACAGTAGCAAGGGGGATCCTGAGAGCATTCTCAGAGGTGTGTGGCATCTTGCAGAGGGGCCAGAGAAGACACGGTGACCTCATGCTGACAAGTTTTTCCATTCCTGCTGCACACACTAATACAACTGAAAGCCTTCCCCACCTCCGCTTTATTCCTATGCACGTTCAAACACAATGGAGGGAGGGATGGGTGAAAGGCAGGCTTTCAACTTACCCACTTGAGATGAGAAAGTGGGAACAGCCAACAGCCTTCAAAAGGATCAGGGCTCAAGTACTGCTAACATACAGTTAGACCTTGACAACCGAGAGACTTCCTATATTTCTTTGTTTGTTCATTTGTTCATCCCCTTCCATTTATCCTTCCTTCTTCCTTCCTTCCCTCCCTTCTTCCCTCCCTTCTTTCCTCTTTTCCTTCCTCCCTCCCTCCTCCCTCAACCAGGACACTAATTAATAACCTCACTTATTCCTTAGGCAACTGTCATTTTTCCCTTGCTGTCACACAAATCAATCAGCAGTATATAGCCAGGGGGTTAATAGCAGTAAAATAATGAGGAATATCCAGGTTATCTTGAACCTTTTCCATCTCTACAGTTCATCATTTTTACTTTTACATCATGTTTACAGGTTTTCTCTATTTGAACTAGATAATGACAAAGTTGAGCCTATTAGGTGAAAGTAAACATGATGTAATTAACAACTTGGCCTGGGTAATTTTGTTGTTTGGTGAGTTACTTGCAAACTGTTGACCAAAGAAAAGTGCCAGTTGGGTAGTTCTTATGGAATATGTTATTGGCTGGGGAGTATGTTTGTAGGCATTCAAATGAATGTTATTTTACCTGTTTTCAGGATTAAGGACAGCAGCAGCAATTCCAGTCCTGAGAGATACCTATCTCCTCATAAATTTTCCATTGTTGGAAATCTTCAAATCCTTGGGACAATTTGTTTATTTGCTACCTAGTCCTTAGAAAGTTTGTGTTTATATTCAATAGTGACTCTTTGTCACTTATTAGTGCTGTCTAGCATAGAAAAATACTTCAAAAGGAGCATGAGCACTGTACAGGTGCTTTATTAAGTAAGAATAGGAAATAAAATGGCATCAAGTCACCTGATTGGGATGTGGGTACTGATACATCACTAACCAGCATTAGTTTACTGCTTCATCTCCTAAATACCTTTCTGAGTTGGACCATAATAATTAAACCGAGTTGATTTCACCAATCATGGCTTTAAAATCATATTCAGTAGGTAGTCTATGATACATGTAGAAACCTGTTGTGACTTAGGATGTGTCAGTGATAGAAAGCTTTTCACTGATATACTGAAAGGGGAATCACGGAAGGATACTTTTCTCCATTGGAGCGAATCAATGCAAACAAAACTTTAGGGCATTTGTTTAATTCTATGAATTTCTGAATATCAATTTCTTCAGTAAGGCTGTTTTTACCTGAAAGGAATTCTGAAGGGAAAAGCACCCACAGCGGGAAAGCCACGTTAGAGGTGGATGGTGAAAAGTGGGAAACAATCCAGAAAGCCCCAAATATAATGAGGAAGCAAAATACACTTTCATGTCCCTCCTCTATCCGAGGCCTTGGTTAAAGCATATCAGTCTAGTGTCAGGAGATTTCACAACTCATCCTACATTTTTATCCAAAATCCTTAAAAAAAAAGCTGGGCATACAAAATATTTACAGCTTGGTCTAAAGATGTAGGACTATAAACATTCCCTTCCAGAAATTTGGGGGAATTAAAAGTATCGTATTTTAATGTCAGAACAAGGTGAAACTCATCTGCTTCATTCCGCCCCCCACCCTCCCACCCCCCCCCCAAAAAAAAAAAAAAAAAAGATTGCTTTATTTATGTCTGAGTTACTGGAACAACTGGTCTTGATACCACCACCCTGAAGATACTGTGTGGACTACAGAACTCCCCACTTCTGAGTGTGAAAATAGTTGTTCCATACCGACAGTTTCCCCTCTGATTATGTAAGCTCTCAACAGAAGCAAGATCTGCTGCCTTTATTTGTTAGTGAGCACCACCTCCAAACTAGGGTGTTGCTCAATTTCCTTTTTTTTCTGTCCTGACAGAAATCAGTGAAGGAATTCCTCACTATAACTAAGCCTTATAAACTTTCATTTCTAACGTGTTTAACATTTCTAAGAAACATTGTTGATGAGCAAGCTGTAGTCACTCTCAGTTGTGTTGCCAGAGATACAGCCCTTTTGCAGGCTTTGCTATACTGGTAATGAGTCTTGTGCTGCTCCTCTCAAAGATGGGGACCTTTGCCTTATGTTCCCAACTACAAGGCAACTTTTTTTTTCTTTTTTTAACTTTTCCTTGAAGATACAACAGAAATACTGTGAGACTTTGTTTTCCCATTAGGTTATAGGCTGGAGTCCGTCTAGATCTCAAGAGTATTAATTCGTATTATTGGATGAGGGAATCTTTCAGTTTCTCTTCCAGACTGAAGGCTATGGCTCTGGGTTAAAATGGTATGAACCTCCATATCATTCTTGCGTTCATTATTAGAAAGAAGTTTGTATGAGTTTCAGTTACAACACATCTTGTTTTACCTAAAGTAGTGCTGAAAATATTACTGCTGTTTTACCTTTCTCAAATCTGGCCTATTTCATTATTTTCCCTACAATAACATCTTGTGCATTTCTTTATGTTAACATTTGTTGAGCCAGCACAAACACTTTCTTCTGCGTGCTTGTGAAGCCCTGTTGTATTGAAAAACAAAATTTCTGTTCAACCACTCTGTTTTACAAAATCTGATTCTGAAGTAGCAATTCCTAGGCCTCAAAAGCCTTCAACAAAAGTACATCCATTTACTTATCATGTTCTCCTTTATTCTATAATAAAAACATTAGAGCTTATGCCACATTTTGTCAAAGAATCGTCTAGGCTTATAAGAAATCTTTGCAATTTCTATTTGAAGTACAGACTTCAAAGCTCCTAAGCTAAATCCATAACTCTCCCTAGAAAAAGGTAATTATTAATTGATCTTGCCATAAGGCTTGTCAATCTTAAAAGACATGGATTTTTTAACCAACTCCATAAAACATTGTAAGACAATATGAAAAAGTGTGAGAGAGGTTATCAGGTTAACAACAGTCTTTCCTTAATGAAAACTTGTAACTGCTAAAAAGAGTAACTGGTTTCCTAATTCCTCTGAATATGTTTGTCAGTGTACTTTCAAAAGTATTTGGAACATCAAGATACCTAGACTTCTGCAACTTGTCTGAAAGCACACTGTTCTATTAATGATAAATTTTCCAATAGAGATGTTCACATGAATTTCTGGTGCCTCCCAATTTGCATGTTATTTCATAGAATCGTGGAATGTCCTGGGATGAAAAGGACCATGTTGATCACCCAGTTTCAACCCCCCTGCTATGTGCAGGGTCACCAACCACCAGAGCCACATCCAGCCTGGCCTTGAATGCTTCCAAGGATGGGGCATCCACAACCTCCTTGGACAACCTGTTCCAGTGTGTCACCACCCTCTGTGTGAAAAACTTCCTCCTAATATCTAACCTAAACCTCCCTTGTCTCAGTTTAAAACCATTCCCCCTTGTCCTGTCACTATCCACCCTCGTAAACAATTGTTCCCCCTCCTGTTTATGTGCTCCTTTCAAATATTGGAAGGCTACAATGAGGTCTCCTGGAGCCTTCTCTTCTCCAAGCTAAACAAGAAAATTGAAGAAACACATTCTGTGATGATGGAATGACAAGTTTGCATATAGAAGACAATTCAAACTTCTCTTTCCACCATTTCTCCCCTCGTTTTCCATTCTAAACTGCTTCTTTGTTTTTTTGTCATCTCAAATTTGTCTCGCTGTTTGTTGAACACTAAGAATATTTCAACGCATAAGGGGTGGATCCCAGAATGTACCTCTGAGAATCAGCACATTATTATAATATCACAATGATCTCAGTAACTGCAATTCTGCCTTGACTGGGTCCTGAACTGTCCATGCTGCAGCTGTTTGCAGTAATGCACCATTTAAGGGAAAAATACACAAAAAAATTACCTATACTACTACCAACCAGACCTTTCTCTTTTCTAAGCTGTGGCAGTTGGCAAAAGAGAATTGGATGAGTCACTGACACTCCTTCCATGTGCAATAGCTAAAATCTCTCCTTGGGTAAAAATTCCACTTGTCCACAATCATCTGAAGTGCAGGTTGGAAGTGAGTTGAACCAGAAATAGAAAGTAAAATAAGAATGAATAAGTCCATCTGCTGAAAATTATATGCATTCTCAAGTGATGTAACTCAGACAGAATTTGTTATTTCTCTCTCACACATTTAACCTTTGACTTCTCTGTTCTGTTCAGTTCCATTCTATTCTGTTCAAGGAATGCAAATATCTTCTTCTTTCTGGAAATATAGGCTTCACAGAGCTGGCCCATAACAATGATTATCAACTCTTTTTTTGAGTTATTACAGTCTCAGTAAAACGCTTTTATATTTGATGTGTTCTGACCAGTGCAGGTTAAGCTATATCCCTGCAACGCTCTGTGTGTAAGAGCAACGTTTCTCTTCAGTGGATTATAGCTGAGCATTTCAAAATGTGTGACCTTTCTTTTCCCTAGCACAAACACTACAACAATACACATACTGTTCCTGAAAAAAATAACTTTCTCTTTTTTTTCCAGTAGAGTAACAGAAATGATCTCCATGTTGTGATGATGGGTTGTACTTCATCTCCTCCATTCATTTATAAGTTGCCCATTTCTTCAAGCTTACTTTTGGTCTAATCAGTGCAGTGAAGAGCAGAGCTCTGAAACATTGGCAAGATTTCTGTTGTTCAAATTATTGATACTCTAGGAGATACAGACCTTTCAGCACATTCAGAAGTGTGAAGGCTGGACACTCAACATTATTAGTGATCTTTCTAGAGGCAATAGATTCAAATAATACAGCTTGCCCAGCAAAGTTTGGATTTATTGAGATTGAAAGATCTGAAGCACTGATTCCTACCTCTGGTGGGCATAAGAGCTGCATAGGTGATTGTGCACTGAGGTGTATGATTCATGTTTGAAGAGCTGAAGTCAGCTGTGGTAGGAGGGGCAAATCTTTAATGATATTTTCCTCTAGATTTGAATGCAGAGGTGCAGACCTCAAGGGTATGAAAGAAACTCTTTATACAAAGGAAGTTCTATTGAATATAATCCTCTTCATTCTCTTCATTGTGAGCCAATGTTTTTTTTTTTTTTTTTTTTTTTTTTTTTGTCCCAGACTGTATCTGTTGTGGAAAAAGTGATTCAAAGGCAGCAAAGGGAAAACTGGACATTGCTGAAGAAGACGGATGAGATAATTAGTTCTGGAATAAAAAATGCATTTTTTGGATATAACAGTAATGCTTTCACCAAATGCTCTCCCCTCCCTCATGAATTTAGGCAAGTCAATGATGTCTATGCTTGCTTAATTATAAAGCTTCATTATTTCCTATACCACAAAGTCTGCTTTTTGTTTTTATAGAGGCTTGGCATAATCTTTTTTTATAAATGCCAAGAACTATTCCAGTTAGCTTGTGGGTAATAGTGATCAACTAGCAGAAAGAAGTCATCTGAAGTCATATAGCTTTGACTTGTGCATAGCTCTGCTGAGTTGTCCGGTGCCTTCTTCGTGATGAGCAACAATCAACCAAACTGTCTCTAACTGACCATGGGGAGAACATCCAATTATCCTGCAGCATCAGAGGCATGATGTATGCATGTGTATATATAAACTAAATTTTGCAGTCTGGAGACATGGAGGATATATATCATCAGCTTATTTTTTACCCTTTTCAGTACTGGCTGGCATTTTCTGAATGGAAAGTTTAAAATGCACATTCTTCCAAGCAGGACAACCACAAAATGGTTTATTTTTGCAGCAAGTATTTTTGGAAATGTATCCCTTCTCTTTCACATTCCTTATGCTAATGTTCTTTAAGCACCAGTTTAAATACATATCACCACTGGCTCCTTCTTTTAATTGAACTTCCAGCATTTCTAGACAATGTTCTGTACTTTCCTTACAGTGTGCTGCATATTCTTGTATCAGACATTTGTATACTTACTGGAACACTATGCTTGCTCCAGAATTATCTGGCAGTCCTGCTTCAGTCTATTTATTCCATCACATGATTGTTTTAGTGTTGTTTGAAGCACTATTTTGGAGCCAGACATAATCATATTATACAGTTCCTCACCTTATTAACTGACAGAGAACTGTTCCCCATTAGACAATTGATCCTGGGCAGATGAAGCCATTAAAAACAGTACTAATTAGCTGAATAGTGGAGACAGTAATACAGGCTGCATCACTTCCTTTCATGCTTAGGGAAGTTCATTTTCCAGACAAATAATAATTGATATGTAGTCTTCCTTAATTGTGGTTGTTAACAGCTAGTATTATAATGACAGGCTGACAATCTCTGTCTAGCCTATTGTATGCTTATTTCTAAATCCAAGAACCACTGAATAAGGTTTTGGTTTAACTTGAACTTTGCAGAATATACTTTAAATGTCATTATAATGAGAGTTGGGCAGCTAACCTTAACTTATGAGTTATTCCTTACATGTACATGTCTCCAGGTGTCAGCTGTTTGTTTTGGAAGACTAGGTGCCCATAATTACATGGAATTATGGCATGATACATTAGAAGAAAAGAAAGCCCAACAGATGGTTTGAATAGGAATCCAAAAAATACTACATTAGATCCGTAAGCAGAAGCACTAGGCATCTAACTAAATTTCAGTTTACTAACTGTAAGCTATAGGTTTAGAAAACAACATAGACTAAGCAAAAGAATGCTTTGATTTTCTTCTCAAAGAAGTGTGTTCAGTTTTTGAAGATCTACGTGCATGTATGCACTTGTATATATATGTGCATGTGTATGCAAATGTAATGCAATATCATATTTATTACAGGAAATAGGTAGAATTCTCTGTAATTTGGTTAGGAAAGACATGTTCACTGTTATCCTCTATTTTCAGTCATAATTATACAGTTTTGTTTTATTTTTAATAAAAATTCTAGGTGAAGGATGATTTTTGTTCCTTCAGGCACTCCTTCAGGTACATCTGTCCTAAAATTCAACTACAAAAAAATCATGGTGATATCAGAAAACTTAGTTTCATCAAGAAGAATTAGCATGTGAAACAGCAAGCATTAAATGCCTATAGTAGATTCAGTAAAATTGCTTTTGAGGTTAAATGATTATAGCCTTCTAAAAACTGTTGAGTTTTAAAACCTTTTTCTCCTTTTGTAGATGTTTGAAAGAAAATGAACTAAAAAACAAAAAAATAAAACCCTTACTCCAGGTAGGCTGAATACATTAAAAGTAATAAGTGAGAGAGATTAAAAGATGATAGCTATAAATAAAATAAAATAAAAATAGATAAAAATTTGAAATATTACATCTCTGACAATAATTGGCTAAAAATCTTGAGTTTCTCACTATTTCCAGTCTTTTCCTTCCACTTACACTGCCCTTCTGTTATCAAAATGTCCTGTATTTTTGGGCTTTTTGTCGTTTTAGAATAGTGTTCTGAGTTAGTTGCTTTGGATTTCATAGCTGTGTGCAAGATCTTACATAGGTCACTGACAGCCAGATTCCCCTTGCTTCATTTATTTGGACAGTCAGTCCTATTAAAACATGTCGATGAAATTCTGGCCATGTTGAAGTCAGTGGCAAGACTCCAATTAACTTTAAGGGAATGAGCATTTCCTGTTAAGATTCCAGTCTTCTGTATATATATAAACAAGCAGTTAAACATAATGCTATCTTGCTCCACAAGATGAAGTTTACCATTCATTAACATTGCAGGTATTCAGAAACAGGATAAGTGACGACTTCATCACATTCTATAGATTTCAGAGGAGGGAAAGAGCTTGACCCTAATTATTGTCTTGGCATGTCAGAGTCTCCCATTCATATGATCTTGATCATTCAGGCATATGCAGGGAGGGTGTAAACTTTCCATTATTTAGACATCAAAAAATACCTGGATTTAAGCTTTTCTACAGTAAAGTGAGTTTCCTACATTTTTTTTGATGTTATTACTTTTTCTTGCCCATCCTTTACTAAAGAGAAAATTTTGTGTTGATGAAGAAAGGCAAATTTTCCCTTTAACTCAACAAAATTACTTATTTTTCCTGAGGTGCACAAACTCACTTGAAGTTACTGGTCTGACTTTGGCTTCAGTGGATTTTTTATTAGGCTCATATGCTATTGGCAGAAATAAATCAACAGTGAAGAAGGAGAAAGTGGGGACAAGAACAATGATACTCCTCTACAACACAGATGATTGTGATTCATAATGCTGGATGCATCTGGGATGTTTTTTTTTTCTCTCTTTGGAGGAAGACACATGGAAACATTCTGAATATTTTGAATATTTGATAAAATATGAGAAGAACACAGAAACAGGTATGTAGACACACATCTGTGATCATAACAAACGATTCTTTACTGATTTGGGATCTGATGGGGTTATAAAAGTTAACTGATTTTGATAGTATTTCAGATACATCTTTTGTCCTTCAAGCGTGGAAATGGCTCTACGAGCTTGTGTGTCGTGTATTTTGATATGTAACATACTTTTCTATTTTTGCATACATAAATCAATTTGCATAAATCCAAATTTCTCAGTGTCCAACTTTTCCATTTTATGCCATTTGTGTTATTCATATGAAGCCAAATATTACATGGAAAGCTGTGTGCTGAAATCAAATTAAAAGGTAATCTAGTGCAAATTCCTCAAAGGTGAGAGCATAGGGGCCTTGTCATTCTAAGAAACTGTACAATAGGAAACTCTCCTGATACATGTCTAAACTAGACAATACTTCTGGCTGTTAACTAATCTTGCATCAAATACAATCATTCAACAACCCTACAGAACAAAGTCAAGTTAAGCTGTGTAAGACACAAAAATCTTTTTAAAAAAAGGGCTGGAAAAGGATGGAGAACCAAGAGAAGCTGTTTACTGAAGCACAGGTAGAAGAGTGCCGTGCTAGCCATGCTAAATGGTTTCTTATGTTCTTGTTTGCTTAATAAGAACTGGAATACTTTCTTTTCAGTGGTCACATTTTTAGAGATCCATTTATAAATTAATTTAACTTGGGAAGAATATAACCTGCAGAAATTCATAAATAACTTTATAGCTGTACCGTTTTCCATGGAAATGATATCAAATCTAGTTGTTCAATTTACTGTGAAATAATAGTAATAGTAGTAGTAATAATAAATAATAATACAAAGACTTTACTAACCTTACTAGATCAGTTAGTGCAAGTTGTATTAGCACAAAAATGACAGAAACAATACTGGTTTATACCTCTATCAACTGACCCAGTGACTTAAATTCATCAAGTCTTTGCTACATTTTAATATTCATTGTCTTTTTGTTTACATTACAATTACATTTTCTTAGATGGCAAGATCAAGGAGGAAAGAATGCAGGTAGGTTTCAGTTTTCACAGCTTCAAACAAAAAGGGGAAATGACTCAATGTACATGGAGTGCTCTGAAAGTAATGCCACCAATTTTATTATGCTGGCCCACGACACCAGAGGTGAATGTTGGTGGTATGGCAGCAGAGGTTGAACCTTCCTGACAGTATCTTATTACATTTTGTTGCAGTGCGACAGATGATAGCAGAGGGGCAGTCTGACAAAATGGCATGGAAGTGTCATGAAAGTGTCTATGAAGAGATGTATATAATTAAATTCCTCCATGTAGAAAAAATTGTACCCATTGACACTTTCTGAGCTCTTATAGAGACAAAATAGTCAATGTGAGCACAGTGAGGTGGTGAGTGGTGCTTCTCCGCATCGATGACAGTGACATGAAAGACAAACCATGTTCCAGACAGCCACGCACAGTATCACATCATGAAATTACGAGTGTTTCAATCAGCTCATTTGTGTGAATCTGTGAATTACAAGAAAGGAATTGTACACAGAGCTGAATATCAGCTTCAACGCACTAAAAATGATGGTGACAACATGAGAATATCGCAAAGTTAGTGTCAGATGGGTTGCACAAAAGTTCACGCAGAAACAGCAAGAACTGTGTGGAAGTTTGTCAGGAGCTATTGAAAGAATAAGAGGCTGTAGGTGACATAATTAGATCACATAATTACTGATGACGAGACATGATGTCACCACCTTTCTCTTGCACCTTGATAACACCAGGCCCTAGACCACGCTGAAGACCATGGAGCACATTGCAGTCTTGGCTTGACTGTTCTACCACACCCACCATATAGTCTGGAGTTGGCACGTTTTCACTTCCATCTCTTTGGGCTGGTGAAAGATTGACTGCATGAGCAACATTTTCCTAGCAATTATGACATCACAGTGCCTCTGAAATAGTGGGTCTCATCCGCTGGTGAAGATTTTTGCAAGTGTGGTATGCAGGCTCTTGTTCATCACTGGCAAATCCATAACTAATGCTGGTGACTGTGTTGAAAACAATGTTTTGTAGCTGCTCTATCAAACATGTTATTGTGCCCTTTGCATCTGTTGCACTTTACAAGGAAATAAATGAGTCATTACTTTCCAAGCAGCCTACCTAATAAGAATCTTTTCCCAGTGACAAGGATCACAAAAACCTCAAATATCTGCCTAATGTGTGGTCTCACTGTCTGGGTCAAACTTCTAGGGTTAGTTATTTCTTTAGAGGAAGTTCATTGATTTGACTTTTCCTCATGATTTACTCACGTGTTGCTATGTTGTCTATTTTTCCCCCCTTTTACAGTGTTATCTTTCTATTGCATAGTACTCTTCTTACTGACCTAGAACAACTGAAATCAATGAAAAAAGACAGTTTTGAAAAGAAAAAAAGAAGATGCTTCTAAAAAAAAATGGTAGTCACTGTGTTTATGTAGGCCTTTCTCTTTGCCAGTTGTGTTGTTGATATCGATGGTGCTTTCAATCTGCCTATCACACTGGTCTAAGACTTTCAATGCATCATTTCTCACTGTCTGTCCCCTACTATTTCTCCTAGTTGTCATTCAAATTGTTCCACTCAGAGAACAAATAAATGCATGCCATGAAAACTAGCAAGATGATATAATGAATGAGTTACAATAAATGCCCCCAGCATAAAACAATTATGTACCTGCTATTGTCAAAAACATTCAACATTCCCTTTGTTGAAAAGGAAACAGCTATAAATTATTCACTAGGGCACTGAAACCCTTTTCTTTTCTTCTTTCTTTCTTTCTTTTCTTTTTCTTTTTTTTTTTTCTTGGTTGCTTCCAATTAATTTTTCCCTGAACATCCCTAGATATTTAGCTGAGGGTAAAAATTTACAATGCAAAGAGTTTTAGCTGTTCCTTGGGATTGTCAGACTGAGTGTCCAAATTAAAAATAATAAAAAAGTTTACCATATTTTTCTGTTGATAACCAGAGTTCAGTTATAAAAATATAATTCAAGATTGGCATACCTTATATGTGTTCAGGGGTAAATATAATCTTTTAACCTAGGGATCCTCTCAATCCCAGTAACTCCCCTGTATCCACCATCCTCAACTCTCCTCATTTCAGAATTTATCTCAACCTCATGCTTTCTTTATTTCCTTTTTGGCATTTTTTTTTTTTGTGGTTTATCACTGAATATAGTCTTCCTGATGAAATACTGAGATCCTGAACATTTTCAAGAAACTTTTAAAAAGAATTACTGAAGGTGCAGATTGTACAACAACTATGAAAACAACAAAAAAAGTTTTTTTGATGTATACCACCTCAAGTCAGAAGCTTCCTGCCAAACTATTTTCATGCACCGAGTCTCAGAATAAGGGCAGCATGCTAAGTTAGTGTTCTGTACTTACTAAGGAAGCTGTGGGATTAGACCCAAATGGAGCACCCAGAATAATTTAAAAAATGACAGCAACTGAATTCCGTCTTTTTATTCAGGAATGGAAGTGTGCTCATTTTACTGTTGACAGTATTCCATTTTATCCCAAAGGTCGACCAAAAAAAAAAAAAAAAAAAAAAAGCCTATAACAGTGATTCTAGATGGCACTAAAATGTGCCAGCAAAAAAGCTGTCTGTATTTCTGCTTCTGTTAAAATTTTAGTTTTTGTGCCCTGTACTGGAAGTAGTTGTCTGTATAGAAAGAGAGGTGCCCAGCAGGATTTGTTGACTTGTAGATTTCCAGGTGCAGAGGAAACATATATATTCAGAGTGGGCCATGCAAGCAGACACAAATGTTGTAGATCTCCTGTCCACCTCTCCAAGCCAAAAGCCTGTATCTCTATACCATTTCTAGTGTGTGGTTGCAACAGTGAATTTTACAACTCAGTTATAAATGTTAGTTGGGACTTTCTGTGGTAGCCTGAGGCTTAAATGAGGAATGGCCTAGGTTAAATTCAGATGGAATGCATGAACTATGCCATTAACCTAAGAGCCCTATGGAAGCAGGAAAAAGCTGCAATTACTTCCCAGCAGATTCCAGACTGTTCAAAGTCATTCTCTTCTGATTCACATACAGCATCTGAAGAGGAAGTGAGATGCACATGTAAGCCAGTCTGATTCACTGACAGAGACCCTGCATTCCTGACAAGCCACAAGTCCAAAACCCCAGGACAAGAAAGCACAAAAAAGGGAGATGCTTTTATTTTCATTTGGTTTTATCAGGACACATTTAAATTATTTCTGAAATACATTATTTGATAGAAGCTGGTTAGATATATGCTGGTTTGCTCAGAATCAACATTACTAATGGTTCACTGAAAGGAAATTCAGTCCTCCAAATTGCCAAAAGTCATCAAACATTACTCAGAGATGTATGATATAACCTTGGCTCATCAGACACCTCTGCTTTAATTCCCTTTGTAATCTTATGATACTGTGTGTGCAAGCTGAAGAGTGCAATCAGTTTATGAAGGATGTTACATGAGGTGGTTGCTTGTGCTACCAGCAGACTAACCTCAGTGACCCAGGAAGTCCCTCTTGGTTTTGCATTGCTTGTAATTAAAGCCACTCTAAGAGCAGTGAAATTTTGGGAATAAATTAGCTCCTCTGCTGTACTTCATTAAGCACTGCTCACTGCCTGCACCAGAACTGTCTTTTTGTTAAGTCAGTCACTGTGGGGAATAGAACACAGTTTGTGGATGTAGAAAAAATAGCTCATATATCAGTATCTCCATTTGATCCACAAAAAACCTCAATCATAAGAGTTAATGGTATTAAGTGTGCAAAGAATGAAGTAGACTCCTGGGTCTTCTTTCTGTTTGTTTAAAGATATTTTTTTTAAAAGATGAACATTTAATATTTGTGGTTTTTTTTTTCTTTTCCTAAAAAAAAATCCTAAATATTGGAAATAATTGGATTATTTGTTTGTGTTCAGCTGAGATTTTGTTTAATGAGATATGTAAGCAGAACAAAGTAATGAGAAATTATATTGACAATTTTCCTCCTCCTTCATGTGAAAAATACTGTCTATGACCCCTCATGAATCTGTTCTGTAAAATTCAAATGTTTGAAAACTGGAGAATTAATTATTTCTCCCAATGAAGCAGATTTGATTTTTCCTTGAAGACATTGTTTGATTTCCTGAGTTCACATATTTTAGGAAATAAATTATTAAATGAAAATTCTTGGTCTAGTCCTACTTACTAGTCCTGTTAAGTATCACGATATAGGCTAACAATTACAGTTGCTAAAAATTCTGAATAAATCTGAATGTAATCAAATGAATGAATGCGTATTTTCCCAGGAATGTTACAATGAATAATTTTCAGAGAACCACAGGTATTTTGAAGTTCAAGTGAGTAAATGGTTTATGCTAAAAAGAAAATGCTTTTTAGGAGCCCAGTTTTTAAGCGCTATTTATTCATTTGTCTGAGAATGAAAATAAAACATAAAGAAATAAATGTATTACTTATCAACTTGGATTAAAATGTGGCGTAGAAAATTCAGTACTTCCAGAAATGAAATAGCATTAAACTTTCACTTGCTTAAATCAATATTCAGTGCTTAAAAAGTATATGCTACAGTTGGTAAATAGATTCATCAAATCTACTAAGGCTCTTCTGAAATTCCACACTAGTTGTGCACAGCCTCCAAAAAAAAAAAAAAAAAAAAAAAAAAAAAAAAAAAAAAAAAAAAAAAAAAGTCACAACAAGAAGTTTTACTCATATTTTGGTTAAAATTGAACTGAACTTCTTTTTTGTGTAGGCAGGACAGCTCTAGCAACTTTATACATTATACAAAAGCCAATGCTCTGCTCAGTCGTATTGGCTCCTTGGCCCTTTGCTTCTTTATTTCTTCATAACGATGCCTACATGTGAGTTTTGCAACCATTAAATGTAATTAATAGCAGGACATTGCTGGAAAGTTAGACATAATTTATTTCTTATTTTTTTCTGTGCTAAAGATCAAGGGGCTATATCCTTTTTTCCTTCTTCCGCCATTATACATGCAGAACTATAGGAGAATGGACCCTCTGGGACAGCTCTAATATCCGGTACGCTGCTGCCTCCCAGATCCTTATTATAAAAAGCTTTCTACTCGAGCCAAGCTGTGAAAAAGCTCATGCAGTACTGGCTGCAAAATGAGCAACTTTGATTACGTAGTCCCCATCAAGAGTAAGGTTATAAGTTAGCAAATTGAATTCCTGAACAAGACCTATTCATCAAATAAATCTGAATAGCAAGTGTTTTCAAGGAGATTACAGCACGTTTCTGGGCAGTAAGAAAAGACGATGCGTTTGATGGAGAGTTTTGTCTTGACTTTCTCTGTTATAAAAATTAGAGCTAAGCGAATTTTTCTATGAATATTAAATCAAATTTTAGAAGGACCAAAAGTATTTAGGAACACAAACGAGTGAACAATTTGTACCAGAAACAGAAGACATTTTCTTTTAGTGCTTTCAGACAAAGATGAAGTGATTAATTTTGAAGACATCAGAACAAAACCCGTTTTTTTCTCCATCAAAATGAACTTTCCTATTTTAATACTGAGCTGAAAGTAAATAAAAAGATGTGTGCCTCATTCTAGCAGACTCCAACCTGCAGTAAAATCCTGCTGCAGTCAGTATCTTTATTAGATCCTTTTTTCAAATTGCCAACTAAATAGAAGCTGGGATGTTTTAAAAGGGGTGTTTATGTTTTAAGGAACACATTGTTATGACATTGGTACATCTTGATCTGTTCATGATGCCAAATTTTGTAATTTGCTTGTAATCAAGACAAAGGACCTCTTCCTTTTGTTCTAACCCATCTAGAGGAATTCATTATTCCACAATTTTCTTCTGTGGCAAAAGTTACAAGTTTCAGGTTTTCTGACAGCAAAGCAAAACAAATTATAAGGTAGGATAAGGATGAAAAAGCAAAGAGTTCAGAAATCATCCTTTTCTCCACCCTGTATGAAGAACAGTATTACTTGAAGCAAAGAAATTGTGTGGAAGAACTATACCATATTTTATGGGAGAAAAGCCTGGAAACACTGTCGTTTTAGGAAACAGAGGGGGAAAATCTCAGATTTGTCCTGAAGCAATTTGGAAGGGTTTTTCCAAGAAGGTAGCATGGCCAATAGCCCATCATGACATGAGTCACACAACTGGTAACACAATGAAGGCTACAAGCTTTTAAGAAAAGATTGGCAGGACAGGAGGGGCAGAGGAGTTTCTGTCTGTATTAGAGGGTGAATAGGTTGCAAGTGGTTGTCTCTCAAAAACAGCTATGATCAGCTTAACAGCTTGTGGGTGAAAACTATGCACCAGACCAATAAAGGACATCTCATGGTTGGTATCTCCTGTAGGCTGCCTGATCAAAGGGATTATCCATTATCTTTAAATTGGAAAGATATGGATTTGAAGGCTGGGCTATTCATTAGATAAGGAATTGATTGAATGGCTACAGCCAGAGGGTCGTAGTCATTAGCTGTATGTCTGGGTAGAGTCTGGTGATGAGTGATGTTCCCAAGAGTCCATTCTGGGACCAGTATTTTCCAACATCTTTATCAATGGCATAGGCAGTGAGATCAAGTGTACCCTCAGGAAGTTTGCTGATGACATTTAGTTGAGTGGTGCAACTGACATGACAGAAGGGACCTAGACCAGCTTGAAAAGGCTGGGGGAAATCCTAGATATGTGTACAAACTGGGAGAAGAACTCATAGAGTACAGCCCTGTGGAGAAGGACTTGGGGATCCTGATGGATGAAAAGCTGGACATGATCCAGCAGTGTGCTCTTGCAGCCCAGAAGGCCAACTATATCCTGGGTTGCATCAAAAGAGGAATGGCCAGCAGTGTGAAAGAGATGATTGTCCCCCTGTACTCTGCTCTTGTGAAGCCTCATCTGGAGTACTGTGTCCAGGTCTGGGGTCACCAGTACAAGAAAGATGTGAAGCTTTTTGGAGTGAGTTCAGAAGACCATAGAGATTATCAGAGGGTTGGAGTACCTCTCTTATGGAGAAAGGTTAAGTGAGCTGGGCTTGTTCAGCTTGTAGAAGAGAAGGCTGCAAGGAGACCACATTGCACCCTTCCAGTACTTTAAGAAAGCTTATAAGCAGGAGGAAGACAGACTTTTTACGTGGTCTAATAATGACAGGACAAGAGGAAATCGTCTTGAACTAAAAGAGGGGAAATTGAGATTAGGTATCAGCAGGAGATCTTTTACTCAGACAGTGGTAAGGCACTGGAACAGTTTGTCCAGGGAAATAGTGGATGCCCCATCCCAGGGGCTGTTCAAGGCCAGATTGCATGGGACACAAGGCAGCTTGAACTAGTGGTTGGCAACCCTGTCATAGAATCATAGAATCATAGAATCATAGAATCATTGAATCATTGAATCACTGAATCACTGAATCATTGAATCATGGCTTGTGTTGGAAGGGACTTCAAGGATCATCAAGCTCCAACCCCCCTGCTGCAGGCAGGGCAGCCAACCTTCACTTTTAATACTAGACCAGGCAGGAAGGTTGGAAATAGATGGCCTTTAATGTCCCTTCCAACCCAAGCCACTATGATTCTATAATTCTATGATTCTATGATTTTATGATTTTATGATTCTGTGATACCTCAGATCTGTGTTCTATGTGTAGTACAGTTCACAGTATTTTCATATTGGGCTCTGCTCTGCTGTGGACAATAAGTACAACAACAGTAAACTCCCTGCTCTGGCAGTAGGTACTGGAAAGGAAGATGAATTCAGGTATTAAGTGAATTTTAACCTTTCCTTCCCTCCCTTTTCTTGACTTCCCCTTCCCTTCCCTTTTCAGCAAGTCCATTTTTTTTTTAATTTTCCAAATGTTAGATAGATCGTTAAAATGCATTTTCAGTGAATTTGTATTGGTTGTAATTAACACTTTTAGACACTGATGCTCTAAATTGTAGCTCCAGATGGAGAGATATTAAAAAGTAGCTGTAGAATGAGAAATACACAACTTAACATAGGGGGTTGTCCACCTTGCCTTTGGATTCTCATTAGCTAAAACAATTTAAACTCACATAGTTCTACTGTGCTTTTATAATTGTCTTCTCTGGATGGAGCTTTAGTCTTACACATCTGCGAGACGGATCTCCTGTCTGACACTGCGGAAGGCTTTTTGTAACCACTTTAGCCATGCTCTAAAAGCTCATTAAACTCTTAATTGAATACAATTCATAATATAAAAATCCTCACTTCTGTTTCAGTCAAATGCAACCTTAGCTTTTCCTCCTTGCAAGATTAAAAAATGTCTAGTCACTGAAGCATCAATTAGAGAGGCAACAGGGAGAGCACAATTGTTCATGTTGTCTATGGACTATGCTGGAAGGAAAAATAGCTTCAGACCCTAAAATCTTTTGACTACCTGTGGAGAGGTAAGTGCAAAAGAACATCAAGACAAGCTATTGCTGAGCCAATTTAGCTATTTGTTGAAAGGCTGAAATAATAATAATTTAATATAATAAATATTGCAGGAGGGTCTTAATTGATATACAGAGGCAATATATCTCAGTGCCACAATTCAGCCTCACCCTTTAATATGGGCTGGTGTATTTATTTTATGTTATTTATGTAGTGTGTAGGCAGCATGATTTTGAAATATGGCTTTGAGAACAAAAAGATTCGGAGAAACTTTGGCAATGAATTAAAAGGGACAAATCAGAATCTCTTAAAGCTTTCTTCCCCAGTGAATTGCTTATGTACTGTTTAATGGTCTTATCTGACACCTCTTCATATTTTTTGATAACTAGCTATGGCTTTTTTGTGTAACTCTTTCCTACTGCTTTAATAATGTGTTTATGAATTTCTGGTTTGTTATGTACTTACATAGAGTAAATCTCATTGAGTTGAAGATTTTGTTCTCTAATTTGGGAAGGCAGCTCATGATCTCAGGATAAGTCTTCATATTTCTCTTAACAAATGAGTAGAATATTCAAGTTTTAGCCTCATTTCAGCCTTGTTCTTTCATCACAGAAGAGAAAAAATGTTATCATAATGTCTCTTGGGTATCCTATCTTTCTTTATATATTACATATAAGACTTATGCTGTATTTTTCTTCTATTCCTGGATATACAGAAAAGGTTATTCACAATAACATAAGAAATGAGGCTTTTGATATTAGTACCACATTATTCATTATTCTATTGGTTTACTGGAAGAACAAATGCTTTAGTTTCCTTCGCTTTGAAAGTAAATACTTGTTGCAGTTTTACAGAAGTAGGTATAAGGGAGAGGAACAGTTTACATACCTAGAAGAGAAGAACTGCTACAGATTTAACATCTCCTCAGACTGCACACTGCAGTCCTACTCACGACGTGTATCTCCTCTAATTTTCAGCATTGCAGTGCAACAGCAGGAGAAGCTGACAAATAAGATTACTTTGTAACAATGTTTTTGTTCAAAATAAGTACCTCTCATCAAAGACACTGGCTACAGCAGGGCAGAAAGGATATGTGTGGTTTCAGATTTTGCTACATTTCATACAAAAAGACATAGCAAATGCAGAGTTTTTGTATGAAACTGCGCATTCCTGTAGATGCAATGCGACAACTGGTGAATCTTAGGCATCAGAGGTGATTTGGTAGAAAAGATCCAGCTGGCAACACTAGTGTTAAGAAATTGAGAAAATAAGGTCTAACTTGTAATCTCTTTCCCTTATGTGACTGCAGATGTGCGCATGGAATAACAGCTGCATTAAAAGAAAATGCATCAAAAGTTGCTCCAAAATTAATGCCTCCAATTTGATTTCCATGGAAACTACAACAGATACAAAGAGCACAATAACAGTAATTTAAGCAAATTCTCAGCAATGAAACACTGGTTTTCAACATAATCACCACCATTACTTATGCATTTGTGCCAGGGATGAACAAGAGCCTGCATGCCACACTCATAAAAAATCTTCATGGTTGTTTGGAATGTGGCTTATCTTTCATGTCTCTGTTGCCACTGCTGAAAAGCACCACCCACCACCTCACTGTGCTCACACCCACTGTTTCATCTCCATAAACATTCAGCAAGCATCATTCAATCATGGAATCATATCATGGTTTTGGTGGGTTGGAAGAGACCTCAAGGATCATCAAGTTCCAACCTCCCTGCTGCAGGCAGAGCTGCCAACCTCCACATTTAATACTAGACCAGGCTGCCCATGCCCCTATCCACATCCAGCCTGGGCTTGAACACCTTCAGGGATGGGGCATCTACAACCTCTGTGGGCAGCCTGTTTGAGCACCTCACCACTCTCTTGGTAAAGAACTCCCCCATGGTATCAAACATAAATCTTCCTTCCTTCAACTTAAAACCATTTCCCCTTGTCCTGCTGTTTTCTACCCTTGTAAAGAGTTGACTCCCTTCCTGTTTGTAGGCTCCCTTTAGGTACTGAAAGGCTGCAATGAGGTCACCTTGCAGCCTTCTCCAGGCTGAACAAGCCCTGCTCCCTCAGCCTATCTTCATAGGGAAGCACCAGCCCTCTGATCATCTTCATGGCCTTCCTTTGAGCCCTCTCTAACAGCTCAGCTCCCTGTCTTTCTTGTATTAGGGGCCCCAGACCTGGACACATGTCAATGGGTGCCACTTTTTCTGCATGGTGGAATTCACTGACACACCTTTGCTTTATATGCACTTCCATGTTAGACACCATTTTGTCAGATTGCGCCTCTGCTGCCATTTATCACAAGACAAAAACATGTGATGGAATACTGATTGGAACATTCAGTCTCTATTGCCATACCACCAACACCTGCCTTTGATGGTGTGGGCAGATGTAATAACATGGGAGGCGTTACTCATATTTTGATTGTGAGTCAAATCTCATGGTTTCTCTATGATCTCTGAATGTTTTTCCAGATACCGTTTTCTGGGTGAGAATAATAAGCAATATATTCATTGACTAATAGCATTTACTAGCAGGGATACATTCCAGGGGAAAGAATAGTATGGCATCCAGTTTGTCACTGTACAATTCCCATACTACGAGGTGAGAAACATTTATAATAACAGAAGTAGTTTTTTTATTTTACTTATATATTTCTAAACTAAAATTATATGCCCTCTCAAAATAAATACATACAGCATGGACTGAAACTCTTACTTACATCCAGGTATTTCTGCTGAGGTTGAAAATAAGATTATTTATTTATTTATTTATCTTTCTATTTATTTTTAACAGAGAATGCATCCCTATACCAAGAAGAATACTAACAAGAAATCTTGTTTCTCTCACCGAAAATAAAAGATGGTTAACTCCTTTACGAATGATTAACAAAAAGTTTATTTTGGAATAATCTCTAGATCTATTTCTATTTTAAGTGCCTTTTAATAGAAAAATATACTAAATCCTTTTACGTGTTCATGTCTCACCTCTGTGCCTGGCAAGATCATGGAGCAGATCCTCCTGAATGCCCTACTAAGGCACATGGAAAATAAAGATGAGGTGATTGGTGGTAGCCAATGTAGCTTCACCAAGGGCAAGTCATACCTGACAAACTTGGTGACCTTTTATGATAGATTTACAGCGTCATTGAATAAAGGAGGAGCAGCTGATGTCATCTACCTGGACTTGTGCAAAGCATTTGACAATGTCCTGCGTGACATCCCAGTCACTGAATTGGAGAAAAATGGATTTGATGGTTGGACCCTCACTGGATAAGGAATTGGCTGGATGGTTGCACTGAGAGAGTTGCGGCTGGTGGCTCAATGTCCAAGTGGAGACTGGTGACGAGCGGTGCTCCTCAGATCAATGCTGGGACTAGTACTACTTCACATCTTTGCAGGCGACATGGGCAGTGGGTTTGAGTGTACCATCAGCGAGTTTGCAGATGACACCAAGCTGAGTGGTGCAATTGACATGCTAGAGGATGTTATCCTTCTGGATGTTATCCAGAAAGACCTGAAGGCTTGAAATGTGAACCCATGCCAACTTCATGAAGTTCATCAAGGCCAAGTGCAAGGTCCTGCATCTGGGTCAGGGCAATCTCAAGCACAGATACAGGTTGGGAAGAGAAATGACCATGATTACTCTCTTTAGCCTGACCCACTGTGAGAACCTGAGTACTTTCTGAAGCTCAACCTAAATGTGTGCTAGGATCCTGATGATCTGCTGATGTGGGTGCTATCTGTGCAAGCTCATCAAAATAACCCCTTTCCTTTATTATTATTTTTAATGTTTCCACAACTATATATATATACTCAGTTACTGTCCATTCATATAAATCTTAACATCTCTCTTATAGTTATCTATATAATTAGATAATTAAAACATAGATAATCAGATTGTAAAGCTAGGAAATAAAACTATGTCTATTCCTTCTGATGGCTGAGCTCCATAAAATGTTGCAAGTTGAATGCTGTATTAATAACTTTTAGGACTTCTGTGATTCTTAGTAAATCAATATTTAGGATCCAGATACAATAATTTACATCTTTTTTGCCTTTAATCCACATGAATAACAAGATGCATGACCACAGTCAAACTGCAGTAAAAACTGTCACACATACTCTAACTTAAGCCAGGGAGAAAAGGTTAATTTTGTGCAAATAGCAGAAGAAACTGGAAATTTCATTACAATAAATAAATAAATAAATAAATAAATACATTCGTACTTCAGAGCACAAACCCACCTAATGTATTTCTGGACATAGAACAATGCCTACTAAATCCCCACTGTTCCCCTAGATACGTAAGAAACTGTTGTAAATGCCTGATAAGACCTACTGCATTTAGGGCTTTATTTGGAGGAATGAAATTTCATTCAACAATGAGAAGAGTTACCATTATCATGTTGATGAGATTGCTATTCAAAGAAATGTGAGGCACATCTGTTGAGCAGGCACATTCTGTAAATCTAAATAAGCAAAATAAATTAAAAGAAATCCTAACGTGTCACTACAGCTTCAGGAAATCCTTCAGGTATGCACTAGGTTTTAAGATTCAAGGAAAAACTTTTTTTTTTTTTCTTTCTAGCTGTATATGATAAAATTAACCATCGAGGACATGACTAAGTCTGTCACAGTGTGAACACACATATGCACGTTCATTCATACATACAGTATTTTGAAAAAATATGCTATTAATAACTACTGGCTTCTGGGCCTGCTCAGCATCAGTGCATGTACATGGCAATCTATACATGTACATATTCACAGTAATCGGTACATCTCCATGCTGCAAATTACAGCTTTAAATAAATCATAATGAAATTGGAAGCAAGGTAAACAGATTTGATGTTTTATATTATTATGTCATTTAAATGACTGTGTATGATAATTAAATACCAAGTTTATTTTTTATTTATTGTTAAATTGATTGCTCTTGCTTTAGACCTCTCTTAGAGATTGTTGGAAGAAAAAAGACAAGGGTAGTTTAAAATCAATTAGTTGAATAAAACAAAGCTATCTTGACTAGAAAATGAAGTTTAGGAACTATGTAAATGCATCATGTTTTGAAATTAAAATCTATTCTGAGATAAGTGATGCTAGTCACACAAAGCAGAGAAAAAGCCTCTGATCAAGGACAATTGTATAAAGTTAATTTATTGGATCACTCCACTTAAATCTGTTGTGAAAAGTCAGATGATGATACGTAAACACTGCCCAAACCAATGTCTGACATTTTTCTGTAAATTTATGCATTGCTTTAACAGGCCGCTTTTCTGTTACTGTGCTTCTAAAAGCTGATATTTTGTCCACATGTGACATAACCTCATACAGGTAGCTGATCATATACTGCAGAGTGGAAACAACTTTCTTTAGTATCGCCTACCTTATAGGGTAGTGATATCTGGTTGTCTGTTTAAATTTTGGAGAAACATTCATCTCAGAAAAAAAAAAAAAAAAAAAAAAAGGCAGCTTTTGTCTACAAATCTTTATCTGGTTTATTATTTGCAAATTATTGCAAAAAGCTTTTGCATCTTATTGTTGCAAATGCTTTTATTTAACGCACTTTCTATAAAACTTGTCAGAATAAACTGAGTAACAGGTAAGACATACAAAGAATGGGGATGAAATCAAGTAGAGTTAAATATGCAGTGATATTTCTCTTCCTCCTTTAAAAAATGAAAAAAAGAAAAAAGTTATTGTATGTACAATGAACATGAACAATCTAAAATACCATATCTGTGCCATAATCTGATGTTACATCTGGTAGGAAACCTTGATGAACTACTACTCTAGAGTTCCAAAATTTTACTTCACTTCCACGTTCAGACTTGAAGTTCAGCTTGTTGAAATAAATCAGTCTTAAGCAGTCTTAACTTTACAGAGTAGCTCTACTCTGTAAAAATACTAATTTATTCGTTCGCTGCTCCAGAAAAATGTGTGTGAAAAACAGAATACGTGTTCAATGAAATCTGCATATATAAGTCTTGCAAATATAAATAGAAATAAAAAATGTCTAGTCTATATTCCTAGATGAAATCTCCAGTAAAATGGACTCCAAGTTGAGAAGATGCACCAGTAAACTAAGGAGAAATGTTTTACAGGAAGTCTCTAGTTCCTCTGGAAAGAGAAGGGATAAATTCTGGAAATTTAGATTCAAGGCAATTCTGAACAGAAATCTAAGCCACAGAGAGACATATCTAATGTATTCAGGTAGCCTTAACTCTGCCCATTAGCGATCCTTTCAAACTATCAGGCGATTATTTTTCTGTAATTGTTTTTGCACAGTCCAATTAGATGAACCCATTCCTGTTGGATTGTTTTCATTTTTATTTTTTGCTATAGTGTCACTACAGTGTGAAGTTAATGTTCTCCTGTATCTTAAGTCTTGTTTACCCAAGAGGCAGCTTGGAAAAAATATCTTCATTGATGACACCAATTCAACTGAGCAAATGCTGGCAACAGCGACAAAAGTCTGAGACAGCTTGCTGACTGCCAATGTCATCTTAGTACTGCCTTAGTTAGGCTTACTCCCAGCTGGGAGAACTGGCATGGTGTTGAAAATGGTGTTTATTGTCTAGGTCAGAGTTCTATTCTGCATTTAATTGCTGCAATACATCCTTTTTAGGTAGGTGTCTTCGAAGTTTTGTCAGACTGCTGATAGACAGTGGTAGATCTGAGACAAATTGAATAATTCGGGCAACATAAGAAAGAAAAAAATTTGTGCGTTTGAGTCTTTGGAAGTCTTGGGGCTAGGTGTGCACTCCAGAAAGGAACATATTCATTTTATGGCCTCTCTATTTCCTGCCATTATATTCACTTTTCCAGCAGTCCTCTTAGATTTCATGTTAAAGGTTTTGAATGTCTCCCATTCAGATTATTACATACACTAAATATGTGAGGCATTAGGCTTACATTTAGCCTGGATGCAAAGTCATCTTGATATTTAGTCATGGGCAGAGCAGATATTTAGGAATAATCACTTAAGAAATAATTACACTACCTCCTGGCAGCATTTTGGCTAAACTGTTCACTGAAATTCGTCTTACAATCTTTGTCCCACCCACAATGCTTCCCATAACTCATCACCCAGGAATGGAGTCTCCTAAGCTTGGTTTGGCAGTTGACTCCTTGCTTTTCTTTCTTCTTGACTCCTCTGTCCACTCAGGTTTACACCAGAAGTTCTCTCCCTCTGCACAGAAAATGCAGTCTGTACTGCATAGAAAATTCAGTCTGTACTTTTTCCTTGCTCTTCACTCTGCCTCAAATCATTTATGGAAAGGACAGCATTTAGATAGGCAGCCCTGAGTCACCCTTTCCAAAATGAACTATGAATGGCTGTGTAAAAAAAGAAAACAGATCACCTGAAGTTTGCTGTCTGTTTTAGGATCAAATTAAAATTGCATTTTTCCGGCATCTAGAATTAATGACTATAATTTAACAAAAAGTTCCATGACTAGTTGTAATTAAGTTGACTTGCATTTTATGTCTGTATACATATTTGTCTCAATTTATCCTCATGTCTCTTGTGACCTCAGTTTACTTTTCCTATAAGAACCTTGAGTTCTTCTTCATATTCCAAGTAGTCCATCACAGTATCCTCATCTCCCTGGAATCTTATTGCCTATACCAAAAGGAGAACAATGCCAAGCTGATTTTGAATCCCATCATGTTGATTGTCCTGTTGTGCTGACTGATGAAACAACATACCAAGCTCTTGAGTTTGTACTGCTTTTTAAAAATCGTTTTCTCATGCTGAGTTCTTTAAGTCTCCCCCCAACTCAGACACTTTTTCACAGACCATGTATAAGCTTAACAACTTAGAAATTTTTAAACCCTGTTAAACTGAGCCAACTAAAATCAGGCATTGCTGGAAAAAAAAAAAAAAAATGGGGGTACTGACAAACAGACAGACACTCAAAAGGCAAGGGTCCTGGGGAGGGATTGTGATTCTCCTTGCCCACATTTAAGCATAGCTACCTTCTGTGTGTGGTGAGGGGATGGGGGCATGGTATGGTTCTACATGAGCGCATACCAAGTAAATCCAGGATAATGCCAAACATAGTGATCTAGTTACAAACCAGGTGGAAGGGGAGATGCAGAGTCTGAAGGAAGGAAGGGTTCCAGTTTTCTAAACTGAACTGGATGAAGGGAGTTGTTTTGAATCACAAAATTAGAAATGCTTCTGTATTTTACATGTAGCAGATTTCTGAGCGGCACTTGAACGAGTAACTAACTCCTAGGAAGTTTGATACCTTTGCATATTTGTCAAAATGCACATTACCTTAGAAATTATATGTATTTTTTTGTTATTATTCAGGTATATTGTTTGTATAAAAATATATATGCAGAACTGAATCCTGTCTTTCGGATTAATACATTTACAAGACATAATAGAAAAGCAAATTTCATTAGTATTGCATAAAGAACAAAGATTGTCTCTAATATTGGGGAAAGTTAAAGAAAGAAAATTTCTTATCTGGTTGGCTATTTTAAAGCTCCTTTTTACGTATACTATTGATATGGTACATCACACCCAGCTAGAATAACTTCATAGGCTAGAAAATACTCCAACATGCTATACACTGCATTTCATTCTTAGTAGGGGTTTTTCATAACCGCTGTGTTTTCTGTGAAATCTGTGTGTAAATGCATTTTAGTTTAGCAAACAAGTCTGAGATCACATTTTCTCTCTTTTTTTTTTAAATACATTTTTTTAGACACTTCATGACTTCTCTTCCCTATGGAAAAATTTGTATTGGGTTATTTCATGACTCAGGTTTTCTTTAGCAGTCATGATCAGAAGGGATAAAAAAGGTGAAGGTAATGAAGATCTCCTCTCAGCTGCCACTGTTTTTTATTTTAATGTGTTAAGAAATACTTAAAACTAGTCATATAACTCTGTTTATTTCTAAGTTGAAACAAGTATTCGTTGTATAAGGAGAATAAGCATTAATTGACTGTGCCATAAATTAATAGATTATCTCCAGATTCTTGCTGCCTCCAATGCCCTCCTCCCAAAATCTAATGAGCTGTATAAAGTCTCTGGGGATTTTAATTGATCTTCTGAAGTATTTATCCATAATTTGAAAACACCTGCATCTTTCAAAGGTATTCAGAAATTCTTGAAAGCATTTGGAATAATGTTTTCAGAATGTGTAGTGCTTGGCAGGTGCCAGCTGAGGCAAGTTCTGCAGGTATTAATCTGAACACTGTTCACCTTGTTTGTTCATTAAAGTAACTTGTTATAAGCCAAGGTACATGGAATGCATGCTGCTTAAAGTGGAGTTAAAGCCTAATGAATTGTACAACTGCATAATATCCTAGACCTTTTTCCTTCTAATCTTTGCTCCAGCCAATGACTTGCAGATGTTTCATATGATCCTATCATATATAGAAGCCAAAAGTAACTGCTTTGTGTTGATACAATTCCAATGTCAGATGTTTTCCTTGCTTGCAATATTATTAAATCTAAAAAGGGAGTGCATGCTAATGATATTGCTAAAGGTCACTTTATTGCAAGAAACAAATGAATAAAAATTACAATAAATATGTATGTATTTATGCATATGTATCAAGCAATAAAACTTAGTGAGTAGATAAGGCAGATTTGTTCCCAAGTTTCCTGGTTTCATGCTGTACGAAAGTACTCATTTTCAAAAACAAAATGAGTTACTAATATTTACAGAATCGTGGTATGGTTGAGATTGGAAGGAATCTCTGGAAGTCATCTGGTCCAACCACCCTGCTCAGCCAGACCCAAATACAGTCAGTTGCCCAGGACTATATCCAGATGGCTTTTGAATATTGCCAAGGATGTTAACTCCAGAACAATAACTTAAATAATGTTGGCCATTGTTTTTCTTGCACAGAAGCAGAATTTGCAAAATATAATTAACTGAAAATAAGGAAAACTCTTATCTGATGTACGGCCTCTGCAAGTCCACTCACCTTTCTGTGCTTCTGTTACTTTCCAAGGACTGTGTTTATTTACATTGCAAACTCTTTGGAAAGAGGATGTTTTCCATATATTTGCATAGTGTTCAGCACAATGGGCCCTATGATCTCAGGTCTTTAGTACAATCCTGCGATACTAATGGTGAGATCCGCCCCTATAAGTGGCTCCTTAATGGAGGTATTAATCTGAAGGGTCAAAATCTAAGCTATAGAATTTGCCTGAGAGCAGGTAAACACCTCATTGCTCCATGTCCTCTGAGGCTATCTATGGTCACTGAATCAGTTGTTCAAATATAATAGGGCCAAAGAGCAATCCCTAGCCTCCAAATCAAATGGTGCTCACTGGACTGTATCTGTACTGCTCAAAATTAGCTCCCAATAAAATAAATTGACCACATTTGTACTACCAAGCACTCAGGCCTGGACCTATTGTGTCATTTCTCTCACCCTAAAAATAATTAACAATTTTTGGAGCTGGTTATTTTAGTCCAGAATACTGAGATAATGTGAGGTTGTACTGGCAGCCTGTGTCAGGGTCAGCCTTTTTACATGAAACTAAGGGTATACACTACACAACATGGAATGTGGGGATGTGTGAGGGCACAAATCCTGTTATAAAATTGCTAGATGATGTATTGTAGCAGGAAAAATATCTGGATCTATGTCACATGTGATGACTTTGAGGAGCAGCTGTGGCATGAATTATTCTTGTAAAGAAGTTTCCACTAGCTCATTTGGTAGATATGCTCAAAGAATGCTTAAATGCCTCTTCACACTAAGTATATATGCATTAAGGATATGCAGAGTGCAAAGCACAGCAACCCCAGTTACTCTCATCTAGCAACATGGCTGTCAGTACTTTATCCCTTTCCTAAGAGCTCCTGAGCTATTTGGCGACACATCAGCCACCATCTCACTCCTCACCTTTTAGGTGCTGCTGTATATTTTATTTGCATCTCTTGGCATATCTATCGATGTTGGACATTTCTTTCTTTAACACGTGACTTTGTTATGGAACACTGAAGAAGTCTAACATCTACTCTGAGCAACATCTCTGATATCGTTGTCGTACATTCAACTCTTCATGTTCACTTCTTTTGAGTCTAAATATCATTCATCACGGCAACAATCATTCTACTAGGGTTACTTCTTGTATTAGTATCGTAATAGTTCTACACAAACTTTAAATAATGACTACAATCACAGAATCACAGAATCACAGATTGGCCTGGGTTGGAAGGGACCTCAACTATCACAAAGCTCCAAGCTCCCCCACCACAGGCAGGGCCACCAAGCTACACATTTAATACTAGGCCAGGCTGCTTAGGTCCCCTGACCAACCTGGCCTTGAACACTGCCAGGGACGGGGCATCCGCAACCTCTCAGGGCGGCCTGATCCAGCATCATTAAAAACCAAATATACAAATATATACCTAAGGGATGAAGGAACACATTTCTATATCTTTTGAGCCAGTTGATCAAAAGATGTCTTTGAGACATGGGCTGGGCATGTTACAATTACAAGCAAATACATAAAATTTAGTATATCATAGCTGTTTTTGTTTGGTTGGTTGTTTTTTTTTTTAAATGACTGCAGTTACTATTATTGAGAAAAAAAGGTAGCAGTGTTGTAGTTTGAAGAGTTAATCACATGATATTCCTCCCTCGCTTCTGGAAAAAAGTAGGGGGGGATGGAAGAGGGAAAAAAACTTACTGAGATACAAATTTATTAAAAGAATGTGAGATAATACGGAAGAATTAAGAGCAATAAATCAAAATAAACCAAAAACAAAACCAGAGGGGAGAGAGAGAGAGTCAGACCCAGTCTTTATTGGCTGGCCCACTACCACTCATATCCTGGAAAAGACGAGAGCACTTCCTCCTCACTTGGAATCAGAAGATCACTTCTCCCAGAGCTGGAACTCACATCTGCTAGATTCTGCTGGAAGTACAGCACACAGGAATCGCACCCAGCACTGTGCTTAACAATCAGGCAGCCTACTGGGTGATGCCATGATATGGAATATTGACAAAACCAGGGCAACCTGTTTTTCTTAAACAAAGCTAACTACATGTAAATGCCCTGATTGTATGAATTTGAAGCTTAAACCTGTGAGATTTTAAGAAATACATAACAAAGTTATATGTATGTGTGTGAATTTACTTAGGCCACATAATATTTTCCTATGATCTGAGGAGTAAGTTATTAAGAAAAACTTTATAAAGAAGTGTGCAGTATCCTCTGTGCCTCAACTTCCCTTTCTGTTAAATACAAAAATGATGTTTCGTTTGTTTCAATATGATCTGAGATCTACTGGTTAGAATTCAGGGATTCAGCTAAGGAATTACTGTTCCTGGGGGCCAGCTCCTATAACAAATGCACTCAGTCTAACAGTATTTTCACAATTCTGACTGGCCCTTGATTTTCTGGTGTCTTCTCAGAATCCTCACCAGTGTAGCCTGACATCTATTATGAATGATGTTAAGACCTTTGGGGGTTACTTTGTATAAGGGCTGTTGTATGTTCTGAGCTAAGTTTTCACCAGTCTAATAAAGCTTTTGGTGGACTTTTATTGCCATTCAGAGCTGTATTAGTCTTTTATCTGACTGTTGCTTTGGCCTCTCCTTTGATTGACTGTGTCTATATCAGGAATGCTATCTTGGCTAAAATACCCTTCACTCCAATTATGATGCTACCTTTTAGGGAATAGAATTTTCAGAAAACCAGTCAGCTGCTGTTATAGGTAAGCTCAATGCTTTGCTATAAATAGCTTGATGTCAAAACTCTCTCTGGTTACGTAGGATAGACCTCCTTTTTTTTTTTTTTTTTTTTTTTTTAACTTTTTAAATAATTATCATAACCCTTGTTTTCTGGAAGCATGGTCCATGGGTTGGCATGTTTATTACAAGTATCTTGAGTCAGAAATGTGATCATGATTATTTTGGATCCATTTTAAGGTCCTATGTACCATACACATTTGTCCTCATCATATATGTACCTAAATGCCCAGGCAGAGTGGCTGCTACCTTGTGTGTATTTGGAACAGAGCACTGGAACAGGCTGCCCAGCAAGGTTGCAGGGTTTCCTTTTCTAAAGACATTCATAATTTGCATAGATGCTTTCCTGTGCAACCTACTGTAGGAAACCTGCTTTAACAGGGCGCTTGGGGTCTATCATCTCCTGAGGTCCCTTTCAGCCCCTATGATTCTGTAGTTGAGACGGATGAGACTTAATCACATAACATTAATTGCATAATGTATTTGGCATTAGTTTACTAATCTTAAAATTCTGTAAATTTCATATTAGAGATTATTGGAAAGGTCTGCATTAATATATGCTTCAAGGTCTGTGTGGGATGTGGTTCATTCCATTTGGTAGAATCATTCACTAAACCTGTTACAGCCAGTTGATCTTTATTTCCCCAGTACTTATTCGTAGTGAGTCCTCTGCTAGCACTTCTCCTCTCTGTACTGTCAGTTTCTGTTCTTCTCTGCTCTCCCATTGGTCTCAGGCTCCAAATTCCACATCATTTCAGAAGAGCACAGCTCCTGCTAGTCTCCTACTCATGGTATCACACTGGTTTAAGAAGCTGCTCTACCTCCTTTCATTGTTTCTTCCAGACCCACAAGTTCCCACAGCGGGGAAGCCAATTGGCTCCCAAGCTGAGCTCTCTTGTAGATGCCTCTTCCAGGCTTCTCCACTGAGACTCATGATTAGGATGTGGACCTCGCTGTCTCCTTTCACTTGGAAGAAAGTGATCTTGGCACTGACATTGCCAAGATATTGTCTTGAAATACCAGATAATTGTTATTCTTTATAAGTGTGGGTTGTATGGTTTGGATGGAGGTACTAGGTGACTTCTGTCAGTATATTTTTATGAGGTTACTATGTAGATCCATATAATGAGATAGATTATATTATTTTAGCTGTTCTTTCTAAAACTCCGGATGAAAAACATTTTAAATTGGGGATTTTAGGAATCACTCATCTCACATGATCTAATACTGCTTGCTTTATATTGCAGTGTGATTGATGAAAGGTCCTGAAGCAGGCTGTCTACTTCGTGACATGGTAGAAATTAGCATCACCCCATGATCTCCGGGACAACCCCAAAGGAGTCACATAGTTCTTCATTCTAAGCCTCACACCTGTATTCCTTCTGTGCCATCAGTGGAAGAACCAAATATTTAGGCCTGGAATTCACTTACCAACTATGCTGATGAGGCAGGGCATCTAAATTAGCCAGTGGGAAATACCAAATAGAAGGAGAGATTAGAAATTCCTCCTTGTGCCTTTAACTCCATGCCTAATACAGGTTATTTGGTTTAGCCAAATGTGCATTCAGGTACACATTCAGGTGCACATTCAGGTACACATATGTACAAGTGTGTAAGAGATTATTCTTTTACATCATTGTCTCAAAGCTTAAGTGTAAATAGTTTTATGCTCGTATTACTTAGATTTGCGCTCATAGTCTTTTTTTTTTTTCTTTCCCCACAGTATTTGACAGCTTCTTCTGCAAGAATTTGTCCAGCCTCTTCTTAAACTAATTCCAACTTTTAGTCCTTTTTGCTTGCTACCAATATCTAGGACCAGCTGGATGGCTTTCAATCCTGCCAACTGACTCATGGATGGTGGCAAAAAAAAACCAACTATTTTCTTCGTATTTATTTTCAAATTCTGTATTTTTTCTTTATCTTTTGCATTTCTTCTTTATCCTTTATTTTGAACCCACCACTTGCTGCTTTCATCAGTCCTTTAGCTCTGTTACTGAAATGAACAGTCAACAGAATATATTTGTGTGGCAACACTAGGTGGAGCACAGCCCTTGAGAGGCTGTCAAGTATACGCCATGACCAACAAGTTACACGTCGGCTGGTGTTCTTGGAGAGTATCACTTACTCAGAGATACAAAAGCAGTTGGTCATCACAGCCATGAGGACATTACACCTCAATGACAAATCAAGGAATTTTTGGCATCCTCAGCTCTTGCTCAGCTTGACCGGCTATATCAGGCAGTGCAGATTATCTCCCTCGGGGGCACCCTGTGCTGAGAGTGCTCCCTGTCACAGAATGATGGAATCACAGAATAACCTGATTTGGAAAAGACACATAAGGATCATCAAGACCAGTTCTTGATACGTCTCATACACGGAGATGTGCCCCAAATGTGAGAAGAATGTGGTTGCACCTGAAGGCTGCAGAGGATATTGTCTTACAGCTCAGATGTTTTTCAAACTTTGTTTCCTTTTTCTCCAACAAGCTTGTGCAATCCTTGTTTTAAAGCCTTTGAAGCAGGAGATTACTCTGGAAATGCCAAAACAGGATGACATGTAGTGGCATTTGCAGACAGCAGGAGACAAGGCTGTAAATCATTTGTTCCTGATGGTTGGTATTTTCTTTATATTCAAATTACAGTCACTGAGAAAAAAAATCAGTCCCATGCTGCTAACTTCAGCGCTAATTATACCACATCTGGATTTGGCCCAGGCAGTCCACACTCACGTCAGTGCAATGAGATTACATGGGCAGAAACATGAGGCAAGACATGGTATTCACAGTTCATCAGTCTTCTGCCATTTGCATTCGACCATATCAATTGTTAGATCCTGCCTGGCCCTCAGCTCATTTTTGTAATATTTACATCGCCAATTTGTCCACAATACCAGCGCACTAGAGCAGAACTCCCAGAACTAGCAGTTACTGTATACCAAAATTGCATTTTTTTTCTCATTCTGGCACTTAATAGGCAATGCTTTTCCACACACACACAAAAAAGTAAGAGCATTTTTGTAAACAAGTGCTGTAAAATGAAAGTGCTCAAACAGAGGGGGAGGAAGAGAAATGCAAACCAAATTTTTCTTTAAAAGCAAGCCTTTCCTCAGGGTACAAGGCAGTTCTAACAGGTGGAACATTATTAGAATCTGTAGAAAGATGAGATGGTCACATATTTGTTCTGGAATATGGTGCGGGAGAACCAGAAAAATGGGATTGGTCAAATTCATCCATTGTTTGACCTCAGGAATGAAGGCAAGTCAAAATAGAAGTAGTGCCAATGTTTTAATGTTTAGCTCTGTTTTGTATAGGTCACTTTTTTCATTCAGCACAAACTATACTTTACTCAAAATTTGTGTGATTAATGCATTGATTTAGCTTCCCAATGTGCACTGCTGCTAGGCGGACTCAGATATTATTTATTTTTATTAGTTTATAATATGTCAATTTTTCTTGCTTATCTGTCAGCTCCCACAAAAATACATAAATCAAAAATATAGCAATGTGGACACTAACAAGGCATAATTATTGTAGGGTCTGTCCCCTTTTAAAGAAAAATACAATTACCTACCAATATGTTGCTGGGATTAGGTCAGAATTTGCATAATACTGACTCATATTTTCTTAACAATTTTAACATCAGACAATAGGCTTTGCAAATCTATATTCCTTTCCTGTTTTTCAGTTTTATTTTTCAGGCTAAAATAATAAGAAGCTCAGTCAAAACAAGATAATTATTGCAGTCTATCCCCACAGAAAACTTTAATTACTTCATGGCATGTTTCTAGGATTAGGTCAGATTTTTATAAGGCTGATTTATTTTTTTTTTTTAAATAACAATAGGCAATTAAGTCTTCCAAACTATAATTTATTACAGTTAAATTTATTCATTTTTCCACGGATAAATATTTAATAGAAAATAACTCAATCACTGCAGGAGATTAAGTAAGATTTTTACCTCAACATAATAGAAAAACAGCAGACAGTTTTCTGTTCTTGGCTGTAACACCAAATACAGCCAAGTTAAATGACAGGATGAAAATTGTTGAAAATTTTTGACTTCTGTGAAATAACAGCTACTAATGTATAGGATTATAAACCCCCCAGTAGCAGACTACGTAGCAAATAGATCCCTCCTGAAATACAGAAAACTATGGTTGGGATCTAGGGTTAAATAACCGTGATATATTTATAGAGGGCAAGGGATCACCATAAAATAAAGCAGCAAATAGTAAAGAAGTCAATGTAAAAGAGAGGCCAGGGATTTAGGGTATAGAGATCATAAATTTTCATCGATATAAACAGTCCACGTACCTCAGGAGCTGAGTTTTAGCTATAATTTCAGGTCTGACCTATAGGCTTTTGGTGTTCACAGTGCATGCACGATCAAGATGCCATCTGAGGAGGTGAAAAAAATGTTTTAGATCTGTGTGATTTACTCATTTAATCATCCCCAAATCCACCCCAAACACAACAATACTGTGTCGAATATCAGTACTTGAGAAGATTTTATTGTCCCACTAAATTACATTTAATTCTTACTGTAACAGCTCATATAAACAAGAATAGTGAATGATTTTCTCCCCAGTGTGTTCTTCGTGAGGCAAGAAAAGATTGTTATATGGAATGCATAGATCTGGAAAAGGTCACCTTTTCCGTATCCCTCAAATCTCCAGAACATGCATGGATACTTTCAATTGCATTGGATGGTTTTCTTTTTCTGCTTTAAGGTGATATTTTCTGTTTTCAAATAATAATTATGAAATCGCCACAAAGAACCATTTGAGGCTTTTAGCTTTTAACTAATTGCTCTGAAAGAGAATTCTAAATGATTTCCAAATGACTTAAATGATTTGGCTGAAGAGCATCTTATTACAAATGGGCTTCATTGAAAACATTGTGTCAGCACTAAATGAGGTTTCCCCCCCCTTACTTTTCTCTAATGGGCAGATCAGAACATGTAAAGCACCCTCCCTGCAAAGACTTTTAAATAGTCTTCGGACCAAACCTTTATTTAGACAACATTCTCTTTTTAATGGAGTTTACCACCCTGTAATATTTGGCATTATTGCAGTCCTCGCAGTATTCCCTGTACCGCTAACCTGAAATCCTCCAAATAACCCCGGCAAATTTAACACCAGCTTGCAATAAGTACCCACTCATGCACATGACTCCAAGCCTGTCAGTGGCACTGCTTTGGTACAGATGACATCTTCTTGGAGAATTTCTGGCTTGGGGACTGATCCAGTAACCCTTAAGCAAAGGAAAAATCCTTACACATGTGCATAATCACATTAGTTTCATCAGAACCAGTTGCATAAATTGCACAGCCCGAGAAATAGCTTGCAAGGCACAACCCAATGGCAGTGGACCATTTACCCTCTCAAAGCTGCTTGCTCAGAATCCTGCTGGCTTTCTAGAAATTCTGTGATAGCATCGAGGAGACCTTTCTCCTGTGCCAGCCCTAACGAGATAACTGAATGACTTGTAAAGGAAGAGTGTTTGATGTAAGTACCATTTCTCAAATACAAAGATATCCGCAAAAGATGTCAAGCAGCTTTGCCATGGAGAGCTCCAGCATTATTCAGAGCCACTAGGTAGCACTGTTGTATAGAGAACAAACTGGCTCCTTCACTGAGCAGCATACAAACAGCCTCATGCTGTGCAGAATCTTGTAAATACTGTTTTACAGTTTTCACTAACAACAGAAGTATATGAGATCAAGAGAGAAAGACTGGCATTTGGAAATCTTTGCTTTCTCTGCAAAGGCAGGTCCAGGTCCTGCTTTTAGTTAGGTGGTTCTGTTCTGCTTAAGGTGTCCTGAAGATAACAATATTTTGGAATTGAACTTCTAATTTTTTATTTTTTTTTCTCCTTTGGCAAGGAGAAACTGATGAGGGACAGGTTTGGGAGGGGAACTGAGCTGTTATTCTTGAAGAATTCTTGACCTGACGCGCATGTTTCTGGAGACCCTTCCAAAGCTGCTGTGGGCCTTGCTATGTACATAAGCTCTGAACATGTGCTTCCCCTTCCCTCCCTCATTTGGCAATGTTCGATGGTCCAGACAACAGAAAAGCACACATCAATTACTTCCCTATGTACATTACACACTCTGGGCAATCACAAACATTATATACTGTTCATGTGTGAACAATTAATTACAGTTATATTATTTAGTCACTCTTTCCACTACCATTGTCCAAAGTAAATTTTTCCTTTAAGTGTAATATGGTTTTAATTTAGGAAGCAGGGTTTCTTTAACCTATTTGACATTATGCAAACCATCTTAAAGGAGGTTTCATGCTATTTCCACTCTGTCTGCTAACTTAGCTCCCTGCCCAAATGTGAACTGTGTTTTATCAAGCAAATTACTTACAGAGGACTTTCAAAAAAGATGGTGGGTTCATTTCTTTACCCATATTTACTCAGCTCTGGTGTAAATCTTTTTGTATTTTGCTCTGTGGATTAGCACCTCTGTCATCCTCTGACTTCCCCTCTCTTTAGGGCAGAAAACTGAGACAGCAGTAATGTGGAGCAGAGCTGGGACTCACACTGGGAAGCTCAGGAGGGAACAGGTCATTGCAGAGGCCTGCAGCCAGGCTGCATACCTGGGCAGCACAGTTGGCTTGCTACAGCCTTACATGGGCAACTAGCTGCTGCAGATTTTGACTCTTTCAGTAACAACTTTTCTGCCCGCTAATTAAATCCCTTACTGATCTAACACCAGAGAAGACAAGCAAGGTTCCCTTAAAAGGGTGCCTAGATGAAAACAAACTTCGCTGATTACAAGAACATGTGTTTCATGCAATTAACCCATTCCTGGGTCGTGGCAAGGAGGAACGTGATCTGAGGCAAAAAGGAACAAATGGAAGAAGAGATACCTAATAGACTGAAACAGAATTTTATCCATTGGTCTTTTTAATTTGAGGCCGAGAGGCTTTTTGCCTGTGATCAGACACAGTTGCCTCTTCTACTTTTGCTCAAATGTAGCTGATGATTCCACTTCATTTCACTTAACACTAACATAGAATTAATATTTTTAGACAGCACGATCACATACACGGACTTTTACTGCAGAAAAAAATAGAGGTGAACTGATATTGCAAATATTCCGTGTTAGATTTCTCTGGCATATTTAATTGCACTTGTTTGCAGATACAGGTGCAATTTTGTGAGTGTTTTGCAGTCAAGCTGGTATGCCTGCATATTCATCGAAAGGGAACGTACAGTCGTATTGGCAAGTATTCTCACATAAAAATTCAAATGTGCAAGTTTTTATCTTCAAACTGAACGCTCATCCAAGAAGGGAACCAATGGACTTCTATAATCTCTCTGACCAAATGTAACAGAGCACTGGGAACCAAGTAGCGGGTACCTGCAGAAAGTGATTTGTGCTCAGCCTTGAAGCTTGCAAATTTGCAAAAGAAAGAAATGCTTGATTTGGCATCAACGATAGCACATAACAAATGCAGTGTGTTTGAGGAGTGAGCCTAAGACATCCAGTGTGAATCACGGGATATGTTGTAATAAAGCTACATAGAATGGAGGATATCTCCTCCCATGGAATTTTGTGCCCATTAGCACAGTAAAGGGCAACAGAAAGAGGAGACAGCAAAATTGAAGCTGTGGAGTTTCAAAATGGAGGGACTGCTTGTACCCTAGGATAGAAGGAAGCTGTATCAGTAGGAGCTTCACATGAGTGTAAGAATCTGTCTTTACACGTATTCTCTTCATAGGAATAGGGCCTTGGTTAGAAATAGCTGAAAGGATACACTGGTTTTACTACTGCATCCACACTTGTCTTTGTAAACGTGGGGTTTTTCTACACTGAGAAATCACTGTTGACAAAATGAACAGTAGTATTTTCTATTCTTTGTGGTAAAACGCTACTCATGATTTCTGTGTTCTGAATGTTTAGTACAATATTCCTTTTCTTCCTGCTAAATTTCTTCCTTAAAACAGGCTGTATTTGAGTGGCCACACAACTCTCATAGTTGAATACATTGCCCTAATACAAATACAGAAGCAGAAATAGCACATGTGTTCTCAGCCATGTTTATTCAGGGATCGGGCAGATGTCATGGCAGAGGCTTTGTCTGTATATACTGTACTGCAGGAGTCAGCTGCGAAGGACAAATCTGAGGTGAGGAATAGTCCTTTCTATACTCAAGTGAAACTTCAGTTTGTTAGCTTAGTTAGTATATATGTGCATATAATGAAAGATTGCATTCACGGCGTGCTTACCTCTGTCCTGTTAGCCTGCATCCTGACTGTAAACACTACACAGATTGTAGTCTTCGCCCATAAGACTCTGCACACTTTGGAGTGGGTCCAGCTGTTACTGGGTGTTAATGAATGTGCACACCTGGTGGGAAGGACTGAGATTTGAGCTCTGGCAGAAAGGCAGTGTGGATGGCCCTGGTTCAAGGCCCTGGGCTCTGTGAGCCACGACATATGGCTTTCAAACGTTGTAAACTTATTCAGTGGTTCTCTGCGTAAACAGCCCTCGGAAGACATGAGCACACATGCATCTGTTCCTTTTCTGCCTTTTTAAGAAATGGGAAGTGAAGCAGTCCAGCCCACACCCATCTCAAATTCGTGCTAATTAGTCTTTAAAAGCTAATGGATGTCAGCAATGTATGGGAAACACATCTCAGAATATAATGGATATGAGTTTGGACAATAGCTCCTGCATTTAATGTTGAGCAATTTTTATGTAAGAAGTGGAACACATTTATGAGAAGTGGATGTAGGATGTATATAACTAATTACAGTGCAATTAATGCAATGGATCGCATCGCTGTTCTACTTCCCCAGTCATTTTGATATAGTTTCTCCTGACTGAAGCCAGTTTATATTTATTATAATAACTCTCTATCTCTTTGCTTTCATTCTCTTTTAGCAGGAATAATCAGCCAACAGACGATTGGAAAATTAGCCCGGGGAACCCTCTTTACTTTGCACTCTTCCTCTCTCTCTCCTTGTGTTGAACTGGTGAGCAGATTTAACCTGTGACTCATACACTCATTATTAGACCAGCAATGTTTAGTGCAAGTTCTGTGTTAGATGTGCCTGCATTTTCATATTAGAATTCAAGGGGGCACGTGTGTGTGTACAGCACTGTGTATATTATGCATACAAGTTATTGTTCAAAAGGTTTCTATCATCTATTCCCTTGTAACACCTCTATGCTTGAAACACAGTGCTGTAATGTGTCTGTACCAATCAGAAAACTGAGCGATCATAACATTTTCCTTATATCTAAGCAAAAAATATTTCAACTGTCGCATCAACAGAGTAAATCCCATTTTATTGAGTATACTCCGAATATAAAAATGATAAATGCTAACAATTAGATGTGAGTCATGTGTGTCTTTCAGGGCCTTAGAACTGGAGCATACGGGATTGTGTAAACCTGACCTTCCAGAGCCATCCACAGAATAGACGCAAGAGCTATGTAAGCAGGTTATGGAAATGTGTGATTAACCCTTGCCAAGGTGGCCCGCCAAATGAATGCTTGCTGGATTTCTTCTTAATAACTGGTAGGTCTGATCCACTTAAATATTTATTCTCTCTCCATATAATAAAGACCTAGAAAAGCATTGTAGCAGTTTTTTCTTTGAAGACTGTGGCTGTACAATAGCAGGCAAACATTATCCCTGAAAAATATTAGCTCCTTCAAGAGCCAGAACTGTATTTCCAGGTTTAAAAAGGCTTGACACACAACTTGACCCGAAGAAGGCACTCTTCAGGCAAGCCACATACCTATGGCCAGTTATCCCTCTTTGTTATAAAAAAGATAGACACCAATCCCTTCAGATGTAGCTAGGAATAGAGAGGACTTTTTGTCTTTTTTTTCCAGTGATCTCACATGACACTAGCTTGTTCTGCTTGCGACCATCAGCAGAGTGGAAAAAATATCTAGGCTTAAAAAATTCCTAGGCTCCAGGTAGTAGGCAGTGATTAGCTAGAAGTACATTTGACAAAAGGTAAACAAAAACTATTAAGAATGTGTCTGTCTTGTAAGAGGAGATGTTGGATGCTGTCCTTGGGTCCTGCTAAACTTCCTTTAGTTTTTTATTTCTCACAGGCTCATTCTGTGGAAACTCAATAATACAGATCTTTACATTTCGATAATTATTTTCTGGAAAACAGAAAGAGCCTTCTGTTGTAGCTCTATTCTGTTTGCAAAGCTGTTTCAGTGCACCACATCACGTTAATGACAGAATTAGTGAGCTGGATATAGAATTAAGGGGTTGGAAAACCTTATTTTTCTGGCTTGGCAAGATTTTACTAATTAAGTGTATCAAATACCAATCCCTTGGTTCCTTTTGTTTGGCCAAGGGAGCGAAAGGAGTATATATATTCCTTCCTTTCTCAGAAACATTGTTTTTGGATCCTCTGTGCATAATGTGTCCCCGTACTTAATTTAGCAAGCAGCGGCAACGTTGGCATGATATGACTTCTCAGTTTTGCTACTGTCTACACATGCTTTTGTTTTATGTTTCATTATCCACCCTTGATCCATAGAAGAAACAGGAGTCGGAGGCCATTCTGGCTGGAAAGGCTGGGCTCACGATATTGGGATGCATGACCTCAGCTCGCTGCTAACCCAGATGGCAGATGTTATGCAGTACTTTAAGTCCTGCACTTAAAACAAAAAAGTGAAACTTTAAAGAGTGTCTTTAATTTCACCCTCTGGGGCCTGCCAGGCGCTGAGCAGCTGCTGAGGCTCTTGTGCTGCTGCCTGCGGGCTGAGATGTGGAGAGGCACCGGCACGTGGGTCAGCAGCTTGTGCTGGCCTCCGAGCACATGTAAGCAAAAATAGGGGCTATCATTGCAGCAAGCCTCGGATACTTTCACCCAGCACAAGAGTTCCCAGGACTGAAATCGCCATTCACTCCCAGCTGTGTTCCAGTATGAACCAAGTCAGGGTTTTGCTGTGTCTGGAGAGGCAGATCCTCTCTGCAGTGGCTGACAAAAATGTGTAGTGCCTGGGATAAGCGACTGGCTCTGCCCTGGAACAGGGATACTGCACGCTATTTGGGAATTTTGTCAGACCATCAGAAAAGCTTTTATATAAAACAGAAAGCCCCTTAAATTTTGGAAAGCATCCAATCTCAGCAAGCAAAATCTCCCCACTCCATAAAATAAAAGTTTTTCCTGCCCGCTCTGTTTTTAAAGAGAGTTCCCCCAAATACAAAGATATTTTCTGTCCTGTGGGAGTTAAGATGTACATTTAATGGGAGTCAGGCTGGGGACTTACATATGTAGAGAGGTGGGATTTCATGTTAAGGAGTAGGTAGGGCAGGGTGAAGAAGCTTACAGACTTCAAATGATTTGCCATTGACGGACACATCTTTTTCATTAATACTTACATATGAGTTAACTGCATCCCCTTTTCTAGATATCCCTTCCTCATGCTAACATTCTCCACCAATGAATATAAATGACTAATCTAATCAGTTTCCCTTAACCACCTCAACATATCTTATCTTGAAATTGAAATGCCTACAGCCAAATTTATTTCAATACTGACCCCTACCCCCTCTGACATACCTTATTTTGAAGCCTAATATGCCTTTTCTCATAGCTTTTATTTATAGGCTTTATTTTCTATTGTGTGCTTTTCTGTACCTTAGAAAATAGAGGCTGCTCTTTCAAATCTGCAGTTCTCCTCATTTAACAGGTGCAGTCTGAGGAGCACAGTAGTGACAGGATTTGACCAAGCTTTCACAGAATATTAGTCAAAAAAAAAAAAAAATCAAGCTTCCACACATCCAAATTTTGTCTCTGGCATTTCTCTGTTTGGAATGAGGCCTAGATTAACGCTAAGTATAAAAAGTTATGGCATTTACTGTTCAGTGGGAAGCACAGGGGAACAAAAGCCCCTGAGATACCACATGTACAATGGTGGGCTGCACAAAGTGTGCATGTGTGTGCATGTGTATGTATATATATCCCCAAGGGATGGCAGAGGAAGTAATTAGTTAGGCATGATGGGATGATAAAGTGTTCAGGATGGAGCAGCTACCTTCCAGAAAGAGTAGCATGGGGAAGAGCTGATGAGGACTTTGTATGAAAGGTCTGTGCACAAATGTAAATCTCCCTACATGGGATAGGATGGAAATACCCTCTGGAGCCTTATAAATACTGTTGTCAGAGTGTGTAGCATTAATGGAGATGTTGTGATCAATGCTAAGGTAGTGGGGGAATGAAGGGTAATATTTCCTTATAAAACACTACATGCTATTGCATAAGGATTATTATTATGTGACTCATCTTTTTTAAGCACCCTGCAAATGACATTAAAAATTAGATCTGACAAGATCTGTTTTCCATGACACTGTGCTGACTTTGATTGTACTACCACTTCTTAATTCTTTAATGGTTTCGTTTTCTATCAGCATTATCATGACTTTGAAGAAGACAGTGCTTAAATATAGACAATACTTAATTAGTATAAATTAAGCGATTCATATCTGCCATCTAAAAACTTTCTCTTTTCTATGAAAATGAAAATGCCCCTAAGCTCTAAAAAGTGTTTTTATTTTATTTTATTTTATTTTATTTTATTTTATTTTATTTTATTTTTTATTTTATTTTATTTTATTTTATTTTATTTTATTTTATTTTATTTTATTTTATTTTATTTTCAACAGAGAAAATGTAGTGGGAAGCTTGGGAATATTTACTTGTCTGTATTCAGCTTGTAGGGGCAGGCTTCCACGGCCCTGCTACTTATCCTAGAGCCTGTGCTCTAGCAAGGTGAAACTTCCAGCCTGAAGAAGTTTCCCAAGGGAATAAGTATACATGCTTGATAACCCCCATATGTGAGAACTGGAGCTGCAGATAGGTGTCCTCTGAGGGAAGTGTTCCCTCCAGTTCACATTCCCCTACTTAGTATTAGAAGTTTCTGAGTGAAGATCAATAACCTAATCCTGAAGAGTTCAGCTTTATGTCTGGTTTTGTTCTCTTTACTGCAACTCCAGAATCCGAGTGTGGAGCATCAGATAAACACAGATTTTGTCATAACTTGCTCTTATCTGAAAGAATCCATACCAAAACCCAGCTCTTCTTGGTTTGTCCACTCTAATTTGGATCAGTAATCAGACTCTGAACTACAGTTTATGCAGTTGTTTGGGTTTCTTTGTCTCCCTCCACAGCTAACACTTCAAATGCGTGGCTAAGTAAAGCCCCTCCTATGCTGAAAGCATTTGGAAAAGCTCATACATCATTCATCCAGAAAGGAGAAATGAAGTAAGGAGTGTCTTTGTTTCTTTACAAGGACTGAACATAGTACTGAGAGGCTAATAAGGTTACCATTTATACAGAGACATCATTAGAAATGCAAATTCAGACTAGGAAATATTGAATGTCTCTCATTTTGGAAACTCATTTTTAACAGATTTACTTAGGAATTTTTAGAAATGTAACCCCATTAATGACATTACCACTTCTTATGGATGGCAATGACAAAATGCAAAAGAGGAGCCCCAGCCTTTCTTTTAAGGAATGCAGCCATCTTTTCATCCATGTATTCAGAGCTCTCATTCAGAAAAGATGCATTTATACCATCATATGGCAGAGCCTTGGCAATAATAACATCTCAATTGCCAGAATATACTTACAATGGGTGGCTCTGGCTCTCAACACTCAATTAAGTGCATTTTTTTCTTACATGGTCCCTGTGGTACATTAAGTTTTACTAATATCTAATAGCTTTAGAATCTCTAAGGGAGCTGGCCTTGATTTTATTAACCTGAAAGATTGAAGAACAAAAGGCATATGTTGCTGACAGCTTAAAAATGCCTTAACAAAGGTATCTTAATTGCTTTCTTATTTCCTTTAATATATGCTGTGGTAACTTCCACTGCTCATTGAAAAGGAAATTATTTTGGACTCAGTAATTTTCCATGAAGGATGTCTTGTTAGCTCTTCTGGTTGTCGGGGATTTTTTTGGTCAAGAAATATTTGAATAAAGTTGTCGGCAGTGTTAGAGGTGAGAACCTTTCCCTTCTTCTAAAATCCTCTGTCTGTCTGCCTCACTCCCTCTCTCTGTCAGAGTGACTATTAAAGCTAAAGTAGTGTGCAGTGATACACACGTGATAACCAACAACTTTGGCTTTAGAGCTTATCTGTTAATGGTGTCAAATGCTATCTGATAATCAATATAGCTGTTCTTGTGTTGTGTGCCCATGTTTCTGTAGGCGTGACTGTTTGTTTGCAGGCACACGTTCTGCTTTCTATCCTTTTGCCTCTTGGTGGTTGTCAGCCTCCATATCTATGTCTTTCAGCAGGTTTCATTAAAACCTGTCTGTAGCAGTCAGAAGAAACTTGCAGCTTTGGAGGATTCATGAGCCTTAGCAAGCTGTGTAAACTGTATAAATCTCTGTAAGACTAAGGGTCCCACAAAAGGACCTCCAAACTTCCGCTCTGTCTGCCAGGGAATTGTGGAGGAATGAGATTTCTTTAAATGCATATGCTACTGCCCTCAATCCCAGTGACTGACTTCTATACAGCAGTCTTGCTTTCTTTATCCTTATCACGCACCTGTTTTGCTGCATACAGAGTAGGAACCCTTTGTTCCCTAGGGATGGAAAAAACATCAATAAGTTATCCTGGGATAAAGGGATGTGTTGTAATCTTGCTGATTTTTTTAAGATGAAAATGAATGGATATAATAGTAAGGGCATTATTTTCTCTCTCTCTTTTTTTTTTCTCCTCCCTTTTTGCAGTTTTAAGGCACATCAGCATAAGTGCGTATATTTACGAAGGTGAAAATGTGCTATAGGGTTTTGCAGCGATAAATACCTGGCAAGGACACAGTCATCTTAGAGGAGGCAATTTGGGTGTCAGGGGAAGCATTAGGTGTTTCTGATATCACACCTGTGTGTGGGCAATTTGCAGGTTTGTATATATATCACGTTTTGTTGCTTTGCTTGACTTAAATATTTCTCCCCTCACCTTTTTCTTTCTCCCTGTGGGAAAGTTTCAAATGCTGAAGGGATGCACCTGCAGGGCACTTCAGGAAATTCAGTGAAACATGAGGGATTCTCAGATTTGGACACCTTTCTGGAAAACTGCAGAAGAAATTTCTTCCCTTTGAACTGAAAAGTTTGGGGCTGAAGGAAAACTTCTCTTGCCTTGACTAATACTGTGTCTTCCAAACACTTTCAGCTCAGTAGCAGCACCCATCCAAGCATTTCTCTCTGCATGCAGCTGTAGCTGGGGAGCTGCTGAAGCAATGTGCTGATGTGCTACAGCTGGCTAGATCCTGCGGAAGCAGCAATGTGCCTGTGTGCTGTGGACAACTCAGGACTGCTGCCTTGTGTAAGTAAGAAATCATGAAGAATTCCCATAATAAAAGTGTGTTGCATCCTGAGCCTGTAAGGACTGTGACATGGCAATATTTATTCACAATAAAACTAATTGCATTTTTTCCTTGCAACACAGCTGTCTGTCTTCAGGGTTGGAGGGTCCTCCTCCCCTCATTTCCTGTATGCAGGATGGGCTCCTCAGTAACAGAACAGATTAGAAGTCTATAAACCTGATCACACCATGCTATGAAAAATGTATTAAAGGTATGAAAAATTGTATGATTCATCTTGCATAAATAAAATGTTGAGAGTTAGAACTTGAAAAAACACGTCTTCTATTTTTGGAATGGGATACAATTGCCACTAAAGATCATAGAATCACAGAATCATAGGGGTCAGAAGGTACCTCTAGAGATCATTGAGCCTAAATCTCATTGATAAATCTGCTAAAGCAGATTCTCTACAGAGGGTCATAAAGGTGTAATTAAAGATGCATGTAAACTCATTATGTTGGAGTCATGTTCCAGACCTTACCCTTTCTCTTTCTCTCCACTGTTCCTGCATGCAAAGAGAGCCACTAGCATCTATAGGCATTTATTCAGTAAACCTTGGTCTTTGTCCTGGTGGGAACTTCACCTGTCATGGAGACTTTGGTTCTGTTGAGGTGTGGGATGCCTTTCCGAAAAGAGAAGGAGCCACCCTGCACAGGCAGCTGCAGAGGGGCTGCTCTCTGCTTCCCTCCAGAACCGTTTACTGCAACACATCACTGTCCCTGCAAACACATTCCCATGATTAGTGTGGTGGTGTTTTAGCACTGACCTCTACTTAGTGTGCAGCTTGACATATTAATCTTCTCTGAGAAAAAAGTTAATTCTAAAATAAACTTGTTAACCCCTCCATTTTCCATCGCTCCATTTGCTGCAAATTATTCTGGGACAGATTCTGCTGTCATTAAATGAGTGCCAACCTTTTCACAAGCTGGAGTGGGAACACAATTAGCCCTTTCCTGGATCTTAATTGGCTTCATGGGTGCTCGCTTTGGGAAGGATATTTCAGCATCACTAACCAAAATAGCGATACCACATCTATGCAAATGGAATCTTTGCAGGTGTGCAAATATTTTTCATGTTTGTCAATAGCTGAATGGGTAGCATAACCCTTACCTTTCCACTGAACTAAACACCACTCCTTTTTGTGATCACCTCAAGAGCACCCTTACGGAAGGATTAGATAATAATACATCAATAGGTTTTGAACTAGATTAGAAAGTATGGTAGAAAAATATCCATGTGTCTCCTACACAATTGAATAGAATGGATTTAAGCTTATCATAACAATATCATTTTCTCTTATGATTTACCTCTGTGGAATTTCATCATTTTCACGCCTACAGATTTTCCTAGGAATTATTCCATTAGGCTGTTCTTAATAGGATTGTTTGGAAGATCTTATTGGTCATCATTAGTCCAGAAATAAAAAAATCTGGCTCACCTATGTTTCTCTGTATTTAGAAGAGCTATATCCTCTGGAAGGAGGTCTGGCTTCTCCCCTGGAAGGTCCTTCACCACTCATCACTGCTCTTTGTACTCTCCAGATTGCACTTATTGGCTTCCTTTTCATCACTGCACATGGTGGTGGTGAAGCCATGGTTGGTTGTTTTTTGTTTTTTTTTTTTGGAACAGTAAAGTATATGATCATGTTTGCATGCAGCCATGGCAGAATCTGAGGCATGCAAGCCTGACTATTTCTGTACTTGACAAGATAGTCTTCTATTTCCTCCCTGCACAGCCAAAAGGAGAAAGCATTTACAATTTACTAATTTTTAAATTGCACTTTTCGAGACAAAATCAAGTAACTATGCGAGGGTTATCACTTTGCTTTCCAGAAAAAAAAAGATGGCTCTACCAATGACACGAAATTGCAATCTATTTTAGTTCATCTTCTGGAAAATAACATTTTTATGATCTGCACATATTTGAGTTAAAAAAAAAAAAAAAAAAACAACAAACTGTCATGCTATCTTATTCTCTGCTCCAAATGCCAACTCCAAAGAAATCTTTTTATACTCCGTAACCTACACTCTCTTCCCCATACCCCACTCTGTAATCTGTATCCATGGTAATGCATTACTGCTTCCAGCAGCCAAAGGGTTTGGGGTAAATTATGGGAAGAAAAATCTTTCACTGTAAAAGTTGTGGTAAAATGTCATCGGTTTGATACTGCAACTCATGCAGTACGAAGCCCCAAACAAATTGGAATTTGGTTTTGTTTCAGGTTTCATTACAGACTTTGAAATATTGAGCCTACGTTCATCAAAATATTTTCTTGAGTTTGCTTTTACACAGACCGTAGGCCCAGATTCAAAAGAATACGGGCCCAGTTTTGAGCGGTTTATGGGCTGACTTTAACATAAAACAGATCACGCTCAGTGGACTTGGCTGAAATTCACTCTGAACTTTTAAGTGAGTTTGAACCAGAAAGTGAAATTTTGTGAGTGAGAACCCAAGCAAACTGGAACCAAGGAAAAGGTTAGCAAAATACTGCACATCGATTCTGCAGAACTTCAAACAACAGTATTTGACATCCTAAGAAGAATTCAATAAAAGCTTAAAATCCAGTTAAACTTTTATTTCATTTGGGAATTTTGCTTTTATTTTTAAATAAACAAAGTAAGCACTACATCAAACAAATTATTGAATGCAACCTGAGATGCTAGTGATGCCTGGTATAATTTAGGTGGCAGAAGAATTTTGTATAAAGCCTTTAGGAAAGGATTTTCAAAAGCTCTTAGCATTGATTTAGCTTGTCTTCCTTTAAAATTAATGGGAGTTGTATTATTGATGTCTCTAGAAGCAGTATTAGCCCAGTCCTGGCCATTTGTGGAAATCCCATGACTAATATACAAAAGGAGTGGGGTCCTAGATGAAGTACTGAATAGATAACTTCTGTCTGAAGCAGTTACAATTGCTCTGTTGCTAAAGATGGATCTCACATTTCTACCCTAAATGAGACAGTGATACCGAGCTTTTTATTTACTTCCCTAAAGCCACTGCCACCATTTATTTTAAACTGGGAATGCAGCATTCTGTTCTGAGGAAAAGTTTTGCAAAAAACTGGATAATGCTGGAGATGAGCATTTTGAAAATAATTATGTATTCCTGAATTATACTTTATTTCTCCAGCCTTAGCTAAAAGGTAGGCAAGATCATTAAACCCAGACCAAGAATTCTTACTTTAAGCACTCATCAAAATCCATATAAGCAGGCTTTCCTGTGTTATTCCTTTGACAAAGCCGGCCAGTGAGTGGATGTATGGTATTTTGCCTCTCCATTTCTCTAGATGGGATTCTGTCAGCCCAACTTGGCAGTTACTATTATTATTATTATTTTTTTTACTTCAGGACACTGAAGTGTTTCTAATAGTTTTCTTTTCCTGCCACACACTTTTCCTGCTATTGCTCATTTCTGATATTGATACTTTGCTTCCCCTCTTCTGTCTAATGATGTACATGTCAAAGCAGACCACCTTTCAAAGCTCCCTGAGAATGAATGGGGGAGGGTGCAAGCCAGCAGCAGTCAATCTTTCAAACATTGAAATACTGAATTTCTGAGCATGAGCACAAAGGCAATAGTCCAATTAAGACAGAAACCAGAAGTAATTGGTGTGAAGTAGGTTCTTTGTTTTGTGACAAAGAGAGCTTTAGTTTAGCAAATTAATCACTTATATATTTTTTAATTATTATTACATTTTTTTTTCAGGCATTGCTTTCAGTCTTTGTAGACTGTTAGGGAAATTTTTGCTTGGTCTTCATGGTTGACTTAATTTTCCTAAAAATATTTCTATTAGGCAATTTGTTAATAGGCTGGCCTTTTGGTTCAGGAACATCCAACTTATGGAATGAAGACAAGGTCATATCCCATACCTTCCATGTTTAAATTAAAACATATGGAGGGAGAGGAACTTGTGTTTAAAATACAGTTTTAGCATCATGAAACAGAGGGCCCAAGGGTACTATAAAACCTACCATGCTGTTAACATACAAGATCACTAGTTTAATGCCTTCTTCAAAAAATAATTTTACTGTACTGTGCTGTTTGAATAGTATTTATGCTTATGAATACAAACATATAGGACTATATATAGTGTTACCTATTATTTTAATAATTGAGATTGAAGACTCATTTTACTAAGTGCTATAAAAAACAAACCCCACACCTGGAATGCTAACAGTCCTGCAATCTGATTCATATTGACAAGCCAGGACTCTTGCAGATCATCACTGAAGCTTTTTGGGGCTGCATCAACCTCAGGCTGAAGCCTGAGCCATCACATAGCTGAAGAGAAGGAAAATAGGAAAGCCAATTAAGATGATCTGATCACTGTCTCCTGAAGTACCTCTGTGTATAGCTAGGGTGTACCAAATCCTCTGGAGTTACAGTAAAAGAACAAATAAGGTATGGAATTAAATCACTTGTCTCTGACGGATGACTCCACTGAGTACCTGTTTTCTTGGAGATCTTTTTTTGGAAGAAACCTGCATAGTAATCTGGAGGCTGGAACAAAGGACTTTATAGTTCAACTAAAGTGGGCATTTCTCACTATGAAGGAAGCAAGCTGGGGACAGGGAAATGTAAAAATGTAAAAAAATAAATCACAATCACAGGATTGTTGAAGTTGGCAGGGACCTCAGGATCCACCTGACCCAAATCATGCTCAAGCAGGGATATCAAGAGCAAAGTGCTCTGGACTCATGGCCATTTGGCTTTTGAAGATCTTCAAGGAAGACTACACAGCTTCTGGGCAATCCATGCAGTGCTCTGTCACCCACACAGCAAATGGGAGGAAACCTCATGTGTGCCAGTTTGTGCCTTATGTTCTGGCACTAGACATGACTGAACAGAGCCTGGTCCTATCCTCTTGGCACACTTTTGTTAGGTATTTATAGCCACTGATGAGGTCCCCTCTGAGCCTATGTTTCTCCAGGCTGAGCAGTCCCAGCTGCCTCAGCCAATCTTCAGAGCAGAGGTGTTTCTGTCCTTTTATCACCTTCATGGCCTTTGCTGGACTCTCTTGAGTACGTCCATGTCTCTCTTATGGAAGTCCAGAAGTGGACACAGTGGACATTGGCATCGCCAGTGCTGAGGGAAGGACCATCTCCCTTGATCTACCAGCATTACTTAGCCTAATGCAGGCAGGTTACCAATTCTGTGCTGCAAAGGCATGTTGCTGACTTGTGTTCAACTTGGCTTACACCAGGACACCCAGGTCCTTTTCTAGAGTTGCTTTCCATTTGGGTAGCCTCCAGCATGTATTTTTGCATGGGGTTGTTTCTCACCAGGTGCAGAACTTTGTTTCCTTGTTGAACTTTATGAGGTTCCTGTTAGCCTGCCCCTCCAGCCTGTCAAAGTCCCTTGACATTTCATTATAGAAGTTTATCAAACTGATCAAGCATAAACTGATTCTTTTTTGAGTTTTGCATAACTGACAAAGCAGAAGTTCCAGAGAGTAAGCTAGGCAACATGCACAAGCATTAAAGAATGAGGAAGAGAAGTAGGTGCTCATTTTCTGATATAAAAGTAGGTACAACTCTATCAGGATCCACTGAGGAAACTTACGTCCCTTCCAGTTTTGCCTTTATTCTAACTTCGCCCAGTGTTGAACTAATGTTGACCTCGTTCATACCTTCCTTACCTGCTTCCTTACAATGCTGTGGAAGCTGAAACGACTGTGAATGTGAAAGCTCTCCAGACCATGAGGCCTGGCTTTTGCTGGTGTGAAATAAAAGCAAATAAATGAAAATAATAATTGTCCATGTACCATCAGGAAGCAAGAATGTTATCCTGAGTCAAACCAATGCTCCATTAAAACATCCACTGGTTAGTATGTATATACATCAAACAAAACTTCAGAACTCTCCTAATAGTGTTCATAAGATAAAGAAGTAAGTAGTTAATTCACTTCTTATTTGGGCATTGCAGCATACAGTTGTTTTCAGTGTCCGGTCTGGAACAGAGGAACTGGCTCACATTTTAGTTTTCTTTGAAAAGAGGTTTAACCTTTGATATTTATCATGACATCATTGTGCAATAGGCTATTTTGCAATAACTTTTCTAAGGGGGAAATTAAGATTAGAAAATATAACATTTATCACCATTACAATTCTTATCTTTTTTTTTTTTTAATTATCCCAGCTGTCCTTTGTTACCTTCTTCCCTGCTTTCTTTTTCTTGCAGACTTCTGTTCTTTTTTTTTTATCTTTTTCCTTAATAATTTTTTTTCTACAGGCAACCTGTGGTCATCTATTGCATTGTAATCACTTTAATTTCTGTTTTGTCATCTCCTTTTTTCCTCCCTTTTTTTGACCTCTCATTTGTAGTGTAGTAAAGTGAAAAGTACCCTCAGTGCCCACTTAGAGTCAATTGAAGTTGAAGAAGCAAACCACTACCCTCTAGTTGCTCACATACTTGCAGAAAATATTCTGTCTAAATCTTTAGCAAGATGATTTGTGAAATTTTCTTTTGGATATGTGTTGGATATTTTTCTAAATGAATATTTGAGTGTAGTTGGACTAAAAATCTAAACCATATCACAACATCTTTACGCTGGTATTTAACTGAAAAGAATTCACATACAACTTTTTTTCACATTATTTTAAAATATGTTCATAGTACATTAAATTTTAATTTTATTGGGTTTTATGCAAAAATATCCATGTGTTTTGGAAAAAAAAAATTAATTTAGCCTTTCATTCTCTTGGTGTTAGTATTATTGTCATCCCTATTTCACTGATGTGTACATAACTGGAGCCTGTGTTCTGTGTACTATGCCTATAAATCAAGGACATCTGCCTTCTTGCATATTGGTGAGGTGTTAATAGGTTGGGAGGCACAGATGGAGGTACACACCAGATGGAGATATTATTGTTAGTTTAACTGAATACATGGGCTGGCAGACCATGGAGAAATATTTGCTATTACTTATGGTGCTGATTTTTATATATATATATATAATAAGGAGATTAAAAAAGTGATACTCTCTGCCTGACTCCTCAGTTGTTGCCAACTGCAGTGATGTTATCAGAAGTCTCATGATACTGGTATTTTACTTAAAGTCCTAGTCCTTGGAATCAATTATCATCTGATAACCCTAGCTTTCATTTCAAAAGAAAATTGAGTTTCTGGTCTTCATAAATATAGAAAACTGAAAAACACAGTTTGAGCGCACACAAAAGGCTCAGAGACAGTAAGCAAAAGTATCCAAATTTTTTTTTTTAAATTATGATTTAAAATAGCTGTATCATTTGCAGGAGGCTGACTTGTAATTTTGTTTACCTTGTAGAACAATATTGTTACTTAAGTTTTAAGATAATAAGGGCACATGTAAGTAAAAGCCATAACACAAAAATAAAGGGAAAAAAGGAAAGCTATGAAAAGAATTTCTTGCAATGAAAGAGACATTCAAGTTTCTCAATATTATACATTGATTTTTGGCAGATTTCTTAATTATATGTGAGGGCTACTCTGAAAGTAATTCCTCCTATTTTATTCTTTTGGCCCACGATGTCAGAGGTGGATGTTGGTGGTATGGCAGAATTTAAACCTTCTCAACAAGGTTGGTGAAGTCCTTCAACTTCATCCAGTCCAACCATCTACCTATCACCAATATTTCCCACTAAAACACGTCACTCAGTACAGCATCTAAATACTTCTTGAACATCTTCAGGAACAGTGACTCCACCACCTTCCTGGGAAGTCTGTTCCAATGCCTGTTCATTCTTTTGAAGAAAAAGTTTTTCCTACCATCCAACCTGAATCTCCCTTGGTGCAACTTAGGGCCTCAATCCTATTGCTAGTTACATAGGAGAAGAAGCTAAGCCAGTTATATGACTAAGTTAATGAAGAACCAGGCTCTGGGGAACCTGATCTAGTTGTGGATGTCCCTGTTCATTGCAGGCGAGTTGAACTACGTGATCTTTAAAGGTCCCTTGTAACTCTGAGGATCGTATGATTTTATGATTCTATGATCATTAGGTGTCTTGAGCCACCATGCTGTCTGTTTAGGCTGTCTGGAGTATCATCTAGTGATTGCAACCAAGCTGAAAGAGAATGAAAAGCAGAGACTGGCACATGATTTAAAACTTCTGTTTGAGGAATCAGTTTACCACCTCATTTCTCTCATGGACCCAAAAACTACCCATAACTGGAAATAAATTTTCACTATGCTCATGTTTTGTAATAAATTTCTTCCATGACTCTTGCTGAACAGGGAAAGAGGGAGACTATGGGTACCTTTCCAAGATGTTCTTCCCATGCATCACACAAAAAGTGTTCAGTTCAAAATAAAAGTGCTTTACAAGGTGCCCCATAAACATATTTGCTGTGTTGCCTCTTATTATCGTAGTGTATCAGGGTAGAGATGGAATAATCCATGGACCTCCCTGGCACGCTAAGTCACTACAGACACTAGAGCTGGAGACACTATTAAAACATTTAAACATAGAAAGGATCTGCATGATCGAATCTTCCCACTGTTTTGAAAGCTATGCCTGTGCAAGATCATGACAGAAATACCATAACTTGTTTATTTTTTCCTGTGAATTTGATTATTCTAATGAGGAACTTGAATGTTGCCAGCACAATCTGACTCTGTTCATGATGAGCATGCCCTCCATTATTCCATTCAACAGCCATATTCAATGCAAAGTTTTAATATTCAGAGTAATGAACTAATGAAGTGGCTTTTCTCTAGATATCAAAAATCTCAATCTATTTTTTTTTTTTTTTCATAATGAAGAAAACTTTCAAAAGAAATCTGAGGCCAAAAAGTGCATGAAAACAGGGAGATTCCCAGTAAAATCCAGCCCTGTAAAATAGAAGGATAACCATGCACTTGTTAGGATGTTCCCTATGGATTTTCTTTTCTGAATTCTTTGTTATTGCAAGTTAAAATCAACTACTTGAACATTTTATCTAAGAATTTAAAATACGTATCTAGATATTTTTAAGTAGGTTACCTGTGAACTACAAATCAAAAAAAAATATATATTATCTATAGAACCATGACATTAAAAATATGGACTAGAGTTCAGATCTCACAGGTCTGAGCTGCAGTCTTGTTATGAGTGTAGGGAAAAAAGGAACATGGATAAAAGAAATTGAGCAATGATTAAGAGAATGCATGGGTCCTGAGATCCTAGTATTTTGAAAAGTAAAAAAGGTGCTCATTTGATCATAGAGGTTAGGCTAGGCAAATGAAACTATCTCAAAGATTACATTTTAACATTAAAACTCTGTAACCTCTGGAAATAAGAAATAATGAGGCCTTGCAGTTCTGGTATCAAAAGTGGAATCTGCAAACATTTATTTAAAGAGAGAAAGTGTAAGGAGGATATTACTACCTGACATGAACACAGATTAAAATATTATACAATTTTGAAGCTGTGAAAATGTATATGTATGTATAAGCTTATGTTCTGAAAGAATATGTGCATGTAAGAGAGAGAGGAAAGGATAAAATGCACTCAACATCTTTTCAGTGTGATGTCTGAATGCAATTAAAATCTCCAGTTGTGATGCTGTAGCAGATCTTTGACAGTCAGCCATCCGAAGACCATTTTGACAGCTCAGACACCTTTTTATGGTCACGCTGTAGGAAAGATCATTGAAGAACAATTATTTTGTACCCATGGCTGGAAAAAAATAATCAGAATCCCTCCCTCTTCCCGCAGATCTGAATGTTTTGTTTGCTCTACCATAAAAATTTACCCCTTGATGTGTGTACCAGGGAACCCCTGCAAAATTGCCTACTAAATGTTATGTTTTCCAGGATCAGCAGAAACTACAAGTTAAGCTTAAAACATATTTGAGATGGAGAAAATAGAGCTGGATTGTCTAAACTGTTACTTATGCAAGCCACTTCAGAGGCATTTGGCTTGACAAAGACTTAAACTGGGTAGGAGATTTTGGACTGAGGTCTTGATCCTGGTTCCATTAACAGCAGTGGTAATGTTTGCCTCTGAAACCAGCAAAGCAGAACAGCATTGAAGATGTCACATTGTGGCACATTTAAAATGATCCATGGTGCTCTTCCTTGGCCCAATTACCTCTGATGCTAGTTTCAACTATCTCATTGGCTGATATCAATGTATGAAAATAATTGATCTTTTATTATGTGCTCCTGCAATAGAAGCACCCAGTTTATCAGAGTTTTAAGAGAACATATACAGTGTAAGTGGTAAAAAAGACTAACAAATATTCTTTGGTTTTCACCTTTCTTAACTATCAGCAGTTTGCACTGATAAAGTGGATTTAATGCATAAGCCATTAAAGTACAAACATCCCAGAGGTTTGATTTCATCAGTTCATTCTTAGTCTAAATACAGACTTTTTACATATGAAGGAAACTGTGCTGTAGCATCTGGGAAAGAAAAGACCATAAAATTAGAATTTAAAAATGATCAAGAGACTGGATTAAATTTCTTCCATTCCCTATTCTTGCTGAAGTCTTTGTCACTGAAATACAAATGTCACAAATGTAAGAATAAAACATCTCAGGCATTAGGATTCTGTGATAGCTCATTCACATGACAATGACTGCACTGAGAACAGAACATTTCACAGAATGTATCCATTCTTGTGGCAAAGATTATAATGACAGGGAGAAATGGTGCAAAATTAACCAATTCTTGCATCTTCCAACAGTAATCTAACAAGCCTCCCTGTGTTCTTGTATAATGTGTTATATTAGACCCAAAGAGAGGGTGAGAGTGTGTGTGAGAGAGAAGTGAAATACTGCACACTTTGGGTCATAATTAAACTTATCTGCTTAGCTCAACAGTAAGAAATCTGCTTTTGCCCATGCTGTTGCCAGCAGGTGCCACAGCAACAAATAGAAAAGTACTCCAAAGATGTGGTACGAATTAGGATGATGCTGTGGCTGTGAAATCAGAAAGTTCCCCTGGCTGTAGGTGGCACCCATCCCAGCACCATGGCCTTGGCTCCCTGAGTCCCCATCCCTGTGTGCAGGGTGTTGAAAGCAGCCCTGTGACGAAGGACCTGGGGGTCCTGATAGATGAAAATATGAGGCAACAGTGTGCTCTTGCGGCTTGGAGGGCAAATGGTATCCTGGGCTCCATCAAAAGAGGGGTGGCCAGCAGGGACAGGGAGGTGATTGTCCCCCTCTACTCTGCTCTTGTGAGGCCCCATCTGGAATACTGTGTCCAAGTGTGGAGCCCGCTGTACAAAAAAGACAGGGAGCTGTTGGAGAGGGTCCAGAGGAGGGCCACTAGGATAATCAGGGGACTGGAGCGCCTCCCCTATGAGGACAGGCTGAGGGAGCTGGGCTTGTTCAGCCTGGAGAAAAGAAGGCTGCGGGGTGACCTCATTGCAGCCTTTCAATCCCTTACAGACGGGAAGGGAATCAACTCTTTGAAAGGGTTGATATGTGTAGGACGAGGGGAAATGGTTTTAAGTTGAGGGAGGGAAGATTTAAGTTGGACATCAGGGGGAAATTCTTTACCCAGAGAGTGGTGAGGTGCTGGAACAGGCTGCCCAGAGAGGTTGTGGATGCCCCATCCTTGGAGGTATTTAAGGCCAGGCTGGATGGGGCCCTGGGCAGCCTGGTTTAGCATTAAATGTGGAGGTTGGTGGCCCTGCATGTGGCAGGGGGTTTCGAGATTCATGATCCTTGAGGTCCCTTACAACACTCGCCATTCTGTGATTCTGTGATTCTGTGATTCTGTGTTGGGTAATGGCACGCAGTTGATGTTTGAGCAGGGTTGGGTGCCCCAAATGTGTGATAACATGCTCCTGCAGACTATTCTGCAAGTCTCTGTAATTTCCTCAGCGTGGGCTGAGATATCCCAACTCCTGTTAGATTCAGACCTGCAATTAATTAGGTCACAAGATCCGTACCCCAGACCATCAGCAATGGATCTTCTTTTAAATACCACTCATTCAATGTATTTAACCAGAAATGAACATGACTTCCCTTTTGGCTCTGTTGCTTTCTGGCTATTTGGAGTGTTCCTAACCCTTGCCTCGTCAGCTTCTTGCCTGCAGTTGCAGGGCAGCTCGGGGTGTGCATTCAGCGGGCTCTGTTAGTCAGGCTCCACCGTGGCTTTGTAAGGAGGCCCTGGGGACTGCTGTTTTTAGTGCATGCGTGTTTCTTTACAGGCATTTCCTGGTTTGGCGAAACATCAGTTGGGGCCTTGTCTGCACAGGAGTTTGGCTTCATTTAGGTATTTTTTTTTTGTGAACCATCGATATTAAATCCTGTCTCTCGAGAACATTTCATCCTGACTGTATCTGAAAATGATTCGCCACAGAAATGTGAACCTTTAGGAGTCTGACAACCTCAAGCAGGTTTACTGGTGTGACTCTACGCCCACCTCCGGTCTCAGGGCCCCAACGTGCCATTTTTTATAGATTTCAAAAGGGAATCTGCCCTTCTGTAGCTGGGACTGGGGAGAGAAAAGCTGCCTGCTTACATTCTCTTCTACACTCCTGGAGCTATTAAAAGAAAGAGGAGTGAAATCTTTGCTGGTCTTAGATGGTGCTGCATGAATGCATGAAAGAAATTACAAGGTGATAGACTCTATGAGCAAGCAGGGTAATTCCTGTGCTATGTTCCGGTGAACAAACTGAAATGTAACTACTGGCATTAATTTATTTCTGATATTCACGTCACTTCTGCAAACAAAAGCTCATCTGTGTAACATTTGTGGACTCCTATCCATGCCCCAGATCTTCTTGGCTTTATGGTACCACAAATCTGATAAAGTTTTATTCATTATTATCTTCAGAACTTTAAAAAGATGAGTCTCACTACAAAGAAGTTGCTGTACAGTTTCCAATTTCCTATTGCATTAACTTTTAATAGACTTATTGCTCTTGTGAATAATAGCAAAAAATATTCTTGATGCATAGCCTCCAACCTGAATGCTCCTTGGCCTCTGCTACAAATGCTGATGAAGACCTCTCTGACTCTTATTCTGAATTATGGTTCAATGTAAGCAATATAAGAGATGTGGCATGCACAAAAAATGTATATTCTCCCCTAATTCTTCTATGACTGCTTGGCTATCTACGTGGTTTGTGCTGTTAATTCCTAACTAATAATAACCTGGTGGTAGCATTTCTACATTCTGCTGGTTCCAGGTTTCCAACATCGCTGTTAGAGCACACCAACTCTTAACTTATGAAGTGCTTGCAAGTCATATGGGTGATATGTTCTGCTTAGCTGCAGCTTGTCTTAAGAACGTACAATTTTTTCATTGCCCCTTGAAGTACTGGGGAAGGTGATAAGATGACAGTTCTCCTTCGTTCCAGTCTGAAAGTCAGTCATTTCCATTAGACCTTATTGTTCTTTTTTGAGGGACTGACTCATTTTTCACTCACAAAAAACTGTCAAGAATTTAGTCCCAAAAATGGACTCAAGTAAAAAAATCATATAGTTTGATGGGAATATCTGCTGCATTGTTTAATCCTCTCTTAAATCTCCTCTTTCAGCTGCTGTGCCTACAAATCACAACTTGCTTGGCAAAGGTAGGCTTAGAAAAGAGTCAGCTTTTTCTGCTCGACCCATTTTATGTTTTTGTTTATCTCCCTTTTCCAGCCAACCTTAACTTCACTGCACGTCTCTTGCACCTGCGGCATCCCATCTGACAGCTAGGCTGTGAATCCTCAGGGGCAGGAAGATCTTTACTACTTGTTTGTGTTGTACATGTCACAATACAGCACGATTCCTTGATTGCTACCTCATAAATAATGAGAACATTACAAAATTAATGTGCAGAAAATGAATAAAACTGGAAAGCAATATTTTGGCAAGGCTTACTTTTTTTTTTTTTTTTTTTTTTGCTTTACTCTTCCAGAGTCTATAACAAGAGGGTTCCCATGAGAGCAATTGAAAGCTCACAGCTATGGACAGTGTTTTGTTTTCATTTGAATTCAGACAATTTAACTTCTTTTGGTTCCCTTGCAGGGAACTGGCAGAAAGTAACTGATCCTGGAACATTTCTTTCAGGGTAGATCCTGCAGATACTGGAGGATCATTGGAAAAGTGAATGTAGATCCAGGCAATGTTCGATTTATTTCCAGAAAAATAACAACAACAAAACAACAACAAAACAAAAACAAAAACCACCAAAACAAGTCAAAGCAAACCACTACCACCAACACCAAAACACACACCAAAACCAACCATACAAAAAACATGGCAGATTTCTGACATGATACCTCTGACATTCTGCCACAGGAGGTAAGATTTTGGAACAAGGGGCTGATTCCTCTCACATGTGTATGCACTCAAGATAATTACAGCATAGTGGGAAAAGGAAACAAATCTGCCACATGTGCTAATGTATTCCTTAGTAAGAAGAAGAAGGAAAAATAAAGTCAAGTAAAAAAATAAAGATAGGATTCTTCAAAATACACTTTATTTATTCTGGTAGAAGTGCTCAATATAAGAAACAGAAAAGGAAAAATAAAACAGTGAAAAATATACAGCTAGGTCTTTCAGCGTTAATTTTTTTTTTGTACTTTATTAATTTATATACCTCAGAGTATTTTAAACTTGTGTATGGAATGTCTTCAATTAGTTTTGGATCTGCCGCTATGCAGTCCTAGAAAATTCCTTACTCCGAGAGATTTCATTGTTCATTTTGAAATTTTAGCTTTTTTTTTTTTTCAGTCTGAAGCTTTTAGCAGCTTTGAATTTATTCAGGCGTCCCTCACGCACACTCATATATGTATACACAGAATCACAGAATCACAGAATCACAGAATCACCCGGGTTGGAAGGGACCTCAAGGATCATGTAGTTCCAACCCCCCTGCCTAGCAGGGCCACCAAACATACAAATTTAGATCAGGTTGCCCAGGACCCCGTCCAACCTGGCCTTGAACACGTCCAAGGACGGGGCATCCACAACCTCCCTGGGCAGCCCGTTCCAGGGCCTAACCACTCTTCTTGTAAAGAACTTCCCCCTAACATCCAACCTAAATCTTCCCTCCTTCAACTTGAATCCATTTCCCCTAGTCCTGCTATTGTCAGCCCTTTTGAAGAGTCTACTCCCCTCCTGGGTGTAGGTTCCCTTCAGGTATTGATAGGCTGCAATGAGGTCACCCCACAGCCTTCTCTTCTCCAGGCTGAACAAGCCCAACTCCCTCAGCCGGTCCTCATAGGGGAGGTGCTCCAGCCCCCTGATCATCCTAGTCGCCCTCCTCTGGACCCTTTCCAAAATCTCTATGTCTTTCTTGTACTGAGGGCTCCACACCTGGACACAGTACTCCAGATGGGGCCTGTATATCTATACACGCATAGATATACACATGTATACATAGGTATGTATACATAGGTACATACATCCATGGGAGCATATGATTACTAGTGCTCTCTCAATATTTATATGATTTCTGTTGAGAATAAACTAATTTTTATACTCAAACCTCACCATCGTATTTCCAGTTAGTAATCCTTAGCCTCCCTCACTTGAGAGAAGTGCTCTACTTAATTCAGTTTACTCTTCATATTTAAGCTCTTTGACTTGTGATAGATTGCCATAATTAAAACTTGCAATTGCAACTCCTCCTAAAGTGCAGAGAAAATGTTATTAATTTAAAGCAATTTATTTTTAATTAGAAATTACTCAGCTTCAGAAATACATTTTCAGAATTAGATTAGAAATAAATTTTAGATAAGAATTTTGGATTTTCAGATGACTGGTGAATGGACTAGTGCTTCTCATGTTCTGACAGTGTCTTTTTCGTTGTGGGCACTTCAGGTAATATGTAGTGAGTAAATAATACACCAGAATGGTTCTCTAGAAACTTTATTATTATTATTATTATTTTACTATGTCAAGATATACTCTTTATATGTTGCTTGTGACCTAATCAGTTGCTGCTGATCCTTCCTTTCTCCAAATCATTTTGATGAAAGTATATTCCAACAAAGGTTTTTCTGACATTGCTTCAGACTGGTTTCGTTCCATATTTAATTTCAGCATTCGTAAATCAAATGTCTTGTGTGTAATCAGGTAACTCAGGGGCTAGGCTCGATAACTGTTCAGATTCATGTATATTACCAAGCTTAGATCACACACAGGTCGAGAGTAGAATTCCATTCTCTATAACAAATGTGTATTTGAAGTTACTCTAGTGAGATGAGCAGAGTCACGGTGATGTAAATGAGGGGAGAATCAAGCTTATGATCTGTCTAACCGTATATATTCAGATGGCATGCAGACTTTCTTCTGCACTTAAAAAAATATTTTATAGTATCTTTCCAATGTGTCTGTTTGGCTGATTTACAGTATTTGAAAGCCAGGGAATTTCTAAAACGGAATCAATATAAGACAAAATTCTTCTGATTGGACCTTATCCCTAGTCCGTCAACACTCTTCCATCACTTTGAAAGTTGGCAGTTCTGAGACTGAATCAGTCCCAGGGGTGTAAACCTTGGGTTTCTGTTTGACTTGAGGCTTTCTCTTCTGAACCTTGTAAATATAAATATTAAACTGTCATATTTAGCTCAGAAATGTACCAAACTTTAAACTAGTAGTGGTTAAGGATACTAAAATCTTAGTGCAGCTCAGAAATATGCAAAGGAAGAGGTTTCTATGTATGTATGGACAAGTATAACTGTCTTCTAATAAGACGAATTCTATAACAGCTTCAGAATGTACTGAATTATGTAGTGCATCTTCTCGACAAACCAAAACTTGATCTGCTCATTTCCCCGAACTCATATTATCTATCCATAAAATGTCATATTGATTTTTAAATACCACTTGAAAACTTCATGCTGTCCACATCCTGAACTCGAGTGGCTTTGGAAGTGCTGATAGCTTTTGTTCTGCTTCACTTATTTACGTACCAGTAGTAATCCTAGTTTCAGCAATATTGGGATTGATTTTAGATCTCAGTGAATCTGATTTCAGTGAATTTGCTTATTCTGTGCTTCGCTTTATTTTTTCTGAAAATTTAAAATTTGTGATTTACTGACAAATATGTTAATGGAAAATAGCTACAGTGCTAGAAGACTGTTTCCGTGGAAATATCATTTTAGGTTCATATGGGGTTTCAGGCTAAATTTCTCCTTGAAAAATGACAGAAAACAGCTCATCACTTAGTTATTTAGTGACATCTGAGCAAGAAAAGACAAGTTTTAAATATTGGTGACCTACCCATAGATTTTTAAAAATAATATTTTTCAAGTATGTTTGATAGATCCATAAGCTCAAAGAAACTTTGGCTGCCCCACTGGTAGTCTGCAACCAGGAAAAAGAAGGTTGAATTTAGCAGGTATGTTATGTCTGAATTTTTCCATTCGGATCTGATATTGTTTTTTTATCTGACGTTCCCCAGTTTTGAAAGAAATAAATGGTACAGATCTCTTTAAGCTCATTTCAATGTTAGTTGAAAAAGAACCCACTAAATTCTTCGTGAGTTGAGCCTCATACAATTTAGGTCATCCGTTTTGGGTTAATCTTTGGGAAACCATGATTCTTGGCACAATACTCTTCCACTGTCACTCCACTACAGTAAATAAAAACACTGGAGAGTCTTGATGACAGCAGTACCAAGTTGAAAATGTAACCTCGGCATCACTTGAAATAAAAACAGACGCAGCAAGTAAAAGTTTTGGCATCAAAACGTTAAAATTAAATCCCACTTCAAATACAATTCTTTAATTGGGACACATCCCAAACAGATAGACTTCACTTCCCAACAAACACAACTATTATACTAATTGGTAAGGCCCCCACACAAGCCTTGGGTGGATCTGAAGTTAGCTGTTGTTATTCTGGCCTGACTTTCCAACCACATTCATTTTGCTAAATTGCATTTCTATGAGAGTGGGTTGATATCCTGCAAGTGTTACTAATTCTATTGAAGCACTTTTTTCCTTTTAAACAGAAGATCAAAAACCCAAACCACTTTCTATTTTTAAATGTTGTATTTCCATAAACATCAGTAGACATTTGAATAACCACCTTATTAAGATTAGGTGTTCCTGAAAGGGAGCCCTGTTTCTCTGTGTTTATTACTGACCACAATACTAAATTATGCAAATCTTAAAAGTATGTTTGAACAAAAGAACTATATAATTTAGCTGTTTGAGATTTTTATTTTTAATCTGTGGGAGTGATTTTAGTGCTGACAGAGGTAAAGATTAAATATCCATTAGAGCTTCCACAGGGCAATCAAAAGGGCCCAGAGCAGACTTGCCAGGTCTCCTTGGACTTATAAGCAGACGCTGAGCTGCACTGCCTCCAGAATACCCTGGGGCAAGTTTAAAATCCCACAGGCAGGAAGAGGATAATACTTCTTGAGCAGTATTCTTTGCTTTCACAGAGCCATAATCCTGACACTGACACTTGGAACTATTTTGGTGGGCTTCTTATTTCTAGTGGGAGTGGGAAAGGCAGCATTACATGGGGAAAGAATGCTTGGTGTCTTAGGTACAAAAAAAAAAAGATAATGTTCTTCCTCACGAGCATATGTCTCCAGTTCACTCTTTCCAAGATTTCAGTGAGACCAAACTGCACTTTTACTGAGGCACTGGATGAGCACTCAGCCCACCCAGGTCCAACTGGCCTTCTGGAGAGCCGAGCTGAAGAGAAGAGAGCCTGTGGTCTTGACTTCTGTGCTTTTAAAACAGAAGTGTCACTAAGAATACTGAAAAAAATATTGTTCCATGCTTCAATGCCCTAAACCCAAGTGATTCAATAGCTCTGCGATGTATTAAGTCAGAATCTTGGCCACTGTTGCCCTAAACACAAAGTACATCATTCATACATTCATGAATTTCCAAAGCTTTACCCTTTCTATGGAGAAAAAATGATGAAACAAAACCTCACTAACATTTTCTTTACTTCCCTTGCATGTTCGTTTACTTTCTGCTTTCATACTGCTTTTGTTCTTTTTTATTTTTGCTTTTGCTTCTCCAACCTTTTTGCCCTTTTTGCTTTTCATCCATTCCACACTAGATTCATTTTTTCTTCCATCTCTCTTGCTTTGAAAAGGCTTTTCAAATTAATTTTTGTACTTCATCTTACTACCTTTTTGATTTTGTATCTCCTTCTAATGTCTTTTTCTCACTCCTTCCATGCTTTTACTTCTTTTTCTTTCAATTTCCTCACTCCCATTCTATTTCTAAAATTTATTTCTATTACATCAAAATATCATGTAGATAAATGCCCTTGTGGGGACTTTTATCTTAAGAAGAGTTCTGTGGCCATGAGGTGCCATTCCCCAGCACCAATGCAGAGATTTCCATGCAGGCTTTGTTCTTAGACTGCTAAAATGTACATTCAGTTGCTTAGCATTGATGTCTAAACTTGAACAATTTGAAATTCATTCTTAAGCCAAATGCAAGAAGTTTCCAAATGCACTCCTATGCTCGATCTGTAAACTTGTAATGGAAGAGAATGTGATTGGCAATCTTAAGATAGCAGTTAGAGACTGGCAGAGTTCTCTTGCATGTGCTGTAGTGATTGGGCCTCCACTGCTCTGAGCATTTTCTACCTTGTCTTGAATCCTAAACTAGCCTGCAAAAGGAGAAGACACTCCTTCCTTAACATTGCACACTCTTAGGACTTGTAGAGCTCCCATGAGCTGGCTTCAGTCCTCCAGGTAGGAGGTTGTTTTGTACCAGAATGCATAAACAGATAGAGACTGCTCACTAAGCAGAGTGTTTGCAGCATCTCCATTCCTTTAATTTGACAACAGAAAGATAATCCAAAAAAGTCAGAATGGCAACTTTTTGATCTAGCAAGAGAAAAAATCTCTCATCATGATCTATCTTAGAAAAGCTCTCATCACAATAATGAGGCCTGTCCCAGTCAATCTCTTGCTTCTGAAAATAAATCCTATGTTGTAGTAAGAATTTTTCATCATAACCTGTCTGCATTTGGTATGCTTTATTTTGTGCACCCTTCTGTGGCAGTATTTTCTTATGGTGTCCTCCATGTCTCTCTCCTCGACAATAACAAAAATGAATGCTTCCTTTTTTTTTTTTTTCTTCTTTTAATTCCACTTCTCCAAGGACACTGCTGCTCACCAATTCCATTATGGGGGAAAAAAAATGCTTTCTGACAGCAGGAATATGTGGTTTTCCTTCATTACCTTCAGCCTATGACTGCATCCAGAAAAGGAGAATTTCAGTACCTCCTAGAAAGCGCCGATCTTTCACCAATTTAACACTAGCAAATGTCTTTATAAGTTTCCTTAGCATGTGGCAAATTTCATAAGAAGCTTTGCGGACAGGCAGTGGCTCCTTCATTTGCGGCTAAAGCATTTGTTGCTTTTGCAATTTGCAGTGATTGCTTACGAAAGGAATAGTTTGTTTTTGGAAGGCTGCTTTGAGTTCTGCTGGCTCTGTGCATAGTTAACGACAATGCTTTAATTTTGTGGTGGGGGTGGTGATGCAGATTTTTCTTCTTGGAGTCTCTGCTGCATTCTTACAAATTACATATTGAAGGAAGCCTGCTTTTGGTTTACTTCAAATTTAAAGTAATCCCCTCCCCCTGCTTTTATTAGATGAGAGGTCAATTCCAGGAGCTCTGGTGGCAAAAAGCAGCCGAGCAACAAACGTGCCTGATCCCTGAAGATTATCTGATAAATCTCCAGTGACTAAGGGCAGATGTTCTGGCTTGAATGCCATCTCCTTCTCATGCCTGGGAACTGGGAATGCAACCAGATTGTGACTGTGCTCAGAAGATTTACACTTACCAGAAAGTCTCTTACAGTCATTAGTGCTGGAGCTCTGCCTGGGATATGGTTGGCACAATAACAGGAGGATGACAATGTGGCAAAAAATCTTTGTCCTCTGCTTCTCGGTCATATGTGAAGAATAAAAAAGGATCTGATCCTCTCCACTGTTTTCTTTTTCAGTCAACATTTGCTTAAAAAAGGCAGAAGAATAATAAATGCAATAATAAACAAACAAGCCATTGAGTAGAGACAGAAAGCCTGGAGATATAATGACAGGTTAAAAGTTAATAAGTGAAGTGCAGCTGATGCTAACTCATTTTTGAAGCCCATGCTGACTCTATATAGTGTGCAGGGTAGGTTTAATTCTGAGATGCCTGCACCAGACACTGCTATTGTGCTTGCATAAAGCTCACAGAGCGCTGCACACAGGTGTAAAATGAAGGCTGAGAGGCTTTCTCTTATGTCCTTGAGTACATGCATGGCAAATGTGCTCCATACCATGATATGTTTGTGAGAGAAATAAAAATATCTGTAACTGTGCCCTAAATGAAAAACATTTGGCAGTTCAAACTGAATCAGGGTCCTGGTTGGTAATAACACACTGTCAAAAGTTAGCAACTAAATTAAGGATTTATTTGTCTGAGTACTCTTTGGAATTACTCAAGAAAAACTAGACTGCCAGTTGAAAATAAAACATCTAGTATGCAGCTACTGCTTAGATGATCAAAACAAGAAAGCAGAACTTGTCTAATAAAAAGTTTTAAGTCAGAAAATTATACCGTACCATTATGGAGATGAAAATAATGCAAATTTCTATTTTTTTTTTAACTATAAACTGCTGTGATATGCTTGTGCATAAGATAGTAGAAGAACTGATAAAATATTGTTACCTGGGATACATTAAGTATTCTCATAATAACACAAAATCCCTTGTAACTCTGATCATCACGGATGCCAGGTCAAAATGTTGTCCTCTTAATCAAGAGAAACAATTGTAAAGAAGATATATAAGAAAAAGCTTTCTTTTAAATAATCTCCGTTATCTTGTAAAGTGATCCTCAACTATTATGCCGTGTTACTCAGAAATCAAGGTTTTTTAAAATGTTTTTTTGTTCCTATGCTACTTCATACTTGAAATAAAACTATGCATGAGCAGCTTCCTCAGCAGGAGCAGTTGTGTGGAGTAGGGAATCTCCAGTGCCCAGTGTATGACGTAACAGCACTCGTGGAGAAGTGCAAGTGTCTCCATATTGCCAGGTTCTTCCCAGACCCAAGCATCACTTGACAATAGCCTATGGATCTATTCTGTAGTAGAAATGTACAGCTGAGAAATCTCTGAGGAAGTCATCCAATCTGTTCCCCTGCTCAAGACAGCATTATCTACCGCAAAGTCATTTCTGACATTTTTTTTCTAGCTTGTTCTTTTAAAAGCCCTTAATGATGGAGACACCACACTCAGCCTTCCTTCCTTTCATCAGGATAACTCCAAATTATGTATTCTTTCCTTTTCCAATATATTTTCTAGTCTTCTGACCTCTCTTTTGGACTTATTCCAATCTTCTTTGAAATGTGGTGCCCCAGTATTGGCATAGTACTCCAGATGATGCTTTGTTCTAGAGGAGGAAAGTGAGTAAGTTTCAGCATCCTGTCAGCATCTAACTTTTTTCCGGATCTAGTTAAAATTGGTTTCAGTTCATGCCATCTGTCTAGATGGTGTGTCTCAGATGAAAACACCTTAATACAGAGAACAGCAAATCACTGACTATTGAGAACAATCATGCAGTATATAACTTCACTCATTCCCAACAGATCTGGTGGCCCTCTTACCAAAACCTTAAGATATTCAGTCTCTTAGACAGTTTGCTAAGCTTATATTTCTTTAATATTTAACATCATTAAAATCTTGGAAATGGTCAGAGTTCTCTGTATCCAGCACACAGAGCCATACCAAGCACAAAATTTCAAATTCTGAGTTTTGTAGCTAAATATATAGAGCAATTGTTAAGTGTTGGCTATTAGGTCATGTTAAATAGAACTAATCTAATAAAGAAGGCCAGAGTTACAGTTATGATAAGATCACATTTGTCGAAGAGTGGAGGTGTGCTTTTCTTTTCTGGACCAACTGCAAGCTAAAATTTGCACAGTGGGAAATAGTTATCTGAGGATACAAATACACCAGCACTGGGGGCTAGAGCCCCTTCCTGGCCTTGCCAACACCTAAGCATCAAGGGTAGCTGTAAAACAGTGATCACACACTGGCTGTGCTTGCTATGGTATGGTAGACAGGGCAAGGCATCTGCCACCTGCATTCTGTCCTTTTCATCCCTGTCCAGGAGGGGGAATTGCTAAGTGTAAGGCTGCCTACATCCAGTTTTCTACTTCTAGAACTCACCTTTTTCTTCACTAACTCTTTGCTGCAAAGCTTGAATGAGCATTTAGCTGTTTCTATCACTGCAAAAATATAAAGGCAGTGTAGAGCCAAAGTTCTTCTCATATTTTTCAGCTTAACAAATGGCATAAAATTAAATTGTGGTCTTTTAGACCCAGTTTCTAGTAAAATAGTCTTCCTGAATTTCCTGGGGCAGATTTGGTTGCATCATGCCCAGTAACATGCTGTTGGCATATGGCGGTAGACTGTAAAATGGAAAGACATGAATCAAAGGCATGCTAATATTAATACATCTATGTTGCTTGCTGCTTGAGGAATGCAGTAGAAAGGGAGTCATATGTAGTTTATAGAAGAAATGAATACATTCCAGATGTTAACCATGCAACCAAGCCTTGTATATACAAAAAGGGTTTTCCCAGTGCCTATATTTAATCTCCACATAAAAAGGCAGGCTCTCTAAAACCCTTCCCACTATATGTCAGCATAAATTGCGGGCATTTTTCATCTTGAATCAGAAATTTAGAAAATAATACCCATCTACTTTAGTACTTGTTTATTCATAAGCATCTATTTATTAATGAGAAACTAAGCATGAATGCTAGAGGAAATCTAATGCATGTGTAAGTTTTGAGCAGAGGCTTCTGCTCCACCCACTGCTTGTACCAATGTGGTTAGGTAATGCCAGCCCAGTGGAATATCATTGGGTTTACTTGATGGCATATCCAGACCCAGCAGACATCACAACTTAAGCTCTTTGCAAGATCTGCTATTTCTATTGGAAAAGAAAGAAAAAGCAATGCATTTTGGGAGATGCTATTGTTTCTACAGTATTGGAAACTTGGAGTGTGTATATTCCATTAACATGAGTTTGTATCAGAGGCAAGAATCTGATATTTTATCTGCTCATTTTGATGCTGAACTAGAGGCAGGAGGATCTATATAAAAGGCCTCATTATACCACCTTTATATATTGACAGTAATTAATGCCTTTTGATAGTAAATATGTAGGTAAATCACATGATCTATGTATCCCATCTAAAATATATATGGAACTTCAAAATTAACATTTTCCCTATGTTTGTAGTAAACATTTAATGTACAATGTAAATAATGTACAATCTGTAAACTTGAAATTAAGTTGCTAAAGTAATTGATGACATAACTGTAAATGATCAACAGACTCAGGAATATTGCTAGCTGCTTAGAATCAAATAATGAATGAAAAAAGAGATGAAATTCAAATTAATCATAGATTACAATCTTGATTATTTTTGTGATGTTAAAATATACAATATAAAGAGCACCTAAAATGCAGGAAGCATCTTAAAGCATCTTAAAAAATGAAGGCAACCACTTGGAGGCCAATTTGGATAAAATAAAAGGCTGGACTGCTGTCTTCTGTTTGAAAGTATATGGGAAGAGGAACAGGAAAGAAAAAGAAAGAAGGAACTTCTGATATTTTAGTTGTTGTGCAAAACTATCTCCAGCTTTTAGAATAGATCATCTTCTGAGATGGGTTCCACACCAACTTAGTCTTTTCAGTCCAGGAAAATCAAGCTGAAGCCATGGAACCATAGTGTGAGGCCTATCAGAGACAGAGTGACTCAAGCAACACCTTGTTGAACTTGTTCTTTTTGTTCTTTTTGCTGCCTTGTTCTTTTTGTTGTTGAGCAAGAAGCTTGGAGAAATAAATAAATAAATAAATAAATAGATAAATAAATTCAAAATACACCTGGAATCTGTATGTTAGCACAGTTAAGGCTGGGGTGCTTGATAAAACCAGGAGTATAGAAACAAATTTAATACAGCACTGAGGCTATATCGCTGTAAATGCCAAAGAGTTGACATAGGCAAAAACATGTATGTGGAGAGCTACTCCCCTCTTAGCCCCTAGGACAAGTGGTACCCAAAGTGGCTTTATGTCAACATGTGAATTTTTGTGCAGAAATCACTTTGTGCTAAATTTCCTAGAGGACATGGAGCATGCCCTGCATCCCCATTAACTTTGCTTTCTCCCTTGGTGCATAACCATGCTCCTGAGGAGTGAGAGGGTGCTGCTACAGGGAATGTGGCAGACTTCAAAGTTGTGTCTGCAACCATGAGTTCTGTGTGCCTTCTTCTACCTGTATGCTGCCTTTTTGCTCTCAGTGAGTTAAATCTGCAGCTTGCCAGTATGCAGGAGGTAGCAGGAGACAGCAATTTCAGATAAACTCACTTGTTATATTCAGGATGTAGATGGATGTCCTTTGAAGTCAGTCCTTCAGTCCTGGTCTGGCAAGAAACACAGAGAAGGTGAGGACTTCTAGGGAGAGATGCAAAGTGCTCCAACCTAACTGTGGGAGGACAAAGTGATGTAAAGAGGGGTGGGAATGGTTTTGAGGAAACTCCTCCACAGCTTAAAGTTGATCTCAGTCACACAAGGAAAAGATAGTCTGTGGGAAGTGCTGACCAGGGACATTTGATTTTCAAATTGCTGTTAGTGATTAAGGCATTACCACCTTGCTGGCGCTTATTTCCTGTTCACTGCTCAGGCATGATAGCAGAGTGCCTAGAGCTGTTTCAGAACAAAACGAAACAGGATAGCTCAAAACTATTTGGATGTTGGCCCCATCTGTTATTTACAGGTATTTGTCCAACTGCTGCAATCTGAGCAATAACAGCTTTTTAAGCACATCTCCCTTCTGTCCCACAGCACCTCGTGTCCCCCAGTGAAAACGCTCTCAGGCTGTCCTCAGTTCTGGAGGAAGGCAGGATGGCCAATGATTCACAGCATCCTAGCACAGGTATGCAGGCCTGTCCTGCAGCTACAGAGCCCTGAGAAACAGCAGGGCTTCTAGCTGACACAGGACAGCTGCCCATGAGGCCCGCACACCACCGGGTCTTGTGCTTCCTCAGAGCAGGGCACATATTGCTGGCTCGCCCACTCCATGGCTTTGTCAAGTGGTCCAGAAGTGGCTGCTTTTGGGCTTAGTGAGGAATGACACGCATTATTCATCAGGCTCTCTGACCGCTTAGCACCTCCAGACTCCTCGTGGCTGTTTATATTTAAAAATAAACCCTAACAATCACTGTTCAAAGTACGGGCTGAGAGCCCGCGGCATTTTTATTTAAGCACGCTGAGCAGAAACTGAGGAGAACAGATAAGAGTTAACGGGTGTTTGTAAAACAGGCAGGAAAAAGGATGCTGATTCGTGAACCTTCACCGGCAACAACTTCCACAGCTGAGGAGCAGAGATGCTGAAAGCGTGAAAGCCAAAGGCTCTTGCTTTAAATGTAGGATTTGACAGGAGAGCAGCAGGGTAGGACCTCGGGGAATGACTAAGCAAATACTTAGATAGGAGGTCTGTGAGGTAAGCAGGACTAAATTGGTGCATCACTTTGAAGGTCAGCAATGCAATTTTATATGTAATTCCAGATTTAATGGGCATCCATGGCAGAGCAAACGGGAGCAATGTGTTGTGAAAAATCAATGCCAATGCTCTGGCTGAAGCATCCTCCCTGTGAGGAGCTGGAGCTGCCAGCAACTGCCGGAGGGTTCTGAGCAAAGCAGCAACACTGAACAGCCCTACAATTTTGGTTTAAAAACAAGAGGAATTTATCTCATGCTTTATAATGTACTGAACACTGAATTCTTTTCTAGCAGCGTTTACCACAATGGATGTCTTTGTTTTGCTGTTTTTGAACCTTGACCACAAAAAATGTGTTTGTACTCCCTTAAAATATGCCAGCAGTTTGGAACTTGCAAACATTCAAGCCACTGTAATAATCATACTATTTCAGGAGAAATTTTACCTGGAATACTGGAATATTTGTAGAAACTGCCATTCTTTTTTTTTCCCTCCTCTAAGATATAAGTAAAAGAATGTAAAAGCTCACAGCAGTAAAAAACTGTTTTTGTGAAATCTGAATAACTGCATTAGTTCCAACAAAATGCGTATCTCTGTCTGTATCCCAGTGGGTTTCTCTCGTGTGTCAGTTCTTTCTCCAATGAGATGATTTTTTGTGTATATATAAATAAATAGATATGCTCAAGGCCCTATCTTTCCTTTCACTGACATAACTGATAATATTGTATTTGTCCTTCAAAGTTATGCAAATGGAATCCTCAGGCTCTTGATAGTAAATGCTGGTTAACTTGATTAACTTGATTTTCTTTAAAACATAAATGAAATTATTACTATTCCCTTACATTTTCACACCCTTTATAAACTCCTGGCAGAAGAAGGAGAAAATAGATAATAAGATACTCAAATCACTTTCTTACCCTGTAATTAGCACATGAAAAAAGAACTTGTTGAAAACAATAATTCCTCAGTCATTTGTCTTTATTTTAACTTTGCTTTGAAGCCAACATATTTTCTCTGAGATTTCATTAGCAGCCATTTTGTAAATGAGATTCTCACTGGTAAGAACTAACTTTGAGTGCTTCGTCGCATTAAAATTTAACAATTTTCTATGGCTTAATATAACTTCTCCTTAATGCAGAGAGACTTTTCTGCGATGTTCATAGTTTAAAGGGCTGGATATAATTAAGAACATACGTGCCGAAAAGTGCTTCACTACCTAACTCTGAGGCATCTGGCTCCTCAAATAGAGTCCAAAAATCTTAAGTTACAAAGCACAGCAAACATGCATGCCTAAAGAAAGATTTAAGCATCTTAGAAAAAAAAAAAGATCTAAACAGCCAACAAGCCAAATGAGCAACTCCTAGGACAGTTTTAACATCTCCCATGTGGGCTTCTTTGTCCAAAGGGAAGCACCTTAGATACATTTTAAAATCTCTCCTGAATTTAGCTCAATTTCTCTAAAGTAGTTGAGCAAAGTGTTTCATTTTTAAAAATAGTCACCGGGAAATAATAATATTAGAAACTGTCCTTGGAATAAAACCTGGAAATTAGGATGGTATTTCCCTGCTCTGTTGCTGCCAAGCTAAAGAACTGTGCTTCATCTACGTGTCTGCTCCCGAGCCTGAGCTTTAGAGCCTTTTGGTGAAACTGCAGTGGGAGGAATGGAGAATACTTCCACCAGCTCATAGGAAATTAGACTAGTCCTCTCATGCATGCATTTTAATTCACCGGGAGGTGGTGCAGCCATTTGGCTCCTGCAGAAAACGCAATCATTGTCTGACGTGGCAGTATTTGAAAGAAGCAGCTGTGACCTGCAGTTTGATGTAAATTTAACTTGTGTCAGGGCTTCGAAAGCGAAGATTCTTAGTTACAAAAGTTTCACCTGACGACCATAGCCCCTTAATCTGCTCCAGGCCTGAATCCTCTTTTTTTACTCAAGCCCTCCTTGTTTTATTTGGTTAAAAACATGGGCCAAAATGCTCTGTTCACTTTTCCATTTTCACATCACAACTCCAGCAACAGAAGTGCCCCGGGGATTTGTGCTGCTGTCAAAACGTGCTTTTGGAGAGCAAGGAGTGGGGAAAGGAGCAAGAGCCATGATTTCCAAGCCTGGAGCAGAGCACTAGCTTCCTGTTGCATGAAGACGAGAGATGACACAGCTTTGCATGAGTGTGGCAGAAAGCAGCTCTGCACTGGGCTGCGTGAATGTCCTGGGACCAACCACCATACCAGATGAGTCAAAGGGGCATGGAGACTGTACTGCCCTCAGCTTTGCCCTCCTGTCCCAGGATGAGCTGCAGGATGGATGGTGGTTATGCAAATAAATAAATAAAATTGATTTGTTATTCTTCTCAAGAGAGCTCACAGGGAAGAAAAGCTTAACCAAAGCCCCCCTGTGGGGTGAAGTTATGCTTCAGATTGAGTTACAGCAATGATGCTACCAAGCAAGCTGAATCTTGCCCCCGTCTCTGTATTTTCTTTCTCATTCCTGTTTTCCTTGTTTCTGTTGTTATAAAGGCTCGGTGATACACAAAGGCATACACAGTGTTCACCTGTGTCTGCTGTGAGATGTACCATAGGATACATGTCTTTCCAGGACTCTCCATAAATTGCAATTACAGATGTTTCTTCTCGTTGCTTTGCTAGTTTAAAAATGTATTCACATGAGCAATAAGTATTCAAATCATATTGTTATGTGCTCTTGGCTGATTATCTGACTTTAGGTGTAAACGTGACCATCAATAAAAAGCATAATGAAAGCTTGTTATTTTTAAACATAATTAAGTCAAAGGAAAAACAGTCCAGCATGACTGTAGAAATAGTAATTGGTTCATTACCTGTAATCATGTTAGCCTGTTCACATTATCGGAGGCTAATTGGAGAGAGAAAAGAAAAAGAGAATATATCACTGCATATGCAGGTACGATCTGTATATCTATGTGTGTGTTAATATATGATACAAAGTTCATTAATAAAATTTCAGATTGAACGGGAGAACTATGGCAATGCAGAAACACAACTACTGAGAAAATCTTGAAGGCACAAAGAGAGGGGTGAGACAATGATTCATTCATGAGGAAAATTTAAGTAGAGCTAGCTTATATTGTTATCTTAAACTCCAAGAACAACACTTTGTTTTAGTAGAAAGAAGTTCTTATGCCATTTCTGGTTTAGAACAAATTGTTTCTGAGATAGGCAAGGTATGTTATCAGCACTTGTCTTTTCCTTGCAGAGCGCTGAAGCAAAGCTGTAAGGGGAAGACCTTTACACTAAGTTGCCTGGTCTCATACCACATTTTTCAAAGTCTCGTTCTTAAAGTTTTTATTCTGTATCTCTAGGAGACCGATGAAAGGGATTGCTTACCTGAAAATAACCTGCTGGTTCTGATAACAAATTTGGCCTCCCCTGAAGGCTATGAAATTTATATAAATATTTGATAAACTGATTCATGAGAGCAACTCCTGTCATTTGCCCATTGTATTTACTATTGATTTTCAGTTTATAGGAAAATATCATACTGCAGTTCTTTTTAAACTTCACTAAAAAGATATCATATCAATCCCACAAGTCACAGTAGGATCAGGGATCATAGCCCTGTGCCCTCTTCTCCTCTGACATGCAAACATGTAAGGGCAGCCATATGGACCGTGGGATGTCACAGATTTAAATGCTGCCTTTATTCATTTGCTACTTCAGGGAAGCTGATGTATTGTATTTACACACCTGTAGGAGGTATATACCTCAGCATGGTAAAGCCAGAGTTTGGAAAGACAAGCGGGGTACAAATCAATTGCTGCTTCTCGGTTTATTCTTTCCAATTTTGCTTACTGTTTCTAACGACATTTTTATGAGAACTCCTTGAGAGTCTTCCCTTTAATGAGGAGGAAATAGCATGGCCAGCAGAGAAGGAGTGGGGGCGGTTAGACTACAGTTCTTTGTTATACTCCTTTAATGTCCAGGATCTAGCAGCAAGTAACTGGCCTTAGATACTTCTTCGTTATTTTCCAGGGGGACAGTACTGTTGAATAAACATTGTATGGTAAAAGACTGAGCCATGTGTCACGCTCCAATTTATAGGAGGGAGAGGAGGTTCTTTGATATCTGTGTATCCGGCATGAAATTAAGAAATTAACATATCCAGTTCAAATGTTGGTCCAACTAGTTTATTACAAATCTTAAACAGGGAGATGGGAAAGGGGAGGACAGGCACTATTACAAATTAGGGTAATGGGGAAGGGAAGGAGGGTGATAAAAAAGACGGGAAAGAAGAAGCAAGGAGTCTTTGTAGGAAGCAAGGGGGAGATAGTCACCACCATGGATCCAGCGTAGTTCAGTCATTGATCTTCAGTAGTGGTGAGACATTGGTTCTGTTGATGATGACAGTGACCATGGACCATGGCGATGATGACAACTTTTCAATGGTACTACCAACTTATTTATAATAAGTCCTAAGTGGTTGAGTCAGTTCTCTTTGGAGCGGCAGCTTCTGGCTCTGGGATCTCAGCAGGAACTCCTTTGTTCCCATCTTCCAGTCCTTGCCAGCAGATAAGAGGGAGCAGGGAGGTGCCAACTTGTATCTTGCCTTCACAGGATACAGTGGCATCATCCCCCAATTTCCCATAGCAAACAGGAGTTATTTGGTCACAGTCTAGATTTTCTGCCAGTAAACAGTCCTGAGCACTCTCTTCTGAGGGCAAACAGCTCTGAAGGAATGCTTTCAAATGTAAAATTGTCCACACAGTAATGTTGATTGCCACACAGCAATACCCATCTCTCATCTCCTACAGTCTTATCACAAGAAATACCTCAGAAAGCAAGCTTTGAGCCAGAAAGCAAAGAAGGATTCATACACCATGGAAAACACAGGTTAGACAGACCTTTAGTCTGACCCAGTGGAACATTTCTTATTTGCCATTTCTAGATGAAGGGAAGGATCCTAGTTAATTTACCAAGGCAATGACAGAAAGGGGAAGGCCTAACTAAAAATAAAAAATAAAATAAAAAAAAAATATTAAGTTCTTTTCTTCCTGGTAGAGAACTGGGGGACCTGGAAACTAAATGTAGTCCCTTCAAAGCTTATAGCATTCAAGATATATGGAGACTTTCATGACTAGAGTATTCATGTTTATTTTCACTGAGGTTTTATAGGAATTACTGCCTCTGCGACCTGCTTAGGAGCTCAGATCAAAGGACCAAAGTCTCCTAGCTCTAACATTGACCCTTAGGGAAAGAACAGAAAAAATAAGACAGCTACAGAGTGATCCTTCCCATGGTATAATTTCCCAGCTCCCAGCAATCAGCAGTTTAGTGATTTTTTTCCAAGCCAGAGGTTGCATCTGGGCTTTCATGTTTAATAGCCAATGATGTACGCCTCCTCTATGAATGTGCTTTTTAAATCCAGATAAAGTTTTGTCCTCTGCCTGATCCTGTAGGCAGTGGGTTTCACAATTTGATTACATGTTATATAAAATGTACTTCCATTTGTTTTAAACCTGCTTTGTTTTTCAGCAAGGCAAATACTGACAGTAATGACACCACTTTGTTAGTGTAAGTGCAGACATACTAGGAGTTTCTGCTGGGAGGGCTGTGTTGATTACAGGTCACTCCTTAGCTATGTCAAAAGCTATATTGGCAAAAATGGGAGATATGTCCTTACTTGGGTAAGCATCCCAGAGGAATAAAAGTGCAGGTTGCATTCTCCTCATACACCAAGGGATTTTGGCACCTGGTCTGCACTTGACTCATTTTCTGAGGTTGATGAGAAAACCCTTTTGTTTCAAACCCGCAAGTGAATTTATTTTATTTTATTTTATTTTATTTTATTTTATTTTATTTTATTT
>NW_024962263.1:62610704-62622097 GCF_019238085.1 Lagopus leucura | reverse complement strand
TTTATTTTATTTTATTTTATTTTATTTTATTTTATTTTATTTTATTTTTTCACTAAGCTTCTTGCAGGTGCTTAACTGGGAAGAAAAAAAAAAAAAAAACATGCTTATACAGCGGATGTTCAGCTATTTGACCATTATGTTGTACTTTGGCTAAATGAGTTTAACTCTGTGCCTGGTCTCCCTTTGCCAGTGTACCAAAATGAGATTTCTTTGTCTTTGGTGGTCCTTTTCAGAAATCCTTTTCATAAAATAATTTTCAGGTGATAGGCTGATCTTGGTTCACAAGCACCCAGAGAAAACAACAATCATGAAATCATGTGTTTGTTGCTGCACTCTGCACAATGCCTTTCTTATGGGCTGCAATATTGATCCATAGCTGAAAATACAGAAACTTTCTCTATGAATGAAATGCTTATTGTCCTCTTTCATACCCATAAAAATGGTCTATCAAAAATTCTTCTTCTCTTTGTGATCTTTGACATCCCCTTATCATCTTTCACGTGAAACTTATCTCCACTTAATCTACAGACTGTTAGTTTTGATCGCTTGTTCTGTTAAAATCTGGCCTCTGATTAGATGATGTTGTTTTCTGTGCATGGTTTTAGCACTCACTGCATTACTTCCAGGCCTTATTTCCTTACACTGCATGTATGGCTTAAAGTAACTCTGTTTTAGTCCCTTTTCATTAAGTAAAATAAATAATTTACCTTTTCATGCATCTGTATGGGGAGTAGTGTGTGTTTATGTATGGTGATGCCTCCTCCCTTTTGAGTGCCATGTTCAGTTCTGGCTTCACTGTTAGAAAAAAATGAAACTGAAGTAGTTCAAAGACAAGTTGCAAGAATGATCACAGCCTTGGAAGGGCTCGAATGTGAAAGAGTAAAATGATGAGTGCTGTTCAGCGTAGGGAGAGAAAAATGAACAAAAATCACAGTTACATATTAAATAACAGAGAAAAAAATATCAAACCCTCATCTTCGCCTTTTTAACGACAAGGAAAAAATAAGACAAACTATTTAGTAAAATATTTGCTTTAAGAAGTTTTAAATTTGTTAACTTTTTGCAGAATCTGGCTATAACAATGCTCAAGCTATTATACAGCATATAGGTGGTTCATTCTGCTTAGTCAGACCAACTTTGGAGGCCTCCTAAATGACTTTACTTGTGCTAAGAATGTGCAGACAATGAATGCTGCTGTGCTTTGCAGCAAGACTGTATCTGCAGGCAGAATTTACGGTGTTCTTTCATGTAAACAGAATCCCGGAGGGAATACTGGTTCTGCATAGAGGCATTTCTAGACTTTTTGTTTGTTTGATGGGAGACTGAAGATATTTTCACTGAGGCCAAACAAGATGGCACCTGTTTCTCAGTACATCTGCCAGACAGGATTTTCGGATGGGCTGAGCGCTCTGTACAGAGCTGCAATGTACTGTTCTCCATTTGTTCCTTCTTGCGCTCTAGAGGAATTTTATTTATTTATGTATTTTATTTTTACCTACAGAGCAAACATCTTGGACCTTTCTTTACAGTTTCAGACAGGTTTACACAGGTACACACCGTAAGCAGATTTAGAAACTACACTGTTACTTTATCAGAGATCTTCTGCACTTCTGGTCTGAGAACAGGATGCTAAGAGGTATGAATCTTGCATGAATCTGTCATTAGGAAAGCTGTCTCCTTCTATTACTTGAATTTGTGTCCTCCTTTGAAGTCTTTCCTAAGGAAACACGTGCTGTCTAGCTGACAAAAGCACTGCTGAAACTTATCACAATGTTAAACACTTGTACTCTCCCCTTATTTTGCTCAGCAAACTTAAGCTTTTGAGAGCTGAGAAAAAATGAAAGTACAGGGGAGACATGGAAATATGCTGAGCTGGCATTAGTTTTGAAAGGAAAGTGGGAAAATATAAACCCATTCTTAGAGTAGAGCTGTTCTAGCTCTCACAGGAAAAGCAATCTATTAGTTCTGCGTAAAAGCGAAGTATAAATAGTGAAGGTAAAACTATTCACTCTGTGATTAAGCAGGTTCATGAACTCATTGGAATTTCAATTAGTGTAAGCTTTAAATTACTAAACGTACCTTCTTTCTCCCAGTGTGCTGACTGACTGCTTCTGAAGAATACTCTCAGCTATGCAACAGAGCAGATCCCATTCTGGTTTACTTGACCAGAAGAAGCAGCTGAAATGGAAGACTGCATTTTGCACTCATTCTCTCAAGGTGTCATCGTGAGCTTAAAGTGATTTTAGCTGTGGATATTCCAGATACCACCGTCAACACTTGATAGTCACTATCGAGTAATCCATGTGATTAAGACAATGGGCAAAACAGAGCTCTTTTATTTATAATATAGCACTATTATTAGTGTCTGCTTCTAAGGAACCACATGTGAGGCCCCGTGATGTGATTAATCAGGCATTCCAGCTGCTTTTGAGTGATCCCAGCACTGACAACTGAAGCAGGAGGAATTCTTCTCCAGTGTAGCACAGTTTATGACATCCTGTTATGCAGTCTGAAATGAACGCCCATGTCTGAGTGAAAGAAAGCTAAACATTTTGTATGAGAATGTACATAATCACTAAGAATTTGGCAAGGACAAAAGCCAAATCCAGGGCCGTTGATTTGACAGTCTCATGTCTCATCCAACATCTTCCGTTCTGGTCTTGCTTCTTTCCTAAATTATGAATATGTTCTTGGCCTGGTAGAAGGTACACAGCACAGATCTTCTGAGGCACGGCTGAATTTGGGAAAAAGCAGACCTGTACTAGATTCTTAGCTGCAGTGTCTGATTTTACAGAGCAAACATATACTTTCTTCTCTGCCTACTCAGCAGTTTTGATCATCAGAAGATTTTGAAAGCCTTTTTAATAATAAAAAAAAAGAAACACAGGTATACTCATTCCTGGAGAAAAACTGCAGAAAAGGTTGTGAAGTAAACCAAGACTTTCACCAACAGTTATATTAAGGCAAACTGCCTAAAGGGGCAAGAACAGATAACACAGATTACATATTAAGCAGGACCCAATGAAATAACTACGCACCACTGGCATTATGTTTCTCAAGCTTATGTGTACATTTGGGCTACGCTGAAGCTGATTTATGAAGTATATATGCACATGTGGCCATAGAGCTGGCCAAATCATTCTCTGCAGATAAATCTGGAATTTATTCAGTAGATCTCGAATCTACTTTTTTGTTATTTGAGTGAAATAAATTGATGATTGAGTGACATACAATAAGCAATGAATTTTGGATTCTGATTGGACTGAAAGAAAATGTTGAGCCAATGATTCAGCCCCTATGCACACAGAAGCAACAGCATCATGCACTATTGTTCAGTGGAATTTGAAACTATTTGTGATTAACTGTTAAGATTATTGAACCAGCTTTCCCTATATTCGGGTTTTACGTCTAAAATGCTACGGGGTAATTTTGCTGCAGGCAAATTAGGTTAATGCAATCTTGTTCCTGCCATTCAAAACTCAAACTGAACAGCCCTCCTCAATCCAGTGCATCCACAGCTTGCCAAATGGCACCTCTCTTTGATGTGAGGAGTGCCAATTTGTGCTCTCTAGAAATTGAGCTTCACGCCCAGGCTGATTAAATAAACGTAGGAGTTTGTAGATGATTGTACTCAAGAAAGTGCATTAAAACTATAAGACGCAGAAGATAACATGAAGGTGAGAACGCCTGTCTCTTACAGTAACGATGTGAGATCTTGTTGAATGGAGATTTCTCTGAAGAGCCCAGCATTACCACCAGTCAAAAGAAAAGAGATTATCTCAATTTTATTACTTTTGTTCCCAGCACCTATTTTCTTAGTAATTATAGGAGACCAAAACAAGTAGGAGAGCTCTCACCATTACCAACTGAAAAAGAAAGATACACAGAAAGAATAGTGTGATGCCAATCAGTATATTTCGTGTTAACATTATCATGTGATGGCTATCACTATGCATGTGTTTATTACACAAGTGGCTGAATGAAAAAAAAACTTGTTTTTTTTTTAATGGAACCAAAATCTTGCTTTGAGTATAACAAATGTTGTGTTGGTTTTGTTGAAACACAGTTCTTAAAGGCAAATACACACTTTTCACAATTCTTCTTTCAGGACAACAAGAAAATGTGTAACTTTTCATTCATTTTTTCTAGTTCTTATTGCATATGTAATATAAATAGAACATATTTTATAAGATAAACGCCTTTTAAAACATGGATGGAATTCCCTACTGTGCTAGACAAAAACTTTTGTGTGCTGCAGCCATTTTGGGAGTAGGACATGGTTAGCAGGGCAAGAAAATGGAGGGAAGGAGTCAGCTAGCAACAAAATTATTTGGAAGTCATTTCAGAGGATTTTGCATGTTAGGTCCTCAACATGGTTATCTGCAGCATAGCCAAAACTCCAAAGCAGGCAGCACTGTTACCTGCCCTTCAAAAAAACCGACAGCTTTCTGTATTTTCATATTATTTCTGTATTTATTTTAGGGAAAAAAAAAAAAAAAAAAAAAAAAAAAAGAGCAGTTTGTCAAACATTTAAGGTTGACAGTCATGTTGTTGCAATGCAGGTAAACGCTGCCATGAGTGACACTAGCTGTGTCACTACATGCAGCATTAGCCCGAGAATTTGAGAAGACAGGCTCATGAAAAAAATATGAATGTTGTCAGACAACCCTGCATTTTTTATTATTTAAATCTTGAGTGAATTTAGTACTCATGAAAGAGAGGGACTAAGTTTCTTCACATATCCCTTTCAATACATCTCAGTTCTGACCTGCAGCACTCTAGCTATTCTAGTTACAGGCCTTGAGCACAGATTGCTCACCATGTCAAATTGTGCTATTTTTGTGAAATGGATAGCTGAAGACTTCGATAAGGCCATTGAACATATTCTTATTTGTGACCCAGGCATGAATTAAGCCTGGGCCCTCAGAGATGACAAGCCAGCACCAAAGACGTGTGCAGCACTCACAAATTACGTATCCCACTACACCTCCTTAAAATGAAAATTGCTCAGTTGGCAATTGCTTAGTATTGCAGGCTTTACTGTTGTACATAGAAATCAATAACTCTCTTTCTTGTAGGAGGTTACTTGTATTTTGGGGATTTATTCATTGAACAACTATTCTGAAAGAACCTTCCAGAAAGCTGCGTCTCCTGATGCTATGGAAACACCATTTTGCAAAATGTCATATTCAAAGTGCAAGTTCTAAGAGTACTTCATTATTTAAGTGGACTCCGTTTTTACTGCTGAGCAAACGAGTGTTACTTAAGAGGGATGAGGAGCAAGAGGGGATGGTGGCTGCATATCGTGGCTCCAGGCCTTGTGCAGAGCACTGTTAAATGGTCGTATGTGCTTATAGCAAGTCTTGATTTTGAGAGTTCAATCTGCGGTACAACTATGAGGAAATGGATTTCAATTAAGCAAAGATAAGCAGTGAACATCAAATCCAGGACGTTTATGAGGGAAAGCATTGAGCAGATATGTGGGTGGCGTTGTAGGGAGCAATGATGTGATTTTCCCTGAAGAAGTCACGACTGGGGGATCAGGGCTCCTGCCTTAACCCTGGAAGAGCAAGCTCTAAGACCCTGCGGTGCAGAGGCCCTGGCTCATACATTACATGTCTCAGTGCAGAGCCTAATCCACTTAGGCAAGTACAGAGTGAAAATATCATTGCCTTTACAATGAGAGCCGAAGGCTACAACAAATCTAAATGCCATAACTCCATCAAAATAAATGCTCAAAGCCATCTTGACATTGAGGATATAGAGTTGAGAAAGACATTGAGAATGAGATTTTGGAAGAGTTTATCTCACTCTTCATGCAGATGTAGCTGCATTTTAAGAGGATTCTAGTGCCTTTACAATATTTTTGTACTCTTTGGAAGGTTGAGAAACTTCTTCTGCCTGTTATTTTCCGAGCTGTGAATTATAGGATGTTATTACTCTTTCTGCAGTGGTGAGCATATACCCTAATTACAGTGCCCACCAAACTGGCAAAAGAGAAGGCTATCTGTCCAAAATACATCTGACATCATCCCTGTTAAAGAAGTAGGTATACATTCATGTGCATTACCCAGGGAACTATCCACAGAAAGATGCTTAAGAATGCTCTTTGGTAATGCCAATTATGAAGGCAAAGCCTAGAAGGATGAAGTGAATGGCAGGACATTTTATGTACTGTATAGACATGCAAATTACTTAACTTTAATACTGATCTGTACTGCAACTAGAACTACAGCATTTCAACTTACATTTCTTTCCTCTTTTTAAAGATATTTATTATTTCAAACGTGCCCAAATTATAATTCTGCCACAACCTGCATAGCAAAATTGCATCCTGTTCATGTTTGAGAGCTTTGGGAAGACATTTTTAAGTTTTTAAATGAAGGAATCCAGTTGTCCTTGTAAGTCTCCCAGTGCTTGGCAGGAGTCCACTATTTTCAGGAGGTGCAGCTCTTAGCACCTGATTTATTATTAGTTTCAGTGGAGTTACACTGTTTTGCAATTCTGATAGCTCCATTAGAAAATTGTGATGTGGCATTAAAATTTTAACGGGCAATGCTCTGTTTGCATTTTGTCCCACTTAGCATGAGATTGCTAGGGACGAGTAAGGAAAGAATATTAAGCATTCATAAAACACTTACACAAAAGCTAAAATTCCAAGGACTAAAGAACAGACAAGAAGAATGGTAAAAAGAAGAATGGCTAGAAATGATTAAATTTTAAAAAAACAAACTCTGTTCATCTTTTGAATTTATTTATTTATTTTGATAATACTGAAATATTCATCATTTATCAAATTACGGCTGCATGTTTTTGCTCAGTGGTAAAGTCTGACCTCTGCCAGCATAGAACACTAGAACTATCCTAGATCTACTGAGATTTTGTGAGTGTAAATATAATCAAATTCCCAGAAACCATAAATTGTGTTTATACATCACTGTTGAACATTCTTGCACTTTCACTGCACTGTTTTCCATTCTATAGAGATGTCTGGGGACAGTTTGACTTCTTTATTTGATTATTTTGGCTTTCAGAACATTTTTTGTTTTACATAGTAGCATAACAATATACAGTTCTTTGTGGGTCGATTTAATACTTGCATAATTTTTAGAACACTTCCTTACAAACTGACCATAAATGGATCTTTTACTCTGCAGAAGCTCTGATAAAAAAGGCTCTCGCTACCACTAATAGGGATAGAAGGGGTGGAGTGTGTAGACTTTCAGATTTGCTTTTACAAGTGCAAATCCTCAGGCAAAATAAACAACATTATTTCAGATTAAAAAAATACACACAGAGGTGATAAGAAAAAAATCTAATGGGCATAGAAAGCTGCGCTTCAGCAAACTAGGTATATGTTGGTATGTTTGCTTATTTTTTAAGTTTTCCAGTACCAAAATGCATGTTTAAATGATTGCATTTGACAAAGGAAAGACAAGGAAAAATGGTGCAGCATCTTTAATTTATCAGTTTACATGAGATGCAGGCAATAGCCTGTGGGTACCAGATTGTGATTTTTCTACTCAAGTACATTCTCATGTTTTACTGATGAGCTATATGCCAGACCCTTGTGTTCTGTATAGTAAGAGTTTCATGGAACATCTGCTTCAATTGCTCTATCTCTTGTTTTGTTTTGTCACTAAACTCACTTATGCTACAGAAGCACTGACTTTAAAAGAAGCTACTTTAATTCAATAGCATATCAGGAAGGCAGATTTTCTAATGCTTGTGATACAGCTATTTTGTGTCTAATGCATTTATTTGCAACAAAACTGGTATGACTATTGACACCATATTCTGCCATACTTCACGGAATACAGTTTTCTGACCTATTGATATGTTTCTAACAAAAAAAGTTGCGTGTACATATACGCATGCATGTGCAGTTGTTTGCAGAATGCCATGTAGAGAGGTGTATGTGCATACCTGTACCTGCAATGGCATGTACAAAGACTCTTATTAAAGCCCACGTATGCAATTACTGGAATAGTAACATTTCTCTCATTTCCAAAGTCATGTGTCACAAAGGAAGCCAATGGAGAAAGTAAATCAATAAGGTCAGAATAGCTTTGAGTGTTGTTACTAATTGTATGCTTTAGCATTTACATAGCAAATGGCACTGGATATTCTATATGTTTTTAAACTGGAAGGTTAAAGTGGTTTACGAAGATAAGAACATTATATGGAATATTAAAACAGAGTATATCAACCTTTGTCAGTTTACTTACTATATTTTCTTGTCTCATTTGACAGCCTTGGTTATTCAGGTTGCAATAGGAACACAAGGATTTAAGGCTTGCAGTTTCACTTTCAACTCCTGTAGTGTGGTTAAATTTGGCTCAAAATAAATGTTGATTAACTGTATGAAAACACAGTGATTAATAGTGTATTAAACCTGAAAGTCTGTGTCTACAGAATATGATCTCTGCATTATTCTTTAACAATTTCATGGAATAAATGCAGGAAGGGAAAAAAGGGAGGAGCTTTAAAATAGGGGCAAATAGGACATACATGCTTCCTACGTTTCTTAAATTCTGTCTCATATTTGTGATCTGAACAAATGTTGAAGATTATGATGTTGTGACCGATCTTTTTTTAAGCTTCTAATCTGTGTTTTTTCTTCTTAATTTTAATTTTGTCTGTGCTGACATCCACTCTGAGAAATGCTTTTGAGAACAAAGAAACTATGAGCAAAGGCTGAAACCATCTTTATTTTCAGTGTCGTTATTACTGAAAAGATGTGTGGGTTAATTTTATTTTTTTTTTCCCTGAAATATGTTTTATCATTGTATGTGAATTGCCATTGTCAGGGCTGGTAATTAGCCTCATATTATTTTCAGCATTGTTCACATCCACACATCACAGGACAGAAAATGGGAGCCTTAGACAAACAGAATCCTTGTAGAAGATCATTAGGAATCCCACTGTGACAAGCCACGTGCAACCTCGTTGATTCAAATTAGTCATCTGCATTGTTCTATATTTTAGACTGCAGGAGGTTTCAACTTATTTTACAAAACCACAATTGTTATACATTTATGGTCAGAGTAACAAGTAATGTTCTGCACTCTCTGAAGACACCAAAGACATTTTAATATGTACTCATTATACAGCTGTGCCTGCGATGCTATTTAGAGTCTCATCAGTGTCTAGGTAACAAAGCTCTATTTTCTCAGCTTTTTACAGCTGAACTATAAACATGAACTCTCAGTTAAACACAGCACTATACAGAAAGTATTACTAGGACTCAGGGTTATGACTGTCTTTTTTTTTTTTAAAACTAAAAAGAGATCTTTGATGATACACACCTTTGAAATGGATGTATCCTATTCCTGATTTTTGTGTGTAGATGTAATAGTGACTCAAACACTGTTAAACCCACTGTGGTGTAGATGATAAATTATAGGAACAAAAATGCTGTTTGTCACAGTCCCAATTTACTGTGAGGTCAAATATATACCTTTAAAATAGATTTTACAGCACAGTTATAAAATGGTCCTTTATGATACCTATTTGATCCTTTTCACATCTTTATGCAAAATCTTTGATAGTATTGCTGATGGCAGTATGTATATTCTTAGCAGATATGCCTCCCCCAACTAATATGTCACGACAATTTACATTCTTTATTCCTTGCTGATATTTACTGGTGCAAATCCATCTATTTCAGTATTCGATTTACTCCAGGAGAACATTTAGTCCCACCCAGCATCCTGTCATAAAACTGAGTCACCTCAGCAAATACTTGGTTCTGGCACTATTAATGCTACGTATGCAAATGATCCAAACCAAGACCTGTCGGTGGTAGAGGCAGGCGCTTTCTGAAAGATCCCAGCCTGACAATGATATAATTGATTTTTGTTTTCTTGAAATTTGACAGAATTTTAATGTTCATTTAAATATATGGTTGTTTTTTTTTTTAATTCAATAGTTACAAATCCACATGCTTAAGAGCAATTCTCATTCCTCTGTGCACAGAATCAGGAATCTGATATATTTACTTCAAGAGCACATAGCAAAGCACCAGAGAAAGAATTCAAGGGTAGTGAGCAGCTCAGGGGACCAATAATAGAATATGAAGCCTAGGCTGTTGGTTCAAATCTAATCTAGGTTGGAAGTAACAACAATTATTGCCACCTAATGTCTTTTCAGTGATCTGTATGAAATGAGTTTGTGTTCTCAGTGTAGTTTCTAACAGACAGGTGTCTAGATCACGGCTGACACCATTGTCAGCAGATTCAACGTAGGCTCCAAACATCCAAACAGTTCCGTAGATTGAACTGCTCTTCGGTCTCAGGGAAAAAACTTAAGCTTAGCAGGAGATTATGCAGGAGAATTCTGCCACTGAATTTTTTGAACCTGTCCTACGGATGAAAAATTTTTTCCGTCTGTAGGCTCTTCCCTGGGAACCTTTTCAAAAGGATTTTTTTTTTCCATTAAGCAATAATGTTTATATTGCTTTCATAACACCTGCATTAAACGTTAGCAACCAGAAGTACAAGAAGACAGATGTAAAAGGAGCAGTCACCATAACTTCAATTTACTTGCTGAAGTAAACTATGCTTAAATCAGGTGCTTCACAATAGAATTCCTCTAATGCCTTGCAAATTTCTCCTGCACAGTGCACTACAACACACAGATAAAACATGCTTATGTTTCAAAAATCACTGATAGTAACATTGTGGGTATCACCAGTTCCCTTCTACTTGCAAGAGCACCAGGAGCAACCTTTATCTGCTTGGCACACTGTTCTGACGACCCCCTGGATGTGATCATTCATACCACTTGTATTACAAACACTTGTATTACCACTTGTATTACTCTTCTCTGTCACCCTGTTTGGGGACGTGAGATCAGAAGGTATGTGCAGATCAACTCGGGTGATCGTTTGCTAGACTTGGCTTTGCTGGTGTTATGTATCCCAAAGGATCTGCAGAATCCACTGTACAGCTGCTGCTGCTACAGTGAGCTGCTAAATAATGTGTTAGGTTGCAGAGCCACACCCTTGGTCAAATCTGCCCCAATTTAAATTCATGTGCAAAATCCTGTGGATAAACACCACATTCTGAGCAGAAGAATGCCACAAAGCCGTGTGGAAAACTGTCCATTTTTACATGTAGTGATCATTCTGTTAGAAAAATGAGAGTTCTGAAAAATGGCGTTATTTATGGACCTTCCCAAGGGTAAACATGCTATAAAGAGAGTGGGAGCTTATATAAAAAACACAAATCAATGTGCTTAAGGCAACTAACTGGCAATTATGTACAGTTTTGATTATGGGAATTTACATTTCCACAGAAGAAATATAATTACAAGGAAAGTAATTGTTTTTTGTTGTTGTTCTTTTCTTCTCTTCTCTTCTCTTCTCTTCTCTTCTCTTCTCTTCTCTTCTC
>NW_024962263.1:62585803-62610694 GCF_019238085.1 Lagopus leucura | reverse complement strand
TTCTCTTCTCTTCTCTTCTCTTCTCTTCTCTTCTCTTCTCTTCTCTTTTCTTTTCTTTTTTTTCTTTTCTTTTTTTCTTTTTTCTTTTTTCTTTTCTTATGTTTGCCTTGTACATTTTGTCCTGGGTTTAAATTTAGCAGAGATCCAAGACATTTTGTTCAATGTACATACATACACAAACGTCTGTATAGTAAATTTCTGGCAGGCAGCAACGCTTCTAAGGATCACCGGGATCTGGATCAGTTTGGGAGAAAAATCCAAAAAGAAGAGATACCTTATTTTTCCTACTACGGATAGTATTTGCTGATTATTTTGTATTATCTATTTATCACTCTAAGAGCGGCATATGTAAGCTTAATATATTTGTGTAAAATCTTACACATGTAGGTTGCTCCAAAAGTAATGCCTCTTATTTATTTTATTTTATTATATATTACAACAGATACAAAGAGCATACTAATAGTATTTGATAAAACAACTTCTCAGCTACAAAATGTTATTTTTCATCATAGTCACTGCTATTAGCATTTTCACCAACAATGAACAACAGCCTTCATGCCGTGCTCGTAAAAATCTGCACCAACTGAGGTGACCCACTATTGCTGTTGCCACTGCTGAAACACCCCAGCCCCTGCCTCACTGTGCTCACATCTACTCTTTGGTCTCCATTAATGTTCTGCAAATGTTGTTGAATGTCAGTGGGTGCAATGTTTTTCTACATGGAGCAATTCAGTGACACACCTTTGCTTCATTTGCACTTCCGTGTCAGATGCCATTGTGTCAGTCTGTCCCTCTGCTGTCATCTGTCACATGGCAACAACATGTGATGGAACATTGGTGGGAATGTTCAACCTCTATTGCCATACCAGCAACATCACCTCTGACATTAGAACATAACATAGGAGGCATTATTTTCAAACCAGTCCTTGTACACATGGAGAAAGAGAGAAAACATTTGAGCCTAATTCTTACATATTTTTATCTTGAAATTTGAATCTCAAGAGATTTGGAAAGTTGAAGGAAAATAAAGGAAAGAAGGAAAGGAAGGATCCCAAAAGCAATAACAGAAAAGAGAAGTGATATTGTTAATAAATGAAGGATTAGGAGACTCAAACAAACGGAGACTTTAATATATGATAGAGAAGGAAGAAATAGAAGGACTTTTAAATTTAATAGACAGATCATAAATTAGAAAATCTGTCATATAGTATTAAAAATCACACTTAGCATTTCACAGAGTAATATATTATTAATTTATGTTATGAGATATGATTCACAGTAGTGCTAATAATTTATATTTTGTGTAGAATTCTAACTCTAGATTTACAGCTTCAGTAAGCCTCAGAGTTTTGTCTGGCTTTCCTTCCTCTAGCTTTCACATAGTGATCATACAATTCTAAAAGAAGCATGAACCTTGTGTGAGAGAATTATATCAAATGGGCAGGAGAGTGCCTTGTTTAACACAGCATTTGAGGTCACAACTATATTGCTGGGTTAATCAAATTATTACTGGGTACTTATTTGTGAGGATAGTAGAGTTCTTCAAGTTCTCAGTGCTTACACACTCTGAAGCATTTTATCTTTAAATTTCCGAAAGTTACAGCAGGGGTCTCGGCATGATAAGATGATTGGTTGGCACAATAAGACTCTCAGCTATATCCCTATGAGACTTTGAAAAGAGAGATACTAAGATTTGATGTGTCTTGTTTTGCTCTGTGTGTGTATTTGCACCTACTTAGGGTTGTGTTTGATTGTTTATTTGCTTAGTTTTGTCTTGTTTTTCTTTCAAAGTGTGTTCTGCGCATCCTGGAAAGCCAACTTAATTACCTTAGTGACTCTCCCTGTTTCTCTTGAGTCTTCTCTTCTTCCTTGTCTTTCCTTTTGAATTCCTCTTTTCTATTTCTGCCTTACCTAGAGAGGTACCTCATACTTCAGACAAATCTATCATAAGAGATTGGGGTGGGGGTGAGAATTTGCTCTAAATGGAGACTCCTTCCTTCAGCCCAAGTAACAAATGCACCATACAGTGTTCCCCCTCCCTGTCTAGCAGGACCTGTGCAAGAAGGTACTGATACAATCCCTTCTTATTCCACATCCCTTCCTATATGTCACTGTAATCTTATAATCCAAGAATCGGTAACCATCACCTGTAAAATAAAATTCACTCCAACTCCTGCATGGTTACTTAGACATAATATTCATCTGTGTCAGGAAGAACAGATATTGATTTTAGGATAGGATATACTTTTGTTTCTAAAGAGAAATTGCATTTCAGGCCAGAAACAATGCAAGAATACATAACTGTATATACACACACACACACACACATACACACATATACATATAATCCAGACTGAAATAGCCTGCAAGGGGATTTGAAATTATTTTCGCAATCAGAGGCGACTTAAATAGGTACTATCTCTGAAGGACAAAGAATAGGCAATTTTAGGAAAAATGCCAATTAAATGGAAATTTTTTTTTTTGACTGGGAGGAGGGACTGATGATTACAGGTACACAGTAAGGGATCTCGTAATCAGAGCAAGAAAGGGGAATCCTGTTATTCTCACCACAGCCCAACCTCAGGATTGCAGTAGAGACAGATCCACAGCTGCTAGGAAGGAATCCAGCCAAGAGAGAAACCCTTGAGCTGTCAATAAATCCAGACGTTGCTGCTTCTATAGGAAAGAGATATACTAGAAGTTGTCATCTGGGTACTGCAACTGCCAAACTTGACTGCCTTTGGCCACAGCTGTTGACTTTGTTGCTGCAAAGCTATTGAGTAGGAAGAAGAGCAAAAACAGTGCCAGCACAGTGGGAGGCAGCTACCAAGTTAATGCTCAAGTGGTATCCTGGCAGTTCTCAATTTGCTTTGTAATTGTTTCTCTCGGTGGGAAAATAGATGCACCAATAAAAGTTTAATTTATTACTGTAACCTTAAGTGTATGCATGCAGCATGGTAGTTGCGCATTTGTAGTTTTATGATGAGTGACAACTGCATGTCTGTTATGGAGTACTCAACACATGGAAAAGCAAATATTATCCCAATAAAGTTCTTTTCTCTGTTTTAAGTGGTTAATCAAACTCTATAACCACAGCTCATACTTTTGCTGGATAACATTAAAAGGAGAAATAAGATACTGACAAAGAAATGGAATGACATCTTGGCTGGGCAAACCACTAGCAAATGTCTAGTTAATAGCTTTCTTTTTTTTTTTTTTTTTTTTTTTTTTTCTTTTTTTCTTCTTTTTTTTAATATTTACCAAGATAAAACAAAGTCAGAATTAGAACACTTTGAAATGTTGCCACATCTTTTTCTCATGATTTCATCATACAGGATGGAAGGTTTCAGGGGTCTGCATTGCCCAGGGAGATCAGTGCCATGTTGTACTAGTCATTTTGGTGTCTTTCATTCAGTGGAAATTTGTGTGAGTATCTTCTAGCACCAATGTATTCCTTTATCTTAAACAGTTCATTTTACTCTTTGTCATTTACCCTCTTGGTCTCTTTATAGAAGGCACTCGTATCCCCTTCTTATAACTATTTCCCATTTTCCCATCCACTAGTAGGTTTCATTCTAATTCTTTCTACTAAGCCACTCTACTGAAAGTCTGATATGCTGCACAGAAATGTTGCCAGTACAGATATCTTTTTAACACTGAAAGAAACCCAACACCTTGCACTCTCAGGTAAACATAGTTTATGAAAACAGGATCCTTATTCCCTCAGTCACTTCATCTCGTGCTGTGTGTAACAATTTAATCTTTTCTTAACACAGGTTATTAGAACTACACACTGTATTTCACATGAGAAGGTACATTTAAACAGTTGTATGAATATTTCCTTATTTTGACTAGAAAAACACCCAAACATTTTGAGCACCAATTCTGCCCACATACGCAGTCGGAATTATAGTTTGTACATGACTTCTGAATTTCTAGGTGTCTTCCCATGGCTTAAGATCACCCTCTGACAAAATAATCTGACAAAATTGTAAAATTTTGTATAGCTAGGACATAATGGTACAAATCTCAAGAAAAAAAGCTAGAATTAAAAAATATCTTTCTAAGACATTTGACTCTTTCACTTCTGTCCTGTATTGTACTATTGGATCATGACATTATCTTCTCCCAGAGCCTCTTCTTAAGAGGTAGGTACCCAAAATACTGCCAGCAATAAATTTCTCATTCATATGTGAATCTTCCAGGCTCTATCAGCTCCCTAGGCTGGATCGTGTCATATAGCCAGCCATTTTTGTCTTTTAGTTCAGTAAGGTGAAAATTGACCATTTATACCAAATATACAGGTATTGCTGATGAAATATTGTCCAACAGGGAATTCATTATCAGTTATGAAAAAAATTACTGAAGTTTTCACTTTCAAGATGCTGAAAAATAAATAGTAATAAAAAATCACAGTTGTTCACACTCACAATGCTTTTGCAAAATATTCTTTATTACAGTGTTTGGTAGAGCACGTTGCTTATGATTTTATTTCCAAAATGTCAATTAAAAGAACAATAAAAACCTCTGAAAGAACATTTTGATTAGAACTGTTCTAGGTCACCATGAACGAGCAGTCAATTTAATTTTTATGTAGCCATATAAAGCTTTTCTTTTACATATTCTTAATGTACAAATTACTGTGGACAGAGATTTTCAGTTCAAGTCAACTGTAACTTCAAGTACCATACTAGTTTGAAAACTCCGGATAAAAAATGGTTATTGGAATCTGAGTTATTTGCAGAGAAGGCAAGACAGAATGAAGGAAAGGTGATTCCAATGGACTGTACGAAAATTTGAGATATGCATTTTTCAGAGGTGTTTTCTTGATGCTAACAATACTTAACTCAAGCTACATGTCCTCATCCATTTGTGGAATATAAACGTCTTTCTTTTGACTGACTGATGGACTGGCTTCTCCACTGTTTACAAGCATCCATTTTGAGAAAATGTTCTTTCTATATGTGGTATACATGTAAGTTAATAGAAAATCTGTAGAAAGAAATCTGGAACAGTTGTGAGACTTTTAAGACCCTGAAACTAAAGAGGTCAAGTCATGACAAGAGATGATGAGTATTCTGATGGTTTGGGCAGAGATAAAAGTCCAGACTCTGCAGGAGATAAGAGTGGACACAGCAAAAGTGTCTGCAACTATTAAAATTATATGAGGAGGAAAATTATTGTCAAAACAGAAAAAAAATGCTCTGAGGAAATCTTAGGAGATTAAATTTGTTCACTTGGTGCTTTAAATTGCAACTGGACATCCATAGGAAGAAGAAGAGGAAAAAAAATTATCCACCAACTTATTTGAGCTAATGCAATGCTAGTCTTCATGTTGAAATATCATGCAAACATTTCTAAAGTGTATGCTTTAGAACAAGGATATTGGCCTCTGGTAAAATAATACAGTACACAGCCATGTGGAAGTATAAGTAAAAATTCACTGTTGTTTAAAATACACCGAAGGGCTTTTTTGGCTGCTTTAAAGTACTAGTTCATACTTACAATATATCAGGAGGTATGCATAATTCCTACAGACCAATTCTAAGTTTCTACAAAATTTTTTTCCTTTTGCTGTGGAAGGAGAAGAGGAAAGATATGTGACTGAGATTTCTTACTTTCAGAAATCCTGATGACTATGTGTTGGAATTTTGAGTGTCCTCAGTGCTGCTTCGGTTGTGAACTTGAATGCTTTGAAATATTAGAGTGGAGTGTACCTTTTTGTGCTTACATTGGAAATCTGAAACCCTCATTATTTCTGCATTTGTTAAAATACAACTCTCTGTTCAACATGCAGACAAAGCATAAGGCTTTGATAAAACCTGATCTACATTCAGAGATCTGCTATGATCTCAGTTTTTCTAAAGTGGCACATTGCAAAAGGCCCAGTACTAGTAGAAAGTACTCAAAGAGGCTACTTTTAACAGCTTCTCTTTACTTTTCTTGCCAGCAGTGTTTTCATTTACATACCTGAATCATGTCATTATTGTTGCCTTTGCTCTGTCTCTTTCTGGCACTTCAGTGGCTTATCACCTTTCCTTTTTCTTTCTCTTGTCCTTTTCTTTTCCCCTTTTTTTCTTTTCTTTTTTTTTTTTATTATTTAATAAACAGTGTGCTCTGTACATCTCTTGTGTTGATTTCCTGAATTAATATTCATGATTCTCCTTTTCAAGCTACAAGATCCTCTATTGATGTTTGCTTTACAGTACTTCTATCAAATGCAATTTTACAAAATAAAAGGTCTTTTTCCTTTCAGAGGCTTATGTTGGAATGTAGACAGTTATCTTCCACATGGCATGTAATATGATCCTGGTTTTATTATCTAGACAGATACAGTTTTCTTGCTCTCCTAAGTTTTGCTGTCTGCATTTTTAAAGCAACACTACATCATCCCTATCTAAATTGATCCACAAGCCAAAGTCACTGGTCAAAAACACGTGTATGGGCTGGTTAACAAATATGATTCTCCTAAAATAAATTATTATTTTTACTGATTGTTCTGTTTAGAATAAAAAAAAGGCCAAAGATGGAGTGCTGAATTTTTAGTACTATTGTCAGTGAATATTTATTTTACTTTAAACTTCTTATATACATGTTTCTGATAGAAATGAAATACAGGTCCTTTTAAGGATAGAACCTGAAGAGATGACTATTTCCTTTTTCTCTCTTCCCATTTAAAAAAAAAAAAAGTTAAAAAATTAGTATATATTTCATTCTTGGAAAGCTTCATTTCACCTCTAATTTTCTGTATTATGTACTCCTTGTTTTGTGTTACTTCCTACCCAGGACTTTGTTGCCCTTGTCTAAAATGGTAATAGCAATAATTAAACAACCATTACTGTACATCTGTGTTTCACAAATACTCCTTCCTCAATCACCAGAGTCTTTTGACTCACTCATAATTAAATCCTGCATCCATCATGGTCCCTTTCTTTTTTTTTTTTTCCTTTTTTTTTGGGTCAGCTTGTCCATCTGTCAAACAGGGCACTAGCACAACCACTAACCGCAGCAGCAGCCATCTTTCATGCTTAGCATCACCGGATTCAGCTTCTTGGAAAGGCTTCTACCTCAACTTAAGCTGAGCATAAGAATCAGTGGCTACCTACATTTATTAAATGTATATTAAAACAACAACAACAACAACAACAAAGGCAATGTTTTTTTTTTTTTTTTCTCATCCCTTAGTTTGTTTTTTCTTGCTTACATGTAGATTATGAACTTTTGGTTGATGAGCTTTCCTTTGGCTGTTTGAATGTGGGGAATGACACCCTTTGCAGGGAAGATACATCTTCTTGCTGCATGAATGTGAAAGAAAGGAGGCCTTTATGCAATGGTTGTGTTACAGAGATAAAAACAAGATGAGCTTCCTGTATTTATATTCCCTGCCCCGATCCCCAGCTCCATCACCTCCCCTACATATACCTCCCCATGCCATTAGGCCCTGTCTCCTAGCAACATATGGCCCCTTACCAGAGCGTTATCTCGCTGCTGCTTGTATGCAATCAGACTGTCAGTCATTTAAGAGAGAAAGTGATCGAGCTCTGTCCTGGATGCATATATTTGCAGCATTTAGACTCTGTGCATAGATATGAAGAGAGGATATGCATTGATGTGAGTTTGTGATGCACTCAGACCAAAGCCACACTAAATGAACACCATTCTAAGTGACACAGAAGACTTGATTTTGAATTTGTGTCTGCTAGAAATAATCTTTATATCTACTGCTTTAATTTGTCTGTGGTACTGATAGTACAACTGTTTTTATTACAGTAACACTTTCCCTTACTTGCAAAAAGAGTGAATTCTGTTTTCCTTTCAAATCTTGATTTTCCTGTGGAAGTTCTTATGAGCCTTCCTAATTAATTGGCTGCCTGTCCTACTCACTCTGAGTTGGATGGGATAATACACTGACAAAAATCACGGCCTGCCTTTGTTATCCATAGTGGTACAGCACAAATGCACAGTGTTTGCACTGAAGTCATCCTAATGGGAAACCTGCATTTGGAACATGTGCCAAAGGAGGTCTGGTGGTCTGGGCAGTCACTGTCACGGGAGCAACATGACTGCCTCCTAATCCACAGTTTTCATATGACTGTATGATTAACAATGTTTCTGGAATTATACTATTGAAGGAATTATTTTTAACACCAGATGTTGGATATTTGTGCTGTCTAGCTAGTTCGTGCTTTAGCTGCTTCCTACAGTCATTGTAGAAAGGTAAGATTTAAGATCCATGACACACCCTTCTGCAGTGGTTATACAGGTAGCATAGACTCCTGCTTGTATTGAGGTATGTAACATGAGATGATTTTTTCAGTTTCATGTCGTGTTTCCTTTCTTGGGAAACAAATGGTCTTGATAGAGCAGCAATCTTGTGGCATGCTACAAAGGTAAACCTTAATGCTGAGATCCTGTGGTAAGGTAAGTCCAAATAGTATACCTTAAACTGGACTGGGGACAAGCGTGTAATCCAAACAGGCAAAAGGATAAAAGACTGCTGTAGGAAGTCCTGAATTTGTGCTCCCTCCTTCTAATGTGGTTTTATCTAAAGAAAGGGAAACACTCATATTTCAAGGCTGCTGCTTGAAATACTGACCTCAACTCATCCTTGACTCTTGCAGCCCTGGGCCTTAGTCAGGATTCCTTCAGTTACCTTGAAGGGAGATTTAGCGTATATTCAAGGAGGCAGCAAGCATTTCTGACTGCATAATCTATACCTCGGATGACCTGCACCTGTTTAAAATTGGTTGGACTCAAATCCAAAAGTGACTTGCACCTTCTGGAGCCCACACAAAATGAGGGCTAGTGGTACACTGACAGAGGAGAGATTTCAAGAAAAATTTCTCTATTTTTTATCGATGCTTGTGCATTGACTTACACTCCTGCTTAATCACATGATTACTTTTTAGTAGATTACCTGTGCCCTTCAGGCACATGGTTTTAAACCTGATTCCCTGCACGCATTCTTCACAGAGAGAATTGGGCAGTGCTGGATAAATGAAAACTTGCAGTTCTTTATCCCTTTGGTGTTGTAATACTACAGTTAGTGCCCAAACCAGTGCCCACTGGAGTAAACAGAAATGCTCTCTTACTGACTTCACTGGGTTCTGGCCATTTATGGAACAGATACATTTTGATAGCCATCCAAATGGATAAAACCACTTATTCTTTCTCTTAGCACAATGTTTAGTCCTTAGTAATCTGGGCATAGTAATTAAAAAAAATACAGAGAATATGCTTCTGGTAATTAGACGTATATACATAGTTCCAAGCATGTAAGTGAATTCACTGGGCATCTGAATTTGCCAGTATGTCAAGACTTTAGACTGTTCTTTTATGTCCAAAACTGAAATCTCTGGCATTTACAGGAATACTCAAGATAACGAATAAACTAACTGAGTGCATTTCACATAACAGCAAGCGAATCAGCCATTTCTGATCTGCTGCATTCCAGAGTTTGGTTCCTCAGTCATTTCATACAGACTTCTGGTAACAATTAATACTACCATAAAAAGAAAATAACAGGGAGAAACATGCACACAAATTGAAAGCAGATATCTGAATGTTGTTGTCCCACAAGTTTAGATCAACCGCATGTCTGCCTGGAAACTTGTAACTAGCATTCATGAGTGATGTTATAATATAAAGTGTGGTGGAGAAATGACAGTGGAGCCTGTTTGTACTTTCTGGAATTAATATATATGTGCAGATAATTAAAAGTACAATAAAAATACACAAGATGAACATACACAAGGGGAAGGTTTAAACATCATCCAAACATGTCATATGGTGCGGGCCTTAGGGAAATAAAGGCTTACAGGATACTGGCAGACAGTCCTGCTGCTGGTACCAGAATTTAGCAGTTTCAGTGCTTGAAAAATAAATCCTTTTAGTTAATCCGGCTCTGTGGGTGGAATTACACGCACCACTCCCATTATTGTTAGACAGGAGTGCAGGCTGAATTCCCATGAACTTTGCTGAAAATGTAACTTCCAGCATTCCCTATGCAAAGCTTTATTTATTAGGAATGCTTTTCAACATGTCATGGTGAAATCTTATCGTGGCAACATCAGATGCGGGTGATATTAGTTGTGCACATTTCACCCTTGAAGTGTACCTGCAGCTCTTATTAGCATTACAGAGCATTTACTATGCATATCAAGAAGGGAGTATAGGAGTTTGTGAATTCTTTCACCCAGTGTGTTCCAGAGAGTAAAATCTTAGTGGCCAAATGTTGACACCTGGCATAGTGAAGGGTTTGCCACAGACAGCCAAGGTTATTGAATGGGAATGTGGTTGCACTGTAAGCCTTTTCCTCACCATCTGGTTCATTCTGGAATATGGCTTATATATCACAATTACATGAATAAATGAAAAGATATGCAAGTTAACTGAAAAGTATGTGTTTCTGTGCTTTTCTGCACAATGAAATAGCCATCTGGGAATCAGTGTGTCTCACATTTCAAGCAAAAATCAAAGCAAGCAGCAATTCACTCCGTGATGTGTGCTTCATAGAAAACTGGACTTCATTATCACGGAGTTAATCACTTTGGAGTCTTTTTTTCTTTTTTTTTTTTTTTTTTTTTTTTTTTTTCTTCCCTCTCTTTTCTCTATGGATACAAAACAAACCTATCTGGAAATACACAGGGACAACTCTTGTTAAAACTATAGTTGAAACACATTATGGTTAAAAAATAAGAATAAAAAGAAAATAGAAGCACATTTGTTTGCACTCTTGTCTCTCAGATCCAAGCTTAGAGGTGGGTCTACAGGAGATAAAGAATTGCATTATGAATATATTCTTTTCCCCCCTTCTTCACCCCAGTTAGTTTTATATGCATATTTTCCTTTTCTATGTCTATGATGGACATGGATCCAAAGCATATGTTGTTGCAGCAAAACTTAATGGAAAGTGGATGGAGTGGGGGGACATACAGAGAGTCAGAATGTCTGCCAAGAAAACAGCTTCTGTCTTTCTACCATCTTTTGGCATCTGTGACATGTGGAGATAGAACCTCCCCCTCCAGACTTTCCTTTGCCTTCTGTGAATGGTGGGTGCAAATCCTTACAATAAAAGACCATGGAGTGTTGCTGTGGGAAAACTCTTCAGGGGCAAATCCTGAGGAGGTGGATGCTAAGTCTGAGTTGAACTAAAAGGCATAGTTTCTTCAGCTACAGTGGTTGTGTATTGGGGTATGTATGTTGTATGTTAACTGACATTGCATCCAAAGGCAGAAAATGTGTCTGGCAGACAAGTTGTGATAGGACTTCGAGCAAAGCTGTTTAAAAACAATGAGTTACTGTGACTCCATTTTATATATGTCCTTTTTTTAGCATTTCTGGAAAGAAAAGCTGTCTCTATTAAACAAAAACTGAAAAATATAATTGCTGGAAGACGTTCATGCACATTTGACCCTTGTCCAAATTTCATTAATCTCCTTAAACGCAAGAGTTGACTAATTGTATGAGCTTTTAGCCAAGGTCTTAAAAAATAAGACTTGAGAGTAAATATTGATGATTTTTGCAAGGGTCCTTCCTATGCTTGTTCTCGCATGTAATCCTGGTCTTAACAAAAAGCTTTTTTATGTGAGATGATCTCAGAGAATGCACTTTTTAAATGCGTTGGCTAAAGTGACTAAATGTATAAACTCCTTCTTTACAAAGAAAATACTGGTTCTGTCGTGGCTTCATTTTGGCACGAGCTTATGCACATTGGCAGCGTGCTGAAAAACTGAAAGTGATTTCTTACTAGAAAAGAACAAACATACAATCTGAAACAAACATGAATTCGTTACATTGTTGTTTAACTTGCTAATAACAAGAGCGTACTAATTAGCTCTGCATAGTCAGCAAGTTCACTATCACGGACAAAAAAATCTTTAGCTTTCAGTCCTCCAAATTTGTATCTTCCATATGCTGAGTATGTATCTGATGGATTGAGCGCTCTCAAGACCCACAGAAAACATGGACAGTGAAGTTTTTGATGGTGTGGTCAGATCCTTGAAGAGAGCTGAAAATCATCAGCCAATTCTGATTCTAAACTCTTAGCAAGCAGTGGAGATGGAAAAAAAAAGACCTAAACCAGAGCTCACTTCAAACTCTGTTTTCTGAAATCTCTTTGTGAATGTTGGAAAGAAAATCTGCTTTGAATATGTTCTCTCTACTACAGTTGTCTAAAAAAAAGTCAGGGTCAAAGAAAGGGCACAGTAAATTCTGAATATCTGAAGATGTGGAGCTGATGTATATCCACTAAATGCTAACATAATTAAGACATGACATCATTCTTCAAGCATTATGGGTGCTGTATCTTGTATTGTAAAACCTTATCTAGCTTCTAGTGGTTTGCTGAGGGGTTAGTTTTTTCTCTCTGCACCTCAGATATGTGTACTAAAAATTATAAAAATCAAATTGACTTCATAATTGATTTTTTATGAACGTTATTTGTTTTCCCATGAATATTTCATAAACAATTTTTTCCTAAAGTATGGCATTGTAAGTCGTGCAACAGAGAGAGACAGATAGTGGTAGATGCATGTAAGTCTATATTAAATCAATGTTATTCTTTAATTTAAAATGTTTGTAAACATGTTGTAATTTTTCATGAAACAAAATCTTTCTTCTATTTAAGTCAAAGGGGAATTTGCCATTGTCTTCATTAAGAAAAAGAATAGGCATATTATCCCCTTAGCATTTTTCTTCTACCTTTCTGATTCATTTAACAAGTCGCAATGAAAGCAATTGTCCAGAATCTGTAACACTTTATCTCATGTAAAATCTTTATTCTCATGAATCACTCCACTGGTGTCATTGCATAAGAAGGAGCTTAAAGACAGAGCTTACTTTTCTCAACTATGTAAATTTTGGCTTTATCAAGCTCACATGTGGTGCAGCTGAGGTGATGAAAAAGTGACTAAGAAGACGAGGATGGGTGGAGACCTTTCAGTTTCCCACAGCACAGGATTTCTAGGGATAGAATGGAGAGAAAATGAGTATGAAAAGTTAGTCCTTATTCAAGACAAAAACCTGCTCAGGATCTGATTGTTCCAAGCCTTGTGGTAAGGCCCACCCTATTCCAAACATAAGGCACCTCAGAACACTCCTGAAGAAGCTGCAAGGAGATCCTGTGTGACGAGGCCAAGCTTTGAAACGAAGCCCAGGTTTCTTTGCAGTTCTGTAAAGGACAAGAGTAGTGATGGATGATGGGCAAGTGTTCTCAATAAGCAGCGTATCCAGCACTTGTCACCATCTTAATGGTGACATCTAGGAATGGCCATCTAGGAGTTAAGATTCAACTCTTAAAATAGCTTTTTGACCCCATGTATAGTCAACAAAACCTCTCCAGAGAGGATTCATTGCTCACTATAGTAAATGGAGTTTGCAAATACTTCTCCATTATCAGTGAAGAGGTTTAGACATCTGACTTAATCCGAACTCTAAAGAGGCGAAATTTAGGTGAGAGGAGCTGCTCCCAGAGCCAAATCCTTAGCATTAGGATCACCATCAACCAAGCATCATCTGTGAACAACTTGTAGCACTGCATGCTCCCTTCAGCAAGATTTTTCTATTGCTTTGTGCCCTGAGTGCTCAGATAAACCAAAGCAAGCCCACTGGGTAAGAGCAGCATTACTACCCGAGGATTAGCTGGGTAACAAAAGACAGCAGAGAGCTGTTAACCTTTTGCTTTGGTAGGTGTTAAGAAAGAGGGTAACAAGAATTTTCCATCACTAAGGACATATCAGGCAGCATTAGCGATGGATAATTTGAGGGGTTAAGAAGACTGCCCTGCAGGAATTTTTTTAAAAAGTTAATCTTTTATAAAGATTGAAAGTTTCACAGGCACAAAATTTGCCTCAGAGAGATTTAGTTCTTTTAGCTTTTGCTCTTGATAGTTGCCAAAGGACAAACAAAATGTGAATTTGCATCATGCCTCCACATGTGTTTCACATATTTTACATGTGGCGTCTAAATGGCTCCTGTGACCTTAGTGTGTGGATCACACATTTTTCACATATGCTTTGTGTGGTTCACATCTGCTTGAAACATTGTTTCTGACAGTAGAAATCATTATTGTTTTACAGCAGGCTCTAATAATTTAATTCAAGCTGCAGAATTTCAGAAGACACAGACTGTTTTCAGTTTTGATTTAGATTTTGTGTTGAGTGCTACCCATTATAATTGCATACCAAAGGAGAGATTCACAGCCTAGGCCAGAGTTTCCAAATAAGGCTATCAAGACATTTTTTTCCTTCTGCAAATGCGTTGGCTTGTCAAAGTTGTCACTTTTACAGAAAGGTGCTTGAACCAGCTGTCACTGTGTTCTGATGAGTTTTTTGGGTCTCTGCTTGAATTTCTACTCAAAGCTAGAAAGTCAGTTGTATGCAGGCAGGATTTTGGGAAACAATTTTTTATTCTGTAAGGCTTAGAGCACAGCTTGAACAGAGCTCTTCCATTAACCCTTGTGAGTGCCCTAATGTCTTGGGCAGACTTGTGCAGATTGTCTGACTGTAGCTTGATTATTAGGACGAAGATGTAGGAGACTCTTGTCAAAGTCCTCAATGCAAGTTTAATTATTAGTACAAAGCACCAGTGGAAGAGGTTGAAAGCAAGCTATTATTCCATGTGATGAACAGGCTCTTACCAGACCTATCAGATGTATGAGTATTTGTGCTTAATCTGAATGAAACTGAATGAGAACTTGAAACTTGGTTTCTCATGCACTGCTTCTGAATAACTGCAAAATGAACAGCTGTGTCCTACCATGACAATTCCCAAATAATCTGCAAAATGAGAAGCACCTTTCCGGGTGACTTCAAGTCTTCCAACACTATCAAAGGCATGGTCAGAGTTCTGGCCAGAGCAGGAAGGATTATCCCTTCCCCTGACCACACAATATGCTGCTGAGTTCGCTTGCACCGACCAGCCATAAGCACCATAAGGCAGCCACATCTGGGCCAGACTATGGTCACTTCTTACATAGCTACTGCACACATAATCAATTACTAAGTTTTAGCAAAATGTCTCTGTAAGAAAAGAAACCCTTTCTAGAATCAAAGGTTCACTGGATGGATTCTATTTTTTTTTTTTTAGCTGATTCTCCCTGACAGAAAAGTCTGTCCTGGTGCACTAATATATCCAGCTTTTCTCCACTTATTTGCTTGAATTTCCAGGTTCTCAGGCCATAAAACTATGCTAGAAGCAGATGAACTGCAGGTATCCAGATACTGTGTTGATTTTATCTATAGTTCTACCCTCCACAAACTGAACAATGTCTGTAAGCTCTTGAATTTATTCTTCTTGTTCTGTTGCATCTATTTCTGCATAAAGTTCTTCAAAGAGTTCTCTCAAACAGCTGTCTCCTTGTTTTAAATTACTTTTAGCCTCATGTCATTCTCTCTATAGGCGACAGAAGATTTTATTTTTCAATTGCATGCTTAACTGGTAAAACTTGCTCATTGCAGTAGAGATTTACACGAAAAAAGACACTGCAGCCTGTATTGCTGTGCCACAGCTGCAGACCCATAGGCAGCAGGCCTCCTGCAGGGCTTGTCCCGCCAAGTCGGCAAAGAAACACGGCCAATGAGATTACTGAACTTACTAAAAGAGGGTTTTGAAATAGATGGAGAATTGGTCATGTCACAACAGTATAGTGATTGAAAGAACAAGACCTTGAGTAGGGTCTGAATGACCCTTTAGACAGAAAGCTAGCTGGTATTTAGAAGTCAGAAAACCAACTTGCCATTTAGTAGCACTTTTGTGCTCTGACATCTTCTCCTAGTGATACTGGAATATGTATTCATTCTGTTTTTTTTCAGTGAGAACAGAAGGCACAAGGAGAGATAAAGTGGTGTGATCGAGATAACAGAAGGTGAGCTTGCACTTCGTAGGGCAGAATTCAGTGTGTAGATATTGTTTCTGAATGTATGCTTTTTGCAAGTCATTTTATGAAAAAGATCTGTTACTTTAGATATTATTTCAGATTTTCAGCTGCTTATTAGATAGTCTTCTGAGTGAATCCGTCTTATTTATGCTTTGGTTTTTGCTTTCTCCTTCCAAAACAATCAAAACTTTCCCTGTGGGGCTAGAAGGTCCTAAGTACAATGGTTCAGCTAGTTAGGGAGGGCAGTGTCATGTAAAAGAAAGGGCATAAAGGGGGATCTCTGCTGCTCATTCACCGTACTCAATGGCATATGTCATCACAGTAGATTTATAGGGGTTGCAAGAAAGGGCTGTGTTTGACAAAGGTACAGGGTCAAGGAAAAAATTATTAGATACCCATTCCCCAGGAGGGAACTGCTGCTGTATCACATAAGCTGCAGTGACACATCTAAGCCTGGGGGAGGGAGAACATTTTGCATCTCTCAGTCCATTGCATATCCCCTGCACATGGCCTGTTTACTCAAGCTTTTCACAGGCATGCAGGCTTTGGCTCAAAAAGAATGAACTTAAGCCAGAGACAGGACCTCTGAAAGCAAAACATTAAATATAAGGAGCTATGATTCTCCTTTCCTCTCCTTGATGTATACACGCAAAGCTCATTAATGCTAATGATAGTCTAGGAACAAATGAGCCATATTGTACTGTGGCTACTTTATCCCATAGGCAGATCAGGAATGTGGCACCACTCACCCAACAAGTTACCTAACACAGAGTTGGCCTCATGTTGAAAGAGATTTGAAGCTGTAGGCAGTTAAATACATAGCCTTTCCCTTAGGACTGCCACCGTAAATAAGCATTTTAAAAGAATCTCAGCCTTTAATGAAGAACAGAGGGAATTTTCAGTCAGTAATCAGAAACAGCTCTCAAAATCAAGGATAGTGGAGTGGTATGCATATTTTTATTTGGTGCACAGAAAATGCATTGTTTCTGAGCTATTTCTATAAGTGGACTTACTGTACTGTTAAAACCTTAGAGGATCCTGCAGTGTTTGTGATTCTCTGAGTATTAAAGGAATTAGAGAAAGCCTTCTAAAGTAGTTAGAGGCACCACAGTGAGAAATGATTACCCACTCTAAAACCAGCCATGTACAATTAAAAAAAAAAAAAAAAAAAAAAAAAAAAGAAAGAGAATAGATGCACATAAAAAAGACTGAGTCCAAAGAAAGGAAAAATGATTTAAAATATCTATGTACTATAATCATTCCAGGCACACTGTGAGACCGCATGTGCTGTAAAGGAAGATGGAGAAGTAAAAAGACACTTATCTAATCGTCTGCAAATTATAGTAAGAACTACTATAATGAGACCTAAGGATAGATCCCTGTTAATGAGTCGTCAGGATTCTCAGGAGTAAATGAAATTCCATGCTTGTGCAGTAGAATGTACCTAGGTCAGACTGGAAAGACATTATTCATCAAAGAATATATAAATAAAATAAAAAAAAGCTAATCGTCAAAGTTATAAGTAGTGAAGCTCATATGCTGAGAGCTAAAACAACTTTAAAATAAATAGAATATCTAGTCCTACACAATATGACATAGGTATAAATATGCATAAACCAAAATAAGCTGAGTCTTAGAACTGCAATCGGGAGGAAATCAGAAATGTCCTTTATATTTAAAAAAATAAATATGACATGATATAGGAAACTGTGACACAAGGACATTACTTTGAGATTATATACTCTCAGTTTTCTAAGTGTCTCCTCATCTTGTATAATTCTGCTGACTACTCTTTGGCATTGTATAGAATCTTTTATTTTTTCTGTGGGTCCAAACGCATGGGGAATTCAGATACTGCGCACTGGTGCAATGGTGAACCTGTTGAGAAGAAATTTGTAGAAGTGATATTGTTTCTTTCTTGTCACTGTTTTGTACTTTTGGTAAAACTTTTGGTAATATGTGAGATTTTGATTTGGTGGCCAAACTTGAATGCTGAAATTTGAAATATAAAACCAGAAGTGTACTTTTTATTTCTGGGTGTTATAAGAAAACACAGGAAAACAAACATCTAATACAGAGAAAGTTTTGTGGATTGTACACCTTTGCTAGTTTCCATGCGTTTACTGTAGAGGTCAGTAAAAATTGTGAATAACCTTCCTTGAGTGTGTGTATGCCCAACTGGAGAATGCTTCATCATGAAAAAGTAGAAGAAAGGTAGTGTATTTTCAGATCTACAGTAGTAGATAGAAATTTCAGTCTGTTTACAGATTAAGCCACATAAACAGGGAAAACAAAGACAAAGAGGAGTCAAAGTGAAGAAGAGAAACAATGATTGCAAATCTTTCATTTAAACTGTTCAAAAATTTTGTCTCAAAAAATACACAGCAATTAATTTTGAAAATTATTGTTTCAACATTTCTGAAATATTTTGTCAGTGTTATCCCATTTGAAACTTGTCCTTGATTGCAGACAAAACTCAGAAACCGTTTTGGTTGTTCTGAAAATGAAGTTTTATGCAAATGGGTAACTTGCCAAAAAATATTTCCCACCTCCCAATGTTAGTTCAAATGCTCTGAGAAATGTCAATAAGAAGCGGTGTGTTTTGACACGCATGGAAGTCTATGGTGTTGTTCATTAGATTTTTTATTGGTTATAAGGACAGAATTTTTTATATAACTGAAGATTTTTCCATCATTCCTTAATTTTTCCTTCTTGCATGAGAACTGAAAAAGCTGAAGTCATGAAAGGCAATGGAAAACTTCTTGCTCCTAAGAGATCTGAATGTGGCCAGGAATGTGCAGTGATGAAGTGTCTTAGAACTTAGTTTCTTCAGCCAAGGGTAATCTCACTCAAAATTACACATACATGAAAAGAAAAAGATGTCATCAAATCACTTCCTTAGTGATCAACAGCATTATGTTGTGGAGCCTGTTCCAGAGAATCTACATATCTTTTTATGCTCCAGCTCAAATGACTTTCTTCTCACTAGCCTCCTTTGACTGTATTTTATTTTCAGTTGTTTCTGTAGCAGTTTGTTCTGTTTCCCATCATCTCATATATTCAAGAGTGTCCTTTGGCCCAGATCCCAAAGCCAAGTCTTTAGTAATCTTCATCTTTTCAGAACAATTAATTTTAAGTCAAAGGATATCAGGGAATAAATGTTATAAAATACATTTCAAAACCTGAGAAAATGGGTCAGTTTATATACAAATGTTCTTGAGCATATTGTTAATTTGAACTACTTTTAGAAGGGTCTCCAGACAACATAAATCCCATGTGATGTGGCAGCTGTTATGTTAAATAGCATGTTTCCATAAAAGCGTACAATGTGGTTGTGTAATCCCAAATGTAAATTCATTTGTTCAAGCTAAGTCTGCCAAGACACCTCATTTTTTTTTCAGCTTTTTAATTGCTCCATAAGTCTGTGCTTCTTTGTGCTTAGAAATATAATATAGTTGTGTTGTGGTTTGTTTTTTATTCCTATCCATTGATTTCTGTCCTTATGTTGAAGTAGGTACCTACCAGCTATAGCTGCACTCAGGTGTGGGATGTTGTAGAAGCAGAGATATACACCTGAGATCTGCCGTTACTAGAATTTTACATCTCAAATTATTTGATTTGGGCTTCACTACTAGTTTCATTTGGTGCCTAACCAGTGAACAGCACAAATAAAAGGCAATGGGTAGCAAATGAAAAAAAAAATTTGAATCCTCAATTTTTTTCCAAATTATTTCCTAATTAAAAAAAGGACTAAAGACCTATTAGGTTTCTGCTTCAAAATGTATTTCTCCTGATAATCCTAATAATATTTTTACTGACATAAGTAATGTTTTGGTTGATTGTTGCCTCCACACTTTTCTGACATGAAGTCCTCAGTGTTATCTGCTAAGATTTATGAGAGGCAATTCATTCTGACAAAGTCTTGACTGGCAAACATTTAACAAAATGAATTCCTTTTCTTTTTTGTTTTGTTTTGTTTTCTTTATATGTTTGTTTTAATTAGCATTTTCCCATGTACTAAATTTACTATCAAGTTTTTTGTTATTGTTTTGTTTTTTTAATGTTTTGCCAAATCCTGGACTTTGTAGATTTTTTAAAGTGAGAAGAAGGAGGTCACAGAATTAATGAGGTTATGAACCTGCAGGTCATAAGACAGCCATGTCTTCTGTGAGTAGTTCCCAGAGAAGTCAATGCTGCACTGCTTAAGGAAAGTTCACTCAGTCTTTTGTTTGAGTTGGTATGCCAATGTTGTCTGAGCTGGTTTCTGTCCTCAGCCCAGCAGCCTAAAAGAATTAGCACAAGTTAATGGTACACAGGTTCCAGATGTTCTAGACTTTGTTTGGTGAGAAAAGTTAACCTCATATGCTGGGCCTTAGTAGGAAGTTGCAGTTACATCTAATGTATTTTTCTGCTTGACTGTGGCTCTAGACGCTTTAGAAGAATATGAAAACAACTATCCTTAGGTAAAATGTCTGAACTATGAAGATTTTTTTGAAGTCATTAGGAGTTCAATGTTACGCCTTTTCAAGAATTCTTTTTTTTTTTTTTTTTTTTAGTATATTCATTATTAAACTTCATATTTTTATCATTTAATTTTGCTGTAGTTTTAGGCTAAATAATATATTGTGTATGTGATGTAGAAAAGTATCTGTCTGCATCAGATTTGAATTTGCTGCCTTTCAGTGTATCTGAATGCACCCTTTCTCAAGTGCTATGGGACAGAGAGAATAAAAATTGTTAGTATATTCTGTCTGTATCATTCATTCACTATTTTATAGACTGTTCTTTTGTCTTTCCTATTAGTCTTCCTTTTGAAGTTGCAGTATCTTCAATTTTTCTTCAAACTAGTGATTTAAAGATGATCCAAAATTAGAAAATCAAAATGGAATCAGGAAATTTGCATAGAAAATCTGAACATGGTAATGTCCACTGCATTATGGGCATCTATCTAATTAGGAAATAGGTGAATCAAAAGGAATGCCTTGCATATTATTTTTAATTCTGTTTTTGAAAAAGAACTCCTCTTTATAACAATAAAGCTTTCAAATTGTTCAATGTGTAGTAAAGGCAAAGTATAGAGCTGTATTTCACAAAACTGATTTAATTTCTTCCTAATTGTTTCATATCTGTGGGACTAGAAACAGAAGATGCAATAAAGACAGGTTATGGATATAGGAAAATAAAATACATTTTTCCTTCACTGAATTACTGTTAACCCTATTATTTTAGTTTCTGCTAATAAAGAACATAGATAACATGAAAAGGAAAACACTTATGATTTCCTTATTTAACTATATTCTGTTTTAGTTGTTGTAAAACAGAATTTGATGTTGTCAGTGTAATTTTATCACAAGAAAATTTCATGCCTTATCCTGCCCTGATGTGAACTGCTTTAACTGACATCAATGAACAGGGGAATACTGGTTTATTCTCTATGGTCCTCTACCAAGAAATAAGCCATTATTCATATATTATACACAGCTTAACAGCATCTTTCATTTAATCTATAACATTCCAGTCTCAATGCCAGCTTTGAGCTTTGATTTGCATTTTCTGCAGTACCCAATGGTACAGTGGGCAAAATGCCAGGAAAATGAAAACTACTATGAAATTCCTTTGAGAAAGCTTACTAAGCATTTCAATCAGGAGACCATGGGTAAGTCGTCAAGATACACCTATTTCATTTCACTTGGTTCAAATTGCTGATAGATATTGATACACTGTGAAAGAATAGGAAATGTGAATAAAGCATTCAATGTAATACCATTTGTTGCTGCTTAAAAGAGATGTTAGACACCCGGGTGTCACAGAGAGAGACTTAAAATACCCATCTCATTTTACTTTGGTGGGTGATGTTAGTAAGGCTTTATGAAAAGACTTAGTTTAAATTTACCAAAATAGTTCAGATGCATAAACATCTGAACTGTGATTTACATGTTGGCAGGTGGGAGTGCTTGAGCCATCCTCCAGCCTACTGATTTGACTCCATATGTAGGCCAAGCCTGTGGACAGTCTATTGAGTTTGTACTATTTTCTATCTAATGACATTGTGTGGTAGCAAATAATGGCAACTGGACAGATATACCAGCTTCCTAATTTTTGTGAGATCTTTGTCAAATCTCTGGAGTATGAGAGAAGTGATCAATGCATTGTCAAATTTTTCAGGTAATTACCAGGAACGTGGATGAGTGTGCCCAAATCTTACTGCTATGTACATTGCAGTCAACACCAGCTAAACTCTGAACGATGGCAATGTACTCCACAGAAAACTGAGAGTTGTCCTTTTGTGTAGTTACAAATCTGTCTTGTAATAATTAAAGCTAGACAATAAGATGCATTCACTTAAGAATAGAAACTACTGGATGTGGATGTTTGGAGATGTACTATAAGGTAAGAGGGAAAGAAGAAGAAAAGGATAAATATTTGCAGGTACAGTCAGACCTGTTAATCATTCAATAGATTCACCTGTAACACTATCTTTAGAAAGGGGGAAGAAAAACATACAATATTAGACATACGTGTAGAAATCACACTCAGTACCGGTATTCATTTATTCATTATTTAAGTAAGTCAGGTCACTGATGAATTCATGTTTAGATTTTGTTTGATTTGTACAATAAATGCTTATAAACAATTAACAATGTGCAACTGAATGTTTCTTGATTTTAAAAAGATCACTTTTTTCCTTATAGCAATGTTCGTTTCTTGAGAAAAAGTAACAAAAGCAAAGTTTAAAAAAAGAAGCTGTATTGGAAAAATCTTCATGAGTAGCATAAGATAAATACTACAAAAATAAATCAAAAAGTCATAAATAGTTTTTTCTAATCAAATGACAAAAGCCCCACCAAACCTGTAGGTTCATATACTTACAGGTAATTCTCATGAAATAGGAACACTTTTAATAACAGGCACTGTAGCATAAATATTCATACAGATGTCTGGAAAGGAAGTACAAGAAGAAACATTTACTCTAGATTTGTTCCTCACATTTCATCAATGCAGAACAGAAGAAAACCATTGTGGACTGTACTAAAACTGGCTGCATGTTAGATAAGATTACATTTCTACTTACACAGTTATATTAATATAAACATTTATTGCATAATATTCCTCTTGTGTGCATGAATTCTCATTTGCACTGAGTAAGCTCAGCAATTTAGAGGTGTTAATTAACCACTGATCAAAAATCCTTATTGTTGATCAGTTTTATTTTTTTTATTTTTATTTATTTATTTATTTATTTTTAACTTCCCTGTTACTTGATAAGAAGAGACAATAGTTTGATCTCAATATATTTAGATTTTGGTTTATTTATATTTAGTTCTTTTTTCTACCATGTAACCTTGGGTGGGTCCAGTTACATATGCTCGTCTGGAAATCATCTGCACAATCCCTCCTATAGCTAAGGAGGGATTTAGGGAAATTATGTTAGGTGTCATTCTTGCCTTCTTGCTGACATTTGATTATTCCAAGATGATCTTAAGGAATGTTACCACTGTAACTACCATCATCATTGTGAGGTTGTCTAGGAAACCTTTTCAGTCTAGAGATCTGTTGATTAAAGAATTTCTGCATTATTTTTGCTCTTGATTCATACAGTTCATAATTGGGTTTCGGTTTCTTTAGTGGAACTTTTTGCAATTTTTTTGGCCAGTACAGCTCTAAGAGTCTTGGCTTTAAAGGAAATCAAAACAAAAGACTAGCTCTCCAAATAACAAAAATGCGGTGAGGTAGAAGCATGCTTGCAGATCTGAAGTTATTCTCTTATAATCACTGGGAAAAAGAAAGATTGATTGAAGATTGATTATTGATTCTCTTATGATTTCATTAAGGAATTAGGAAATCAAAGGTGATTGACAGAAAATGGTATCCTACATTAAATACAAACTGGTGTGCAAGACTAGCCAGTGTGATGGTTATTACCTGAGGTTTCTGCATGTGTTGGTGGAGAGTCTTGGAGAGGTTAGCTAAAGTACAGTCAGTCTTCTGGAGCCACCTGCTCCTGTTCTATGGCTTCAGCTATCCAGTCCCTTACAAGGAATTTTCTTGAGACCTTGTCTGTATGCAGGTTGTAGCTTTGGATATGGTCCTTTCAGTATTCATGCTGCAGAGGTGGGTATTGATCAGTATTTTGTTTGTCTGAGGCAGGCCAGCAGGCCAGATTTCAAGGAAACAGCAGGTTTCCTCAAGCAGCTGTGCTGCCCGTGAGAAAAGAAATGGTAATAGAAGAAGGGAGCTATTGTTACGTAGAATGAGTACCAAGATAATGGATTTATGCCTTTTCTTCTGAAAAAAAAAAAATGAACCTCCCTTTTTCTAGCAATACTCATTATAGAAGAAATGAGGAACATTTGCTTTTTACTGTTCATCTTCTGACATCACTAGCATGGCATTTAATTTGATACAAACATGTGATGACACAATTTTGTCATTGAATTTCACCTGTTTTTAGGTCAGAGAAATTACCCAAACTTACCAAATGATTTTGTACCTCAGTAGTATGAAAACTGACACAAACCACATGGAAAGAACAACTGCCTCTCTCATCTTGAATTACAGAATTACAGTGCTGTCACAAGTCTCAACAGTCAATTAATTTCCAGCCTCTAGGAATTTTGCATTTTTCCACTACAAATGAATTTACCAGCTGGTGTGTTTTTATTTACTGTTAGAAAAAAATATATATATGTTGTAGATTTCTTGCCCCAAGGTCCAGCTAAAGCAGAATTGTCATTGCCAGCATCAGCTCAAAGGTCTTCTGGTAACTCCACGTTACACTAAGTATGAAAGATTCTAATCCCAGCCTACTAGATTTCTTATTAACTTGTTAGAAGAATGTGCTATGAGAACTCCTGCTCGGTAACAGGTGTTTCTCATGGGACAACAGTGAAGGCATTGCGAATTTGTGCAGGTTGCACAAAGATGCCAGGAGCTACAAAAACACATAACTGAAGGTCAAATACAGGCCATTGAAGAAGCCCATCCTTGCTAGCTGGAAAAAAAAAAAAAAAAAA
>NW_024962263.1:62468303-62580803 GCF_019238085.1 Lagopus leucura | reverse complement strand
CAAGGTGAAGAAGAAAAACCTAATCAAAATCCTGTCACGGACTGAGCAAAAGTATTTATAAAAATATGGCCTTATTAAATTTTTAACACCTGCTTTTTCTTATTTACTTTTTGTGCAAGGAAAGTTGTTCTCATAAAAACAAATTTTAAATATGAAGATTACATATTTGTATGACAAAGAGATTTTCCATATGGAGAAAACTTCCTAAATGTGCCATGGTGATGAAAAGCCACAATTTTGCTAATTTTGGTCTGAATATATATAAAAATATTTGTATAAAACAGAATGCATATTCCAGAAAAAGCCAATCCCTGCTTTACCTTCACCATCTTTTTTTTTTTTTTTTTTTTTTTTTTTTTTAATTTTAGAATGATAACTACACTTTCCAGCCAGTAGTCTTATGAAAATGATGATTTCTGTGGTCCTGGTTCATCACTTAGTGCTACAGCAGTGGTATAGAGATCAAGACAATAAAACACCATCTATTTTTAACTCAGAGAGCTATCTTAGCTTTTGCTAGTCCTAGTTTTTACTTTAGAACCTATATCCATTTTGCTTTGCTGGTTTTTGGAGAAAGTGATAAAATAGAAATTCTCTATTTGTACTCTCTTGTATATTTAATTGTACATCTTCCTCTTTCAAGATGACACAGAATTAGTCCTTCATCAGGCAAAGGAACTTTCTAAATCAGAGTGTAAATGCTGTGCCAGGATCATCTTTCCACGAGCAACACAGACTCTTAGTTTAAAGAGATCTTCCCTTCCTATGGTATCTATCCCTCTTACTGTATAATGAGTTTTCTTGCATCTCAAGTTTAGATTAGACATCTGCTCACTGTGATGTCTTCTCCTCTTCTCCAGTCCTTCATTTGGTTCTTGATATGCTCACCCTAAACTCTATAAGGCATTCTTCAGTGTGTTTGACCAGCAGTAGCAGTTATTCCCAGAAAGATCTCATTAGTATTCATGAGTAGAGAATCGTAGTCATCAAGGTTGGAAAAGACATCCAAGATCATGTAGTCAAACTGTCCACCTTCCACCAAAATTTCACCGCTAGAAAATGTTCCTCAGTACAACATCTAAACACTTCTTGAAAACCTCCAGAAATGGTGGCTCTACCACCTGTCTGGGCAGGCCATTCCAATGCCTCATCACTCTTTTGGAAAAGAAATTCTTCCTAATATCCACCTGAACCCCTCCTTATGCAACTTGAGGCCTTGCCTTTAAGTCCCATTTTTATTCCCTTTTGCTTTCATGGCTTTCTCATATTGACAGCTTAACAACCAGGTGGCTGGGATTGTGTGATCAAATGAGTGTGCATTGCTTCCCATGCTCCTTTGTCACTTCAGCTGATTTTTGTTTACTTGTTGACTATTATCTTGTACTCCGAACTGTAGCTTCAAAGTCAACCAGTTCTTTTAGTATGATATCCCAGTCCTTTGTTATTGATACTTCTCAACATGGGCATCACCACATATCATCAGGACATTTCTATTTTTTTGTATGAAAAAGCTGTTAAAGAAAATATTATGTTCTCAGAAACTTTTACTAGATCTCTATATAGAAACATAAAGACATTTTAGCATTCTCGTAAGTTTTCTATTTGTCTGGATATGTTTTCTGGATGTGGTTATTCCTTCAAATGTGTCAGGAGCCCCTTCCTAGAACAGTTTTTCCCTTCTTTTGGATACAGATTCTGACATCTCTGATTTGAAGTCTTTCCAGACTTCCTAAGTATATACATCTCACTTCACCTTGGTATTGCTGATCTCTCTAACTACTTTGATTAATTTACTGAAGTTTAAGTTGAGTAATCAAGAGTCCTAGTTGTCATTCTGCTGTTTCTTTTATTTCTTTTCATAGTTCTTCCACTGAAATGAAGCCATATTGGCCCTTGATCACTTACTACCATGAAAAAATTATGCACTAACTACCTTACCACCTGAAAATGTACAGTTATCACTTTGCATCATTCTCTGCAAGAAAACTGAACATTAGCTGACGGCAATTTCCTGTTCCACCTGTTTATACAATAAGCTACTCAAACTTGCTCCTGAGTCATCTTCTTTTAAGTGCTGGAGGTCAAGACATCAGATAAAAGAAATCTCAGGTACAAGTGTTTGCTGCTTGACTAAGTCTGGCTATGGTGGAGTTAGTATTCTCCTTGGCAGCCTGCATGGTACTGTATTTAAAATTTGTGACCAACAGTGTTGATAACACCAGTATTTTACTGTTGATGAACAGAACTTGCACAGTATCAAAGCCTTCTCTATTTCTTGCTCTGTGCCCCTAGTGAGTAGGCTGGGGATAGGAAAGAGATTGAGAGGATACACAGCAGGAATAGCTGACTTGAGCTGGCAAAGAAAATATTCCATACCATACAGTGTCAGTGTTCAACAATGAAAATTGGTCATTTGTTTTTCTGAAGCAGTCATTTCTCAGAGATTACCTCGACATTGGTCTGCCCAGGAAAGGCACTGAGTGATTGATTTTTAGCCTGTTTTTATTTGTTTTTGTTGTTGTTGCTGTTGTTGTTGTTTTTTCTCCATTTTCAATTGCAGACTAAACTTTTTATCTGATTTGTGAGTCTTCTCACTTTTGCTCTTGCTATCGTGCTCTTGTCCCACACAGGGAAGGTCAGTGAGTGGATGTATGAATGCTTAGCTGCTGGTTAGGGTCAACCCACTTTGGCTATTTACCTAGGAGAAGAGAGAATCTAACATATACAAAAAGTGTGGGCCTCATGTATTTAGAAATTTGCTAGTACTCTGAACAACATACTGCTAAAATAAGTTTCAAGAGTTTTATTTTAAACAGATATATTAAAAACACTACCGATGGGATTATACTGTGATTGCCCTTTACCACAGTATTCTGTTACTTTAGCACCTACTTGGAATATTTCTGAGACATATACATAAAATGAAACTGTCTTTATGTCCTCACACTGGAACAGAATAACTCGAGACATTTTTAAATGTATTAGATATTGAAGTTTGATTGGGAGGAAGGAGTCTCTTGTGTTCCAAAACCTCTGTGGATATCTTGTATTACCTCCTGTTAGAACACTGCACCACAATCATTTCAGTGCAACTGGAAAGAAATCTTGAACTTGGACACACTTCTCAGCATTTAAGAAGGTGCAGCCAAGCTGACTTACCTCTCAGACCCAAGCAGTGTGGCCTGTTTTCCCATCTGCTACACAGTCATGTGAGATGCTCTATAAGCTACTCCTGTGCTCATTTAACATTTCTACTGAAGGGATTGGGTTGATGGCAGCCTGAATCCTAGCACACCAGGGCTTGACTTTGTGCAGCTGCAGAAAGCTAACAAGGACAACTTCTGGGAACAGCTTTTGCTTACATGGGACGCACTCCCAGCCACTGCTTTAACTCCAGTGACCTACTCTCTCACACTGAAAACTAGGAAAGAACTTGGCAAGTCAGGAAATAAAAACAGGTTTCTGAATTTTGGTTGGCAAGTCTGGGATCTCAGTAGCAACTGAAAGTATATGTACGGTAGGGCAGGAGACAAGTTGCGACTTCTGAAGCACATTCATGCTTTTCTAAAAATACCATCCTGTCTATGGCAAGTCTTTCCTACTGAGAAATTTGTCCTGATGATATCTACACCTGCTCACAGACATTTCCTTTTGTTTCTCTCTGATATAGGACTGCCAAGTGATGGCTATTTAGTAGTGCTTGTGCTTCAATTAGAAGTGCTGTTCTCTGAACTTAACAAAGCCATTCCTAACATCCTTGCTGAATCAAATCTTTTCTCTTGCAACTCCCATCCACTGTCAGGTAAGTTCAGCAGATGAGAAAAGCGTGCGTGTTTTCAACAGAGAGAGCATTTCTTCAAAGAGCTTCTTTCTGCATGTTGATCTGTTACGTGCATGCCCAGCTAACCTTGTTCTAAAAGAACATTCTTAACCTTTGACTGGGATTTTGAGGACAACAGCAGCCTCTGCTGTTTTGACAGGCTGTCTTTGTTCAGGTGGCTTTTTGGAACTTGTGCTCTGTATATTAACCATAGATGTGCTCGCTCTCATTTGTTTAATTCATACTGTGCTGAAGTCAGCCCGGCCAGCCCATTATGTATCCCTTTGTACACTACAGGATGTTGTATTAGTGTGATGGTTAGTAGCTCAGCCAAGCAATAATTCAAACTTGCAACATCTGGGTTTGGGAGTGAAATACTCTCTACCCATCTACTGAAGTAATTCATACATAGCAGAAATGAAGTAGAAGAATAAGATATTTTCATTCTCTGGGAACAAAAAACTGCAATAGGTTTCCCCCCTTCCAGGCAGTACTAGCCATATGAGGCTTTCACACACGTCCACCTTGTTTACATTATAATTTCTACTCACATAGTGCAGAAATGGAATTCCCAAAACACAGTATAGCAATAAACACTGGTTAAAAAATGTAAAAAATGACTGACCAGGCATGCAATATGCTTCTTGCCTCTGTATAAATCCTATGTGGATGTGGATGATTTGATTTACTTTCCATATCAAAAGCAATATCTTTCCTAAGGCAATATTAGAATAGTTTTTAATGATAACAGTCTGTGTAGTGATGACTTTTTTATATAAATTTAATGATTTTTACCGTAGGCCCTCCTATTTGAAAATCTATATGAAATCAAATGAATGCTAGCTAAATAACACTCTCCCCACCCTTTCTGTAGGTGAGTGTGATTTTGAAAATATACTTTCTTAATTGAACTGATTGCGTCTGCTGAATGTAGTAGTGACAAGTTTAAGAAAGAATAACATTTAAGGATTATTGCCTTAAATTAACAATCTGCAACTTTGTAGACTCAATTGCAGTTTATCTTGTTAAAGATAGTCAAAGTTAGTATTCAGATATCCTTCTTACATTTTCCAGGGTCTCTTGGCCTTATTAATTCAAATCTTACTTTCAATGCATGCATGTAGCCAAGATAATTATTAGAAGGAGAGATCAAAGCAAGCATATTATAGTCCTATTCCATTTTCTGCTGATGTGAGTGATCTGCCTCTTCTTTGATGTTGTATGCTTCTACAGTGAAAGTACAGAGGATAAAAATACTACACCATGTAATCTGGCATTTATCCCATGAGAGCAGAATTCCAAATTGTGACACATGTCAAGAAGTTAAAAAAAAAAAAAACTTAAAAGAGCCCTATGCTTTCTACAGTGACATACTCTGCATTTAAACACCATCAAACATCATTTTCCATTACAAATTTAGTCCCCTATATAAAATTCAAAGAATTTCTGTAACTTCAGTCAAAAAAAGTGACAGCAATACTTATAAAATAGCTACTATATTTACTAGTAGTTACACTAAGACTGCAGCTTAGCTTTTTTCTTTTTTTTCCAAACCAAATCTTTTTTTTTTTCCTTAAAAAGGCAGAAGAAAGATAAAATTAGCATTTTTTTTTGCATGCACAGATGCATCTTCTGTACAATTTAGCTTTATCTCCAGTAGTCTGTTTGTTCAAACTGAGTTTTGTCATCCTGTGCTAAATAACTGTGTTTCCAGGTGCTGAAACCAGATCTGGTGCAGACTGATAAGATTCCTCCTTGGAATTAGGAAGCAGGATTTGTCCTTTATTATTGTATATTTAAGAGGTAACTGCCCCACATTTCTTGTCAGAATTCTGTCATATTGACACATATTGGAAGCTGAACTCATCATATTTTTGCCTTTGTAGAATAACACTTGATTATTTCAGTTTGTAAGGAGTAGAAGGAATGTCACTTACAAGAGTATAACATTTGGCTTTCTTTGGTTTACTGGCAAATGTCAGAAGTCTTTGTATAGTTGGAGAATTTCTTCTTCACTAGTGACACCAGTGAGGATTTTATTACCTTCAGTGTCTGTATAGACTTGAAACAATACCAATTCCATTATGTCTAGAGGATAAAGCTTTTTCTTCTTGCTCAACATTGTAATTAATTCCAAACTGATTCATTGTGATGTTTGAAAAATATCCTTAATTTTCTTTTCAATATTTATCCACTTCTTTCGACATCTGAGTTTGATAGGGACCAGAAACAAAGCTGTCAAAACACAGGGAATAAAAAGAAAATGTTGTTCATAAAAGACTACTGGAATCAGGAAGATCCAGAAATATCACCAAATGCATTAATTCCTTTTTATCTTTGCAGTTATGAGATGTTTGTATGCTGCAGATAAACTACAGGCTATCACTAAATACCTACACCTGGAGAAACTCGTTTATGGAAACTCAGACTCTGACAATTCCTCTTACAGTTGTTGCTAAGCATGTCCTGATCCCTTCACTTTGTCATTCAGCGAAGATCTGTTTAATTTCTTTTGCTTTTTAGCAACGCTTCTGGATCTTGGTGGACTTTCTTCATAAGTAAGTGAGGAAATAGTCTTGCATGGATTTTTTTTTTTTTTCTTTTTCTTTTTAGGATAGTGCTTTTGCTATAGAATGAGCCTCAAAATCCCAGACCTGTAAAGCTGACCTATATTGGCAGTTGATGGTTTCCCTAAAGAAGACATTCAAAGGCAAATAGTATTAGATTTATAGCCTGGGATCCTCCTAAACGTGAAGTTACACTTAAGTAGACATGAGTGCAAGAAACATTCCTTTTCATCTATGTCTGCCTTGAAGATTACTCCAGATTCCATCAGACTGTCATCTGGCACAGGGATACATGTTCCTGCCACATCCAGGCTTGAGTACTGCAAATCATAGAACTTAGGAATGAGGTTTGCTAAAGAGAAAGAAAAAACCTCACAAGGTGATTCAGAGTGCATCTGCTCATCTGCTCAAGAATATGGGCCATAATGTTCTTTCTGAACAGTACGTACACTGATTTCAGAATCTACATGTGCCTTTGAAGAGTTTGCAATAATTTGCTATTAGAACAATTGTCAGATGGAAAGTAGACTTTCTTCAGAATCAAAACTCTTCCTCCAGTACTTTCAGTTTTCCAGCTAATTCCATTTTTCACTCAGAAATTTATTTACAATTTCTCCATGTGTTAGCAGTGTCCCTCTGGTTACCCTATCTATAGCTCCCGGGGTCTGTTTCTTAAAAGGATCAAACATAGAAAGCTGATGACATCTAGGTCCTTGTTTCATAGACTACTCAGTACTTTGCTAGGAGGAAGAGGACAGAGTGTTTTTGACATCACAGGAATGTTCAGAAATATTTTTGAAAAACTAACTGTGAAATGCATTCCTAAATTCTCCACTTCAGGAAATTGAAAATTAATAAATTAAAACCTGCTTTGTAAGTTTTGTTTTCATTTCCCCCTGAAAATGTATAATTTCCTTATGATAAATCCAATTTCTCGCTGTTTCTGTCTATAATTTTGCAAACTTATTGCATATTCAGATGTGACTGTCCCAGGTATTTGCAGTGAACGTTCCCAGGGCAAAGAGCAGGGAGCACAACAGCATGCATGTTTAGCTGCTGTGGAAGGTTCAGTGGGGCTCTTTTCTCCCTCCATGTATTGAGTGCAGAGAAACCAGCCAAGCACAAGTCAGAAGTTCTTGGCTGTAATTCTCAGACTATTTTCAATAGGTTGACGTTATACTGTATTTTTCCTTTCATCTACAAAAAATGTCTTGCATTTGTACTTGCGGCTGTTCCAGCAGTCTACCTTATACAGAATCACATACTGCTGCATGAAGAGAGGTGTCTCTAAAGAGTGAACAGAGTCAAATAGTAGAAATAATGAAAATGCATTTATTTGTCCCTCTTCACATTTCCCCTTGGACAGAGAGGTGAATTTGTGTTATCATCATGGCATGAACAGACTTTTTCCTTTTACTGTAGTACTGACTTTACATTCAGCTAAAGCATGACACTACTCTCACAATGCAGCATTCCTGTAGCAACTGGAAGGTAATTGTAAATGTTGGAGACCTACATATGTGTAGCTAGCTTTTCTATGAAAAGAACTAGATTAATGAGAAATGAACGTATTATAGATGGTAGATAAGTAGGAAAAACATTTTCTAAAGAAATCTGAGAGGAAGGAAGGATGTGTAATTAAAGTTATGGACTGAGAGAGTAGTTTTGGTTCCCATCCGCAAAAACAGTGTTTTTGTGTGACCTTGACAAGTTACTTCATTATGCACCGTCCCTTTTCTCCGCGCTTCTGTGCTCAAAGGTGTGGATAATATTGGTTGCAGAAACAACTCTAGTAAAAAAGTGTGCATTTGAAGTGAAGTCTCCAGAACTACTGTAAATCCTTTGACTATTGAGAAGAACCACCTCAAAAATCTCTGTTTTATTGGGGAGCACCTGTGCAGATGATAACCTCATCTTGAGTGACCCTCTGGCAGACAATCAAATTTTGTTGTCCTGTAGGCATATAGCTCAATATGATTCAGTGGTGTTATATATGTGCCTCTGAATGGCAAAAATAAGGTACATTACTCGTGAGAGTGTTGCTCTTGCACAGTATGACTGGATAATCGCTATCGATTATATAAGTGAAATTCTGAATAACTGAAATACTTAGAGGACTCTTGATGTTCTTCTCATTTCTGTTACTGAATGCTGCTGGAAGTAGGGTGTGGACAGGAATAAAAATATTTACTCCTTACTTTTTCTGAGTAAATGCCACAAATACCTACCCTAATAGCTCGTAAAGATTTCACGAATCAGACCTCAGGCTAGATAACTAAGTGGCCCCCACTGTATTCACATACAAACTGTCGCACAGTATATTAGGAATTGCAATAGAAAAAGAGCTATAAGATATTAGCATGATTTTGCTTCTAGTTTTATAGCTTCTTGTCCTGATTGACTTCTTTAAAAAAGAAATAATGGAAAAGTTGGTAAAATATTACAAGTGTGGATAGAAAGTAGTGACACTGGGCCAAAATTTGGAGATATTTTAAACTTTCCATATTCATTCATTACTCTGCAAGAAAGATGAGTCCAGGTTATACTGAATACATTTCACATACAGTCCTCCTAGTTATCAATTAACTCAACTTACTTCCTCATCAATTCTTTTCCCCCTCAGTCCTGATGGTTTTATGACCTAGACTGGCGATACCCTTAGGCACTCCATCTGATAATTGACACATTTTCTAACACAGCATAGTGATGCCCAAATCAGTACTTTCAGGCCGTGACTTCAGCTTATTGGAGACTGCAGCAGGGACTCCTTTTATCCCTCATACATCAGAATACACTGACAGCTCTCCCAGGCAGGGACAAGGCAGATCTCTCCCTCAGGAAAATGTATGCAAACACCTCCGGAACATTGTACTCGTTGCTAGGCATCACACTGGTGACATCTTTATGATAAACATGGTATGCAGAAGAAGGCCTAATAAAAGAATAACAAATTATTACATCCAGAGGGCAATTTTACAAGATTAACTGGTGTAATAAATTACTGCTGTAGTCAGAATACTGTGTTACCTTTTAAGGTATTTCACAGCAGAGTGCAAATGAACCAGCCTATAAAAACACAGACTATCTCACAGAAAATAATAAACACATTCTTACATTTTTTAATACCCGTCATGATGCCAATGTGTGGTATTCTGCTTGCTTCGTGGTAGCTTCAGCAAGTGTTTGCTATAAAATAAGACTACGCATGCAATTCATACCAAGATGTCTCTGTTCATTATTTTTCCCTGCTGCTGGATGTTCAGTACCACTGTAATCTACATAATATAAATTTGAACAAAGCCTGCAGCATTTTATTTATAAAAATATATTTATAAACATATTTTTGTACATTAAAAATTATGAAGAAAATGCCAGTAGCCAAATACCTTTTATACTAATTATCAAATGGATTATTTTCCCCATTTCCAAATACTTTTATACAAAAAATTGAACTCTCACTCTGTTTACATTCTACCATCCATTCTGACTTGCTTTCTCTCCTTTTCTTTTTAATTGCCTGAATATTTCACATTACTCCATTACTAATTTTCGTTATAATTTTAGTCTTAACATAGTCTTTTAGAATAACATGCACCTTTTGCTTTAAAGACAGATTTTGGGAAGAAAATTATCCCTCATCTGAGCCCTAATTGAAGGAAGACACTGTGTATTGTCATGTAATATTTTTATACCAATATATAAGTGAATTTTCATTTGCATTACATTTGTGAATGAATGAGACATGTGTTTTCCTGTGGTTATTCCAGTCAGAACCCCAAGATTTCCCACAACCCATAAAAGGCAGAGCCTACATCTGGAGTTCAAAGGCCATGGATGTGCTACAATTTATCATAAACTTTCCTCTGTTACTCTAATATAATACATTAACAGAATAACAGTTTTGCATTTGTAAGCAGCAGACCATTTGCAGCTGGTTATGAGGTCGCACTCTTGCAGTTACACTAATTTGGGATAAAATGCCTTTGTAACTGAAGCCACCGGTCTCTTTGCTTTCAAAAAAAGGCATGCTATAGATCGGGTATTCACTCCAGTCTTGGTCAGAGGTCTTTCTGAGTGCTGGTGTGCTCCAGTCTTCTAAATTTTGATGTACACATTGCCCTTTCCTCTCACATACTAAGGGTACAGCATATGGGACTGTAGTCTGACAAGAACCAGCAGCTCCAAAAAGCCTTTTTGCACAGCTGGTCAAAATTAGTATTTCACTTTCTATAGAGAAGCAAAATTTCCTATAGGAATCACAGTTCCATTTAGCTCCCTTGGTAGCTAAGTTAAAAAGATGGCTTTAAGTGTATGCAAAGTAGTCATTTACTGGAATGTAAATGATGTTGCATTGTAAATGGCAAATGCAGAAGAAGCAGAAATATTTTGAAAAGTGCCAAAATGGCACTACTTGGGTAGTTATATGGATCCCCCATCAGTACACAAAATAACAAGTCATTTTTTAGATTCCATCTTATCTCTCTGCATAAGCAAACTGGAAATGCACGTGTTCTTATTGATGGGTTACTTGAGTTCACACAAAAAGTGATCTGTGGCAGTCCTACATATTGAACACAAATTTCCTGAATTCCCACAAACGTCATAGCAGAGGGAATAGTAAATGGTGCAAGATGGAAAGAAAAAAAAAAAGAAACCACAGGAAAACCAAAACAACAACAACAAAAAACAGCAGAGGTAGGGGATGAGCATAGTACACATCTTTCAAGGCACCGCTAAAAGGTGGCACTCAGACATCATCATTGATGGGGATCAAGTGGAAGGTTCAAAACAAGCTCTTTTCATTCGGCAAACAAAATAATGCTCTCAGTGGGTGGAGGCCATGGAGGAAGGCCAAGAGACAGTATGCTGAAGATGAAAGTAGAGTCTGAGCTGTGGGAAGACACCAGTCAGAGCATTGCAGGGGGAGGGAAGGAGGAGGGAGCAGAAGGGGCAGAAAACATGATCTCGAAAAGGCCTTGAAGCATAGGGATTAATTTGAACCAGTGAACTTCATCAGAAAATTTGCTTCACTTTCCAGATGCCTGACTGTATATAGATGTTCATTCTGATCAGAAGATTATCAGCAAAATATGTACTATTTGTAGAAAAATGCTAGGAAAATGAGGATTGCTGGTTATGTTTTAACAAAACATGAAGAGTGATGTGTTATTGCTGCATCAAAATAAAATGTCATTAAAATAAAAGATGAATTATGCAAATGAAAATAGAAATACCTTTAAAAATTATTTCTCACAGTTATCTAAAAAAAAATTATTCCAGTACTTATTTCTTCGTGGATTTATAATATGCAGGATTTAGATTTCATGTTTCAGTTCAGTATAAGATACTTCTTGAAGACTAAAGAGCTCTTGAAAGATGAAAAAAAAAGTATGTTTTTAAGTGAGTACAAAACTCAGTGCTTTTATGTATGAAAATATACTCACTATAACAAATTTCAGAAGATATTTTCAGCGTTCTAGTAGGACAAAGAATTCACTAAAAGTTCCTTCCTCCTCAGTTAAATATAATACCCAGTCATATTTTCAGAGGACTGTTTTTTGTCCAAACACAGAAATATTTGAACTCAGAATTCAATGCTGCTTCTCTGTGAAAGTAACCAGATAAGTAAAACTCTAGCCATTTTCTCAGAAGAAACATTAAATAATTTATCCTTCTATAAACATTCCCTTGCTCTCCAAATCCAGACTATAATTTAAGAAGTAATGGTTCCTTGACTACAATTATTTTAGGACACTCAACATGAACACCTAATACTGATTTGAGCAACAAAACAGCACTAAATTCTTTTCATAGGTTTTATTGGATTAACTTTTTTAAAAAAGAGCACTGAATAAAGACACTACCAGGAACAGAAAAGCAGCTGGATGGAGTAGCAAAATGTGTTGTGCATGAGGTTGTGGCAATTCAACCTTTTGCTAAATAGACAGTAATTTTTATGTAGTTCTAAAGACGTATTTGCCTCGGACTTTTATCTGAACAATATAAGGGGGAGGATGGTCTTCATAATCAACTACCATTCAAGGCAAAATTGCACTTAGGAAGAAAAGGTAGCTCATCAGCATCTGGCTTATCAACTCCACAGGCAGTGCCTTGTATGCAGAAGCTTCTGTATCCATGAACCCTGACATGATGTTTGGGATGAGGCCAGTCTCTGTACTTGTAGTGGAAAAACTTAAGATATTCAATCAAATGCACACTGCAATTAAACACCACAGAAATAAGAAAGATATTCAAAAACAACTTTTGATGAGATAAGTGGAAGCATTGAGTTCAAATTGCTTCATAACTTTTCCTTTTCTTTTTCTCGTTTATTATTGTATCTTTAAGGAGAAGAAATAGTCTTAACTTCTGACTACCATGTGTAATTGACAAAAAGTCATATCTGTTACTTAGAATTTTCATTCTGGGCCTTATTAATGGGAAAAGAGAAGATCTAGCCAAGTGTCACTGCAGCTCTTCTTGCAGTAACCTCAGTGTTGAGCACTATTTTGTGTACACATGCTATAAGTTGATCAATCACAATAGTTCATTTTGTCTCTACATTATAGGAATTTTACACATCTTACCTTAATTCATCTAAACTTTATCAATCAGACTGTGTCACGTCCATATCTGCTATAAACAGAAAGCAGAGAAGAAAAGTGCTCAGAGCATAGATAACATAACAATCTTCATATGATAAGTAACTATGCACTGGTTGTAGTTATACATAACCAGTTATTATTGTAAGAGACTAGTTTTCTCAGAACAACTTCAATCACAAATTAATTGAGCTTGCCTTCCTGAGGTATAGGTTAGCAGTCCTTATAAGTACAAGTGGATCCATCTTGCAGATATCTAGTCATTGTATCTCAAATTCTCCAAATTCATACTGAAAATGGTTTAGAAAAAATGAAAGGGTATATAAATCTGCCACTTGGAAAATCTTCCTAATCCGATTAGCTTACTTGGATTTAATGATTCTCACCTGATATACAGGTTAGTCATTTGAAATGAAAAATTATATGATGTCATATCTTATTTGAGGAAATCCAAGTTAATGGGGCTATTTTGTAACTTTGGACTGCTGCTGTTACTCTGAGATTTTTAAAACGCTGAGGAGTTTTCTGCTACCTACACCCCGGCTACCTCATCTACCACTTGATTTCTTTCAGAATCTCATGTTATCTGCTGTGAGAGGAAAAGAGACCGAGCACAGATGTCATTTTCTCAGTAGCAGAAAAAGTATCCAGTTATAATGTACTCCTGAAACACTGTTGGGAAAAATAATTGCTAGCTCCTTTCTCCAGGGTAGTCTAGAACCTCCCTGTGTGTATTCTGCCCTTCAGGGAAAACCAAAATCAGTTCACTAATCTGACAACACTGGGAAAATTCAGTCAGCTAAGTATGAATTGATATTTATTGTCTGAAATAAGTGTTTTTTGTTGGTTTTAGTTAGTTAGTTAGTTAGTTACTTAGTTAATTAGTTTACCCAGAACAGAATCAGAAATCAGATTGGGATGCCTAATCAAAAGCCATGTTAACACATGAACTTTATATTCTATGCACAAGGCTTAATGAGTTTTTTTTTTTCTAGTTATATAACTGGGATTAATGAGTGTCAATTAGAACCACATTTCAGCTGTGATGAGCTGTGGCTGTTGACAGTTGCTCTGTATAAGGGTTTCTGTATTGGCCCCCCTTGGGGCCTTCTGATACCCTGCCTGTGGCCCAGGACCCAAAGCCCTCAGGGGATGGTGCAGGAGTGTCAGTTTCCAGTACTACCTTGGCTACCTTCTTGCTTATCCTGGATACCCTCCTGGAGTTCTCTGGCTGACCCCATGCCACTAGCTGGTTGGTGAAAGTCTGCTGATGCTCCATACCAATGATGAACCTGAACAGACTGATTTAACCACCCAGCTCTGTCATCTGTGACACAATGCGGCAATAAATTCCTAGCTGTCTCACAGAGATGAATACCTTGGATTATCACCAGGCCAGCTAAATAGGTCAGCCTGGTGTAAGAGACAAGTTTGGGGTCAGGTGTTCCAGCTGCAGCTCGTTAGCTAAGGACCTTGCTTCAGTATCTCTTAACCATCACAAAATTTATAATTTCAGTGTCTAATTAGTATCAAAGGCCTCCTTTCCTATAACATTTATTTTCAGAAGTACCATTTTCACACTTTCTTTTATTTTAGCAATCGAAGAATAGTAAGCCCCTTTCGGAATTTCAAAATATCAATATAATCCCATTGTGATATTATTTTTTTACTCTTGTGCCAAGTATTTCATATCTTTTTATCACAATAAGGTTTTGCACAGCATTAATATGCATTGCTATCTTAATGTTTCCGATGTACAGTAGGAAGCATCTGGTAAGCATATCATTTTACCTACTATGTAAAATGATGTAATTTTACCTAAATGAGGCAATAGATTTCTAGCATTTTAATTTGTTTCTTTGTTTTCCTCCCCTTTTTGCTTTCATTGTTACAGTTTTTCAAAGCCTTATTAAAACCTTCATTTTTCCAACTTCCCTGGGGATAATGCATGGATGAATATTTCTCTGTGCAATGTTTCTTCCTCCAAAAATTCTACAGATGACACAGATGTGAAATGAAATCTACTGTCATAGTCTAGTTTTCAGATCTCCATAAAAACTAGATTTTAATTGTTGTACCAATACAACAAATAAAATTTGCATTGGGATAATTGCTATTTAGTTACTTGTGAAAATGTGAGGGCCATTTACTAGAGCTGTTTTGAAAGGGTAAGGTATATCATAGACATCTCTAGAAAAGAAGGGTCAAGCAACAGAATTTAATGGAAATAAATTACACAGTTGCACTGAATATTTTCTATTTTTATATTATATATATTCTTATATTTATTCTGACAAATGGCTAGAAAGTACTACAGAATTTTATAGACTTTTCAGTGTGTGCTTATGTTATGACAGTGGCTTTAGAACTCAAAACTTGTTGTTTTTGAAAATATCAAAATCAATTTATTCATGTTCGTCAGTGTGGGAAAATGGCAAAAGGAATTGTAAATGTTTCAGAAAAAAAAAATTTTCCTTTGTTAATTCACTTAAACAATCTCTGAGATGTAGGTTGATTTCATAAGACATGAGAATATCTTTCAGAAAGAAAGGTGGTTCATTTTCTCCTCGTGGAGTTGGGGCTCTTTCATGGAAGGAATTGTCCCATATAGTCCTTACCACAATTTTAATATGTATCATCAAACATATTAACTGGTTTGAACTACTAGCAATTAGTTATCACAGAACAATACTATATGAGGGTTGCTCCAAAAGTAATGCCTTTTATGTTATTGTGCTGTTCCACAATGTCAGGGACAGATGGTAATGGTATGGCAGTAAAGGCTGAACCTTCCCACCAGTATTCCATTATATTTTGTTGCCATGTGACAGATGGCAGAAGAAGGACAGTCTGACAAAATGGTGTCTGACATAAACATACATATAAAGCAAAAGTGTATCATCAAAATCCTCCATGCAGAAAAAATCGCACCCATTGACATTCAATGCTTGCCTAACGTTTAGGGAGACCAAACAGTGGATGTGAGCACAGTGAGGCAGTGGGTGGTGTGTTTCATCATTGGTAACAGTGACAGCACATCACCTCTGCTGGTGCAGATTCTTATGAGTGTGATATGCAGGCTGTTTTTCACAACTGGTGAAAGTGCATATAAAGTGATGGTGACTGCATTCATAGAATCATAGAATTTCTCAGGTTGGAAAAGACCTTAAAGATCATCAAGTCCAACCGCAACCTAACTGTACTGTCCTAGAAAAATCATGTTTTGTATCTTACAATTTTCTCTATCAGATAGTGTTATTGTGCTCTTTGTAACTGTTGTAGTTTCCATGGAGATAAAATAAGAAGCATTACTTTTGGAATGACCTATGTACATTAGTCTGAGAGTGATAGACACACATATAAGTATCACAGTGTTTTCAATTAATGTTAGAGAAAAAGATCTAATTGTAAAAGATGACATGTGGGACCACAGAATCCACAGTTGCTTCTTTGGATACTACTATGTGGACTACAAGTAGAGTAATGCTTCTATTTGGGATCAAGCATCTTAAAATAATTTCATCCTGCTCAACTGCCATATAGAAAAAAAAAAAAAAAAAAATCAATTTCCAACCAATAGTATGTGTACAATACAATACAAAAATTCTACTGAGAGTCTGCCATTGTATTAAGCACAACAAAACTATGCAGTAAAAACAGACACAAGAGCAGTTTGGCAAAATCAGCATCATCATTCTCTAGGCAGCATTAAGTATAAATCCAGAGCATTGGTGTGAAAATGTCTCTGATTTCCTATTATTGAATCTTGAAAAGTATGTGATTGAAATGTGCCCATGATTTGTCCCTTTCATCAAATAATAAGAATATTCAAATGACATTATAAATGTCTTAAGAAGGAACTTGACACCAAATAAGCTAAACTCTGACAAACAAAAAAGTTGAAAATATGTTTTCTCTGTAAGCCATTCCTGCCAACCATTCCATGTTGTGCTTCTAATACTTTCCCCAGAAACACCTACTATTAGATATGTTCGGGGACTAAGGAATGGAATAAATGGAAATTGGTCTAAATCAGGGTGGTAACACCTGTGCTACATGGCATATCTCTGATAAAAGATTCTACATACCATGGGGATTTATGTACTCCCTGCTGTTGGGGGTATTCAGCTTGCATACGTTCAGAAGCAAAAAACTGTCTCTTTTTTTCCCTAGTAGCAAGAGTTTGAGCCAGTGCATTCTATGAAGCCATTGTGTTTTTGCTTTTGTAGCTCTCAGGACAGCCTTTTCTTCCACCCAGACAAAGTCAAACATCTAAGCTCCTGTTGTACTGGAGTCACTTCTTTTCTGATGAACCAACACTAGAGCATAGCCCAGTGTTGGACTCAGCATAGCCTGTTGCAATGGAGGCAGAGGTTAAACAAGGAGGTTTATTCAGTTCTTTTGGGGTGGAAACACATCCATTAGCGACACAGAGGTTTAAAGCAGTCAAAAGGCCCATTTCAAGAATAAGAGTGCCACTTTCCACAATATTGAACTCGGCAGGTACACAAAGAGTGTCATGTGTCACCAGAGCAATGCGATAGCCAAGCGCAGGGGTTGCTTCCTTCTAGTCTCCTGAAGCAGTTCAGTCTTCAGACCCTTTGAAAATATTGCAGATGCAGGCAGAATTGTCACAACTGAACCAGTGCCTGGTGAACTGAGAGCAGTTCACTAAAGCGAGGCTATCCTCCAGGGAACAGGTGTCCCAGGGTACGAATGACATTGTAGGAACTTACTTCAGGAGCAAAACAAGCTAAGCTGCATTCATCTATGCTCAGTTCTAAGGCTGAGAAGGACTATGAGCCAATCACAACAATTTCAGGGAATCAAAAGCTCCTAAAAACATTTGTAGTAAACAACATGTAGAAAAATGGCCTGCATTTTTTTCAAGCTTAAATGAAATTTATTTCAGAGCAGATTCTGAAGCAAAATAGCAGCCACCATAGCAAACCTCATCTGTGGAGCTTTAAAAGGTAGGAGAGACAGAACAGATGAAAGTATATCAGAAAGAAGTAAGGGAAAAAAAAAGGGGGAGAGGAGAAACAGAAGATAACAAAGATGACTGTTAAAGAAGAGTGTAGAAATAAAAGAGAAAGAATGAAAAAGGAGGATTAAGTACAATGAAAATCATCAACAATACATCTAACATGATATTCTGTGTTACTTATTTTGGCAGGCTATCATGACTACAGTACTACCTGTTGAATACTCTCTACACTGATCAAGAAATTACTTCAGGCAGAATGTTATTGATTGGTTTTATTATTCTATTTAAAACAAAACAAAACAGAACAAAAACAACACTACAAAAACAAAAACAAAAACAAACAAACAAACAAAAAACCCACAACAAAGCATCAACCCTGATTTTCATACTAACACTGGCTAATCTTAAATTTATTGCAAAGAATCTCAGCTTAAGCAGCAATTGGCAAATATCCAAAAATATTGAACATCTAGGAAGTGTCTAGAAAGTTATATAACTGTTCAGATTTGATTGTGTAACACTTGTCTGTGTCATTTTTTGACCTGTTTCCCCAACCAGCTCTCACATCCCTTTCTCTTCTGTGCTCCCTGGAGCCTATTAGTTCCATATTTTAAAATATATTTGAAGCACAGAGAGCCTACTTTTCTCCATTAGTCCTCTACTCTCTGCTTGAACCCCTCATATCCTTCATGTTGTATAAGTATTTCTTTTTTGGTTTATAAATTCTCCAATTGCAAATGCTTATGCTGCACACAGCCTTCCTAAGGCTGTGCATATATATGTACAGAAGCAACCCATTGCCCATCACTGACACAGTTGCTCTGTGGTCCGTACTCACTTTCTTGATGAATCACGGCCAGAGTAACTGTTCCACCATGAATTATTAGGCTGTCATTTGTTCAGATCAAAATGAATATCTGAGGTTGTTTTATTAATATATTTATTTTATGAGAGCTCTGTGAATCTAGTACATAAATTATTTCAGATCAGACTTTGAAAAGTGATTCCCACAATGAGGGTCAAAGTTTCAGATGAACTCCCTTCCCTTTATCATTTTTGAACAAAATTGTCAGCGGTGCTGATGACTTCTAAAAATGCACCCGATCTCATTAGGCTGTTAAATAGGAAGTATTTGGCACTGAGCTCTTTTGGATTTCTGTACCAAAAACACATCTGTATTTTCACTGTTGGCCATCCTTGCTTTATTTTTGATCAAATTGTCAGCGAACAGCATTGTTATCACTTTACTCATACTGGAACATTTTCATATTTTTTAAGTTTTGATTGGATATATTTGGCATAATGAGAAATATGAAATCAGGATGGATGATAGCAACCCTGGAACCACACTTCAAATGCTGTTACAGGGTTTTCAGGAAGGGTCAGTGAAATAAACTACAGCTCATTAGCCTGAGGCTGTGAGTGATCTACCACCATACAGAAAATTGGAAGCCCTTCTGTCTTTTGTCCTCAAGGAGCCTGTGTATTAAACTAATTGTTAAATATAGCTTACAGACTTATTCTCCAGTCCAACTGGTTTTCCTGCATGTATAAAAAAAATGGAATTATTTGGATTTCATTGGGGTGCTATTTATTTATGTTACAGAAATTTGCAAGAACATATGTTCTTCATAGAAAATCTTCAATACCAGTCTGAGATTTTAAAGGAGGGAGTAACTATAGTATAAACTGCTTAGTTAGAAAACACATGTATATATCTTATACAAGGAAAAATATGCTACAATGCAATATTAAAGAATATTTTAATGGCCAATTCCTAATAACTGCAGAGTTAATTTGTTATATGACAACATTTTTAAGAAGTACACTTAAATAACACTGAATAGGAGTGAAAAGTTTTATTGTGTTTATTATACTGTGCTACATTTTTCTAACTCATGTACATGTATGTATAAAGACTGTGATGTGCTTTTCTCTTCAAAAGTTGTATTTTTTGAAGTTAAAAGACATTCAAGAACTGCTGAGTGAGATTTGTTCAGTACTAACTGATATTATTCCTCACTGTTCTCATTAAGTCTGGTGATATAAAACAATGGTCTTGTTGTCACATACACACACACACAAAATCCGTATGAAATAGAAACTGCTGATAACTTCTATGTATAAATTTAAGAAGAGCTGTTCTTTGCAGCAGACATTTACAGCCCTCTGGTCACAGTTCCAAATTTCTAAGACCAATAGGTTAGGGAAATTTCTTATGTCAGTGAGCACTTTCAGTACTCTATAACTTAGGTTAGGCAACTTGTATTATTTACAATTCTTCCAGACTCTTGTAGCCTTTTTAAAAATCGCATCCTGAATTTGTGCATGAATTCTTATCTTTTTTTTTTCCCTCTACTCTAGGTAAAATTTGTAGTAGCCTACAAGTAAAACAAAGCGAAGCAACAAAGTAGTTGGCTTTGTGCGATGAAATGGAAGAATTGATAGTGCTTTAAAAAAAGTTTTGGAAACAAATTGAAACCAACACTAACAGATCAAATGCATGCCACACAGATCAAAAAGATTATGAGATTTAATATGTTTGTATATCTTTGCATATTGCTGAGGAAAAGTATGGATTTTAGTAGGATTACTCGTGTTTAAAGTTATGTGTATGCTTTACTCACTCAAACATACAATGATCAGAGCTAGCAGGGCTGAGCTTTTGTAACTCTGTCATCCTTTCCCTCCTGCCAAGCTAAAGAAACTAAGCCCTCTGTGGTTGTTTCCAGGATTTGTCAAAGACTTGCTTCCATTCCAGAGAAACACTTGCTGCTTCAGTGTATGGTATATCCAGTGATCACACAAATGGGTGGTGCCGTACATATGCTTGTATTCTGAACAGCTAAGTCATGGCTGAAACTAAATTAAAAGCAAACTTTCACTGCCCTCAGAAACTGAAGAAGTTGGATTTAAATAGAATCAGTTGGCTGACAGCAGCAGGAGAGGTTACTGTCACATTCTCTTCCATCCTTGCTTACATTAGAAGTTTGTCTTCAGTGTATTTCCCTTTTGTCTTAATGGGAAAAAAACACATCCGTATGATGAAGATGATAAGATACAGTTGTGGTTTGAGTTGTGAATAATCTAATTCAAGTTGTGAATTATCTTCATTTAAATCTTTCAAGATTAAGATATAAAAAATAAGGGTCAGAATTATTTTTAATTGCTCTTGTAAAAAAAAACCATAGTAGTTACAATGAAAGGTTCATTATATTTTGATTTAGTTTGTTTTGACTATTAGGTAGACTCAAATTGAAGCTGACATTAGCAAACAGACAAATGAGGCAGACATACAACTATGAAATGGTGTCCCAAATATTCATCTGTGCTTTTTGGATTCTCTTAATTTAGTATATGACAAGGTGTTTTGAGAAAACATAAAGCAGATGTTGAGGGGAGAGCTGTCAAACACAGAGTCTATTATTTTCAACTTCACAATCTTCCTATACAACGTTGCTAAAGTTAAAGCATGACTTAATACCAGGTGGGCTTAAAGAAGTCTCTTTATACATTAGCTGACTATTACTTTTGCTTAACTAAACAGGGAGTGCACACAACAATAAACGAAATAGAAAATGGCATTTTAAAGAGCAGAGACAGCCTTTCAAGATCAGTGTAATTTTTCCCATGAGCTACAATCATATAAGCAAATTCTTACATTCCTTTCCTTAATGCAGACAAGGCTGCTTAGGTCCAGAGTCACAAAAGCATTTTAAATCCCTTGATCAGCTAGGGCCATCAAAAGGAAAAGATAACATAGCCAGAATTCTCTAGCATGATGTGTTAATCCAGGCTGAGACTTATGGGTGCTTGTAAAGTAATACTAAACAACCTAAGATGTATTTAGTAAATCCAAAAGCCAAAAACGGCTCAGAAATCGTACATTCAAATGCACATCAAAAATCAGATCCTTCTACGGAACAATCAAGTTGTGGTCTGCATTTTCTTCAGTTTATTTTATACCACAGCATTAAGAGAGTCACAGTAAAAAGTCATTAGATGTCTTCAGTACAGATTATTTTTCCTTAAATAAAAGTCCTCCAAAGATTAAAAAAAAACAACCACCCAAGCTACTTCAGGTGCCTTCATTCCTTCTTTCATTCCTCTTCCAGCATTATGAAACAGACAACCTCCAAACCACCTTTTGCCCTGTATAAGCGTTTGGATTCTTATGAAGAAGCTCTGGACCTTCCAAGAACAGTACAGTTCATCAAGCAAGAAATATTACTGCCAGCTATCTCAGTAAGGTTAACTACAAATTCAAGAAAAAACAATGTTTGCGTTTTCCTTTTTTCTTTTTTTCTTCTTTTTTTTTTCTTTTTTCTTTTTTCTTTTTTTCTTTTTTTTTTCTTTTTTTCTTTTTCCTTTTTCTTTAACTGAAAGAACTGTATAAGGAATCCGTATATACAGAAACACATCAGAGTAAAAGCATTCCATTTTCATAGTAATGTAAATGGAATTAATGTTACTAAAGGTCCTAGCCTGTTATAATGGACCATTTAGATCAGAAGACAGTTTTATAAAATGCACGTGTTAGGGTTATGTTTTCATTTATACCAATTTAAATGCATAATAACAGCACTGTAGTTTGTTAATGAATATTTTAACTAAGAGAAGTTTTCAGTCCATACTCTTTATGAAATGCCATTATGAAACCTATTGCGAACTCTTAAATACTGATTACTTTTCCTGGCATCAGTTTAGACAGATGAAGAAAAAGTTTGCTACCTACTATCAAGTTTGCTTCTCATTTTGTCTATTTCCCTCCCTGAGAGTGCGATAGAAACATTTTACCAGATTTCAATTAACTGCTTGAAAAATCATCAGTTGTTTTTTTTCTACCATTTGAGCCTTTCATTCTTGACATATGTAGGTCACTTTGAAACACAGTCCCACCATTAGCTATGCATTTTTGCCAGCGATGAACAAGAGCCTTCATGCCCTGTACTCAGAAATCTGCACCAGTGGAGGTGACACACTGTCAGTGTCACCACGGCTAAAATACAACACTCACTGCCTCACTGTGCTGTTTGGTCTCCATAAAAATTCAGCAAGCATGATGAATGTCAAGGGGTGCAATTTTTTCTGCATGGAGGATTTCAGTGACACACCTTTGCTTCATATGCACTTGCATGTTAGACACCATTTTGTTGGACTGCCCTTGTGCTGCCATCTGTTACACACAACAATAAAGTGTAACAGAATATTGGCACAAAAGTTCCACCCCTACTGCTATACCACCAACATCTGCCTCTGACATTGTGGACCAACATCATAGAATAGGAGGCATTACTTTCAGAACAGCTCTCATAGATTCAGCAAGCATCATAGAGAATAAACTATTCTTTTTTCCCCAGGAAAACTGAACCAGTAGTATATATATGAAAAAGCTGAAGGAGTATCTATGAAAATTTGGATTTAAAGTGACAGGCCATTTTCCCATATACTTATTATATATATATATATTTATATATTTTTATATTTTTATATTTATAAAGATAAATTTAATCATCAAGAAGATAAGTGTATAAGTTGAGGAACATACAGGATTCACCATAGATCTGTAAAATCAAGTCAATCTAGTCTCAATGAAGGCTAGTTTTACAACCAGATTGTCCTGTCTATGGAGACAACCATGAGATTTAATTTGTTTTGTTTAGTTGATGCAAGCGAGTTGATGTATATTTATATGATATGAATATGTATATGATGTGTTATTACGTTTTCCAAATTGCAGGTCATAATACTGTATGCTGGTAAACAGCAGTGTCATATAACACATTGCCATAGCTCCATGGCAATGCACTTAAATGTGGCTGAAATAAGATGACCAATCTATTTTCACTTTATTATTATAAAGATAATCAGAGGGCAGAACACATCTTTTATAAAGGAAGGCTGAGGGAGCTGAGCATGTTGAGCCTAGAGAAGAGAAAATTTTAGTAAGGCCTCCATGTGGCCTTCCATTATTCAAAGGGAGATTATAAAAAACATTGATTGAGATAGAACAAGGGGGGAACGGTTTTCAACTATAAGAGGTAAGATAGATACTAGGAAGAATTTTTTTTTTACTCAGAGGGTGGTGAGGAACTGAAACTTGCCCAGATGTGTTGCTTATGCTCCAGCCCTGAAGGCGTTCAAGGCTGGTTTGGATGGGGCCATGAGTAACTTGATCTAGCAGGTGGCAATCCCATGACAGGGGTTTGAATCTAGATGATCCTTAAGGTCCCTTACAACCCAAGCCATTCTATGATCCTGTAATTCTGATTCAGTGACTCTGTGACTCTGTGACTGTACGGTTCTGTCATTATGATTAGTACTGAGGGACAATGTCCAGCCCACTTCATTTCTTCTCTTTTCTTTCCCAGTTACTTGTAGGGACTATTTAAATCACATATATATATTTAATGCATCTCATCATTTATTGTTTATTATCCTTGAAGATAGGTCCATCCTTGAGAAAAAATCAAAGTTCAAATCTATTGACAGATGTCTTCCATGAGCCTTTGCCAGAAGCAGTTTTTTTTCAGCGGGTTTTTGTCTGAAATAGACTAGGCTTGTAGGACCACAAAGATTTTACTACTCTGAAACAATGAACAAATGACTGTCCACGCACAAAATAGAAAACCATACAGTGTTCACATAAGAAAATGATTTCGTACTCTCTCACAGCTGCAGCTCCAAAAGATAGTCCATGCACTGAAAAGCAATTGGACAATGGTAAGTGGAGGCTGAAGTCTTTAGTTTAGAAGTGGTTTCCATTGGCAAAAGAGAAGGAGAACAAAGTTTCTGTGGTCAATAGAGCTAATCATTTGAAGAGTGCATATTTAGACTGAGGCAATAGGTGAAGCCATACAAATGTACTCAGGATATTTTCTGATGAAATCAAGACACTTACATTAACACAAGGAAGAATTTTAGGTAGATGAAACTGATCTTTAAACTCATTTTACCACTTTTTTGCAACACATCAATCCATGATACGAAGTTCTGCCCAAAGGAGAAAAAGGTGGTCAGTCGATTGTTTGTTAAAAGTTGAATGTTTCTGTTCAAGTATATGTTTAATAAGAAGTGAGAAGTTCAATTTAGATCAGGGTAATTGAGGATAAATTTTCAGAGCTACTAATTTGCAGCTCAGTTTTCTCATCTTAAAGATGGGAGTAGTGAGTTTTACACGTCTTCAATACAACCTGTCATGTTACTATGAATGTTTGCCTCAGTTTTACAGTATACAAACATGATAAATGATTCAATAAGTTGAAAATAAGTTGAAAAAATTGTTTATTTCTGTTTGGGATCAATTCTTGTGATCATGGTAGTAAAATCTGATTGCTCCCTCAGATTTTTCAAATAGTTTATCTTTCATAAACAAAAGAAAAATTGTTTTTGTTCTTTTTGTCTCTCACTTCATCACTTAGAACATGTTCTATACTCATTACACTGGTGTCTAAATTTATTTTTTAGGGCCATTTGTATATACTTCTGTGTATTTAGGCATAAAGAAAAGCAAAATGCCAGTTGATTTTTTTTTTAAGTTACATTGAATTTGAAATAGAAACAACAGAAACAGGAAAAAAATTGTTTTTACTAGTAAACTGTGCAAACACAACATGGAAATCATAGAGGGAATGTGCAGACTGCATGTAATACCAACATAACTTATTCTTACAAATTGTATTATGTCACCAGAGGGACACTTTAAAATGAAACCTTTCAAAGTTTTCAGATATTTCAGTGGCATGCACATTTATAGCTAGCAATTAAACACAGAAATTATGGATAGAATGCAATTGGAAGTGAAAATCTAAAAAGTCTGCACTGATCTAAGAAGACAGCCTGATGCAAAGCATCATCTCCCAAAGGCCCTTCTGTCTACGTAGTTTTGAAACATACACTAAACCAGCTGCCAAGCCTTGCTTTTAAATGGAGGCTACAAAAAAAGTTGTTCTGCATTTTCAGTGCGTGCTACTTTACAAAGGAACGAAGCACTGTCTGGCTGCCATATAGGCAGGCAAAAGAGAGCCAGCTTGCAAGTGATTAGAATAATGAAACTGGAAAGGATTAGCCACATTATCCAAACATGAAGCAATAGGCTAGTCAAACTAATCCCTGAGGAATAGTTAAAGGAAACAAATGACATGATAGTCATAGGGTTACTTCTCAGTAAGATAGCATTAGAGCATTTGGTACTTGCACTTTAGTTCTGCTCGTATATTTTTTTAAAAGCATATGCAAACAGCAAGAAGGTAATCCGATGGATCTGGATGACAAGACTGAGCTAGTTTTATTTCAGATTCTGTATGTCTTATCTGACTTTTAAAAATAATTAAAGTGTTATTAGACTGACTGATATCAATAGAACATCCACATCCTGTGGAGCCCTTAATTGCAGGAAAAGAAGGGTAATGATCCAGATTTTAATACAACTGTGTCTATTGTGCCCTGTTGGATAGATTCATTATGCAGTGAGTGAACATTTTTTCCCTCATTATTTAATTATTTTGGAACTGTAAGAAGTAATTCCAGTGCTAATCACAACATTTATGCTTTAGAAGGATAAATTAGCCCCAGTTCTTTTTTTTTTTCTTTTATATAAACTCATCATATATGGAAATGATGTCCCTGTCCTTATTCACATGCTGACAGATTTCTATCTATTCAGAAAAGTTGCTAAACCTATTAATATTAAAAACAGATGAAAACAAAGCATGCACTGGGTGTAAATACCCAGAAGAAGACCTGACCAAAGTCTGCTGGAGTCAAGGAGGGTCCATCCAAATTCACTTTTATTCTATAATTGGGAATTCAAAATGAAAAAAAGGGCTCGGTTCTTGTTGAAATTACCAAGCATATATGGAAGGACACAGATCAAAGGCAAAACAGAAACTAAGCTGCTACTAATGATCCTCTTGATGACTTCAAACTGCCCTGTACGTAAGGGCTTGTTGCTGGGAGGGTGAAGGGCTCTGGCAGAGCTGTTGGCTTGGACTCACCACAAGTCTTGCCTGCACTGTATCGTGTACTCACCTCCTGTAAGAGCCCTCATGCCCACCTTCTTTTTTCCATTAACCCTTGAATAAGAGATGCCCCTTGCATAGCTGCCAATTCTAGAAGGGAGTTCTAGAGAATGTGGATACCAAACACTATAATGTACCAGAGACAGCTCAATCCTGTGCAGTGTCTCTGGTTGATATACACCGCATGATTCACAGGGATATCAATGGACAATTGCAAATTAGTCTGTCTGTGGAGTTTCTTCTTACCCGCCATTAGTTGCTGGCTTCCATTCTGAAGCTTGAGGGTACTCAATCCTAGTACATTTTTCTCTCAAGTTTAAAGTGTTAATGAGCATTCTCATTGTTCATATTCTGATCTCACCTTGTCAGAGATCCAGTAATCAATTGGCTTCAATAACATCTTTTCACAGTGATTTCCCCAGGTTAATTACATGTGCTATCTCAAAAGTATTTCCTTTCACTTTTTATCAGCCGCTTGATAGAAGTATTTTTTTGTAACATCTTTAGAAGAGCCGAATTTAGGAAGAGCTTATCAGGTTCTGAAGGAGTGTAATCATCCATTCTTTACCAAGTGATATATTAGATCATTTATTTGTGGCAAGACAGACATTTCAATAGTGCTTATTGTTTCCCATAATGAAAGGTTTAAATCTTCCTTTAGGTTTCTCTGAAATTTAATTTTTGTTGATGGAGACAAGCCAGTTTGTGCAAGATTTTTTTGATGTCAGGGCTTCAGAAATCCAAAACTATTAATTATATTTTTCCACTTTATAACTCTATGTTGTGAAAAAAGGAGGTGGAGGAAATCAGGTACAATAGAAGCTTTCACAGACCTCACCTTTAAAAACAATAAATTCCTTCCCTTTACCAGGATTATTTATTGAGCTGCTATTTAGTCACTGAAAAGGGATTTTGTCATACACTCTATACCACTCATGAGAACTGCATCCTATTGTATTTCTGTATTTGCATTTGACAGAAGTGCACAATACAAATGGCAAATTTATCTCCTTGGCCAAATTAACCCCAGAAATGCCCTTTCTACAGGAGATCTAAGGTTCCATGAATAGTGTGCATTTCAAGACTGAATTATACATGAAATTCCCTTCTACCTACTCTTAAGCAGTTCTTTTTAGAGTACAACTTACTATAATTAAGAAGAATACCATGTCAGCGAAATACATTTATTGTTGGTAGAATGTATTTATATTTCATCCAAATTGCTAATATAATTGGTACATAGTACCAAAAGACTTTATCCTTTATGCAGTTTTTGCTTAGACAACACTCACACTGTCAGCATACAGCCTTCATAGATGCAGCGCTGTACTTGTTTCCTTCGTTTCAGTTTTTTGTTCAAGAAAATCTACACTTTCTCTTCTCATCTGCAATACATTCTGATGTTGTGGACAAAGGGTTGAATAAATTTTAATCTGAGGAAAATCAATAATGATTTATGATTTCTGACTTTAAAAAATATTGTTTTTTAAAAATGATAGACAATGAGGCACTAATCTACCAAGATGGCTCTGGATTCCAGTCCACCTTTAATATCGTTTTCCAGCAGTCATACCACTGTGTGGCAAGATGGTTCTTAGCTCTTTAGAGCAGTTGCCTCATTTTTCAAATACACAGAATTCACCAGTAAGCTGCCAATTTCACAATGTGTCTAACAAATAGGAAATTATTCAGAAAATATTATTGGAATATTCATAAACTGCTATTCCCTCAGCTGTTCTAATGGCTCAGATCCTAGAAGGCAAAGTGGCTTGACTCAAAAAATTTAAGAAGAAATTTAATGACATGTAAACTAATCTCATGATTTGGAGGCACTAACCATGATTTTCACACCATTCAGTCTGGCAGTGCTGCCATTAGAAAAGTAAAATGGGCAAGGGATCAGGTGCTTAGGGAGATTGCAAACAGCAACATTTTTTTTTAATTCTACCTGAAAGGAGAGCAGTTTATTCAGAGAAGACAGCTAAGGTACTTTCTCATAAAATTTCAGAAAAAAAAATTTATTCCCTAAAGAACTACTTCTTTTCACAATTCTGTACCGGGGATGAATGAATCATTGCTGCCCACAAATTGCAAAGGACCAGAAAACTCATTCATGAGTTACCTCCACTGAAAACCTTGCCAGGAATACCTTGGACCCAAAATATGTACATCTGTGTCTGCATACCAATAGATGCTTATCTGCATCTGCATGACCCAGCTTGAGTCTTCATAGCTGGTTTTCCTAGTATTGTATTCCATCTTCTCTCATTTGTTATTATCCCCAGCTTGACACTGTGATATATGTAGGGATGAACAAACTAAAAAATGCAAAATTCTTGAAAAGCAGGATTAATTTGACTAGTCATAGTATTATTTTGATAGTATTAGGTCACTTGCTGGATTCCTGCCTACTTCTTACCCATACTGTTCTGTGTTACAGAAGTGTCCTGGGCACCTCAATGTGAAAATATTCACCACTGTTTCCATCCTCTCCCACATCTGTGTCTGAGCTTTTGTATAATGGAAGTGATGCTCACGGGTTGCAGTAGTTGTTTGTCAAGTTGTGGCAGAATGTCCGACTCTTCTCTGTTCCTGTGGCTGTAAGGACAGAGGGAAACTGCATCCTTCTTTCCCATCAGAAGGAAATGGCATGATTCATTTTCCCTGCTAGCTTACCACAATACAAATGCTTTTCATTAGCCGTTGTGGACCTGCTCAGCTGTTCAGCTGATGGATTGTTAATACTGAGCACAATTGGTTCACTTCATTCTCTTTGCTTGTAGGACTCCAACTGGACTGATGTGATCTACTGAACCTGCAGTTTGCCCTACAGCAGGTAGACTGACCATCTGTCCCTTATAAGGTTGTGCTTTTGGACATGTAAAAATGCTGCCCACAGCTCATTTAATCAGTGATTGAAGCAAATACTCTCCCATTTTATGTCAGCTGTTTGCACTAAGAAGCAGAATGAATTTGTAGCTGTGCAGCTTGCTCCGTTGTTGACATCAGGCGCACAAAACAGGAACACCTACTTGTAGCAAGCACTGGGTGTTGAATTGCCTTGGGTTCCTAAGTCTTTTTTTTTCACATACTCTTCTTCCATGTCAGATGAAATCAGGTGATAAATTCAGGAAAAATTGATATGTTACCATAGATTTGCAACTTCACTCTTCCAAGCCTCCACAAAATGTGATATGACTGTACCACATAATCTAGGTGAATTTTTTTGCACAATGATTTAATACTTTTCACGAATGTGTGTATAATGAAACAAATTTGCATCACTGTTACTTCATGTGTATCTCACACCTTTTATTTTAATTTTATTCCCTAATTCCTTCCTGAGAGCTAGGAAGAAATAAATTCATTGCTTTCCACACCAAATATTACAATCCTGTGAGAGTCACGATTTATTTAAATTATACACTCATTCACCTCACTGGATACAATATGTATATTGCAATATATTAAAGCATCCATGAAGATGCACTGTTTCTATCAGGGAGCAGTGCAGACCTTCTAAGAGATAAATACTAGGTGAGTTTCAGATGCTGGCAATATTTTCCTGATGTAATGGCATTCAGTTATTTATGTTGAAAGCTAGGTTACTGCAAATCTGTAAAGAAAAACTCCCGGAGGAAGTCTAAGTTTGTATTCTGATGCTGTTGTTTATAAGCTATTTTAGACTCACTTTATGTATAAGAGACTGCTTCACATTTCTTGGAACAGGTGATGTTATAACATATGCAATCTTTTTCTTCAGCAGCTTTCAATATATGGGTACAAGTATTACCTTCTTATTATAGGTAACACAGAAAATGATGTCTGTACTTAAGGCTGACTAACAATTTCCACAATAAAATTCTTGCTTATTATATTGTTAAACTTAAACTGTTCAGGATGGAGTTTGTGATGACAGATAGCTGCCTCATGTTTCATATTTTGGGAAACTTTCAGCTACAAAAGGTACAGCCATTTCCAAGAAATAAGCCAAGAAAAGTCTATGGTTTTGCACATTAAGAATTTTCACTGGGACAAGATCTCCTGATTAACAGTGAATACAGCAATGGGAAATCAGAAAAAAATATACATATAGATTGTACCCTGTGTAGACTATACACAGTCATTCTGTGTAATATAGACAACTTTGGTGATGCTATAGTGTGTCCTTGTCTTCAGTTGCCTGAATATGGGATCTCTTCAGAGTGAAATATGGCTGCTGTTTGGCTCACACAGTCAATTTCCCTTTCAGGGGAACCAAATACTGTGGGACAAAAGTAGCTGGTACACGTCTGCTGAAAAGTAGGGGAGGGATCTGCTATTCAAAAGGAAGTGTGAGCTGGAGGCCATGCAGGTTGGTGAGGTGCCACCTCACTGTGCCAAATAAGAACAGATGAGCAGGAATGGCAACAAGGATGAGGATCATCCTCAGCCCAGGGATCACGGATACAAACCTGGTGATGGGCTAGGTCTGGGGCCAAACCATAAAATGAGGTCAGTAGTTAAGCTTTTGAAGGTATAAGGCATACCTGTAGCACAGCTCAAAATCTGGGGTCAGAGTGGAAGCTCAGAAGATTTTTCCAACATAGTAAGGGGGCCCTGATGGGGATTCTCACTGCTTCCCTTTCTGCAGCTGTGACCAAGGGCTGGGAACTTGGGCAGCCAATGCTCTCTTAATGGAGAAGTAACCACAGAGCTGGTGGGTGCACTCAGGGCTCTGGCACTGCTGCACTTAACACCACAGTGAAGATGAAATGTAAGCACTAGGCTCCCAGCTGCACCTGGGAGCTCAGAAATCCCTCAGTGTCACCCACAAGAGCCCCTTGAGCTGTGCTTCAGCAAGGCTATTCTCTGCCTCCATCTTGCTTTCAGGTGCTCAACACGGAAGCTTTTCCCATACCGCTCCATATACCCTTCCATGAGCACAAATGCAACCAACTAGCACGTATCATTTCCTCCTTCAGTGTTAGACACTCACAAAAATGTTCATTTTCTCAAATAGAGGTGAGGCACAAAATGAACTTCCTGAAGAAGCTGGAAGGCGTGTCAAGAAAAGAAAAGATTATTCAATAGGCAAGGCACTTAAATGTCCCATTAGAAAATTGTCTTTTCATTTGCCTTCTACTGGAATGCCTGTATGGGGCTAGGGAAGTCACTTCAATCTTATACAATTCACTGCTTTGTCTACTATTCATTATCCTTATAACCTATTTGATAGCTTTCTCATTTGCAAAGTGTCTCACAAACATAACTGTGGCTGATTGCAATGCTGTAAATAACAAGAAATAAAAGCATGTTTAATGTTATAAGGTACTAAATGTCCTAGAAAATTGGAATCTAAGCATTCAAATCTGCGACCTAATATTAACAGACATTTGGCTCCTTGATTTTATAGTTTAGCTTTCTTTCTGTAAAAAGATTAAAAAATAATTGCACTCCACACAATAATTTCTAATGCTTAATTTGTTTAGATTTGTGGAACCCTCTGATGACTGTTTTAAAGAAGTATACAGCAAAATTCATAACTCTTGACTCAGTGCTGGTTAAAGCAAAAGGATAAAGATAAGTCTGGGTATCATGCTTAGCTTTGTGGTACAAATATATGTCCACTTCACTGCAAATGAAGAAATGCTGATGGGATGCTGCTAAGGCAACTTGGTCAAGTAAATTGCAAAACTTTGCACATATAATACAGACCTACAAAGTTATTATCCTCCAGTCTGTGAATTCCCCCATTTTTGGTCAGAAAGGAAGAAGGCATGAATATTTTGTGAGAGGAAATGGACCGTAGAACTAACTTGCAACTGAATAGCATATTTTTCTACCAGAATTTCTTTTTGGTTACCCCACCAGTAGGTGGGATACTTGGGTAAATCCGAACAACAAAGCTACACTATATCCAGTACCATCAGAGACCAGACTGAATAAAAATCATAGCTCAAGGTGGAGACCATGCTTCAGTCCAGGTAGTGAGACAAAGACTTAGTCACACGGAAGTGACTGGAAAAGTTTCATCTTCAATATGAGAATCAAAATGTAAAGAGGCTTAAATAATTTGAACAGGAATACCTGCCATCTCTGCGCCTCTTGCTCACACGAGTCTTCTGTTCATCCATTCTAGGTTTACTCTTATCGTACTATTGACCACAGCTTTATCTCATTATTGGCAATGGTAATTATAAAACTACTTTAGTTTGATAACCTCAGTCTGTTTATTAGGGTTAAACTTTGAAGCTCCAGGCCCTGACTTATTATACAATTAAAAATGATTTTAATTTTTATCACGTTTCTGTTACTCAAAGCTAGTTAACAAAGGTTAAATAAGCTGTTAATGTTAAGCCTATCTTTATATGCCTTTCTGAATCACATCCTCAACTGTGATGCCAAATGACTACCCCAGGTTATCTAGGGTGTTATAAGTGTCTCTCTTATTGTTGCTTGCTAATCTTTTTAATGCTTTGTTTGCTTCTTTCTTTTCCCTTGCTAAACTCCATACCCTGGAGCCCGCTCTATTTTTCTGTATCATGACTGGTTCATTGTTTATTTAGCCAGGCTATTGTCTAAGCTATATTAAAATTGTCCTCAGAGACAGGGTGACACCCATAATGCATGTAGCCTTATTACAGCTAGAGGCACAGCAGAAAAGCACTACTAATTTATTACAACAGACAGTGTAACCATTGAACCCAGTTCAGCCTTGGCCAGAGGACCCAGGTGGCTTAGCGATGCAAAATATGTCTCATTTGTATCTACCTATTTTGTATTCACAGCTGGTTCATAGCTATTGAGAATATATGGCTATAAGGAAATAATAGTTTATAATAGTTATAGGTAGAAATGGATGAAGTGTCTTTAAATAGGAGATTAGCTTTGATAGTCATTTTCTGTTTTTCCTTTAGGATCAGGTTTTTACAAAACTATTGTAGTCATTGGGCTGATACTGAAGAAAATACAAAGAGGAGCATGAGATCAGGAGAATGAGGGAATAGCTCTAAAGCAGTAAAATGAGAACAGTACAAATCTTCTGACATGACTGTGACAATTATTTGCATCTTTTATTACGGTCAGTGATAGCTATAAGTGAAACCCACATGCAACAGATATCTGAGAAAATAGTTTTCTCTTTCATTTACTGGGGCCACAATTTCATTTGACCAGACCAATATCTATAAGAGGAGTCTTGAGTCATCCCAGTATAAGAATTATTTATCTCACTGACAGTTTAAAATTCAGTGACTGCTTCTTATGCCACCTGCACTCAAATACACACCTGTAATCAGTCTTCCACAGGGTGAAAAAGATAAGAGTGATGTCATGATGAGGACGAGGTGAGAAACCAAAAAATATCACCCCCAAGGAGAACAAAATGAAGATGCAGCAAGAATAGAAACTTGTTTGTACCAGAAGTGGGTAGTACCCAGAGAGGTATGGGAGTGACTGCATGCCAAATAAGGAGTGGAAGCGGCACTAAGTCCTCAGACGTTTAAGTGTTTTTTCAGAAGTCCTCTCTCCTGGCTCTGATGGCAACTTCAAAGCCAAGAGAGCTGCCTGATAAGAGCGCTGGAACCTGCAGATGTAATGAGTGCATCTCCAGATATTAGCATAGGGATATTAACAAAGGAAAAAGAAAAAAAGTGTTTCACTTTACTGGAAACTATTTTAGCCCTTTATTAAAAAGCAAAAAGGAACATCCAAAAGCAAACATATTTCCAGAATTGGGTGTACTGACAGATTTCATGTTAAAAAGTCCATGACATATGAAGAGAGTTAACCAAAGTTTAATGCTCTAAGCGTGAAATAGGAAACGCAGTGCTCATAGTCACTGGTTAAGATCCTCTTATCTCCCTGTGGAACGAAACTGAACTTTATATGTTTCTGTTGCTGGCAAGGCAACCTACTATGGTTATCAGAAATACAGAGGAAAGTCTGGTTAGAGATTTTTCCCTCTTTGGCTTCTATGAACTATACCTGATTAATCCAAGTCAACAGAAAAGTCAGTGTAGATTAAATGAGAGGATTTTGTTGTTTTCTCCTCCACCTCTCTGTTTTCATGGTGTTCTGGTGATGTGGAAGTGTGGGATACTGGTGCATTTTCTTGTTCCTATACATCAGAGATCTGTGCAGCTGTCATTATAAAGTTGAGTGCTATTTTGAAGTGATAGAAATATATTAATCTAGTTACAGGATGGCTTTTGCTTTTACAAAAGAAGAACCAATAGCATTTTGAAAAATCAAACCATCCGCTTTACAGCTGCTTTAATCACAGTTGACTCACTTAAAATTGAGGAAGGTTAAAGAAAGCAAATAGATCACAATTTTAAGATGGCCTTTGTCTTAGCTTTCTTGGAAACCCCTGGTAAACCTGTTCCCTTCCCTATAGCAAGGTCATGACAAGCTTGTTTCTCTTTCTTCCAGTAAGCTTGTTTCAAACTTATTTTTATCTTTGCTTTAAGCTTGTAATCCTCTGTTCCTTTCAAATCTTGAGTCAGACCTAAGTCCTCAGATATAGTGGAACCAAACTTGCAATGTTTGAATGCCGCTCTGCAATTCTTTACAAAGGGTTTGAGTTTACAATTAAAGTCAGGCAAGTTAGAAAGCCGCAGAGCAAACTTGCTTTCAAATTTTGGTCTTTTAACAAGTGATTGAATGATATAAATGTTTTCAAATAATCCTTTGAATACAATTCATAAAACAGACAGGCAAACTGCATACTTGGGTAAATCCAAACAACAAATAAGCTGATATCTAGACCAGCAGTGACCATTGCTAATTCAGGAAGCTCTTTGACCTTTTGGTTCAAAATGCTATTACTATGTGGTACCTTTTACAGCTGAAAGAGCACATGTTAGAACAAAGAGCAGAAGGAAGGCTTTTAATATGATCTAATACACCTGGGATACAGAGTCCAGATGTAAGAAATCTAACTGAGAGCAATAAAAGGGGAATGAAACAGCTAAATTAGGAGCAAATTTCTGAACAGAAAAGAATTCAGTAAAGAAAAGCTAATACACAGGCCAAGAAAATTCAAAGATAATATTGAAGTGCAGAAATTCTGTTATCACTCCTCCAGCTTCTTCAAATTTCATGGGCATTTAAAAGCCCAGATTAGTGACAATTAAGCACCTTCGCATTTCTGGCTAAACAGGGCATGAGACAGATGCTAAGCACATCACTTTTTACTGAAGTAAATGAGTGCTGAGAACATCCATCAGCTTGTGAAACAGAGTCTTAGAACATTAACTTTCATTCATATGAAGTGCTAACTGAGGGTTACACAAGACCCCAGCATCTGTGGTTTAGCTTTCTCTTCATTTACTAGTAAACAATTAGACTCCTGCTACAAGCTCTGAGAGCAAATTCAACAACATAAAAAATGAGTCTGAGTATAATTAACAAGTGCACTGATGCCTGGAATTTATAGACTGGTCCTGATTTGTGCCATGATTGGAACATAAAAACAAGTTCTGAAAAAAATTGCTCAAATTCGTGAGGCTGTTTTTGCTTGGTTCTTTGATTTTTATTTTTTTTTTATCTTTTATTGTTATTTTTGTGTTTTTTTTGGTTTTTTTTTTCATTCCTTTCTTGACTTTCAATCTGTAGCTAGATTATCATTCATATATGAAAGTGAGGAATAAGGTACCCTCTTCCTCTTGTATAGGTCTTCATGTCTATCAACTAGTAAATTATCCAGAAACGTGCCCTTTTCAATGAAAGGTCAAAGGAGGGGAAATGTGTGTACAAGACAGCCCGAAGGGGACAAAACTCATGATCTTTCTGCCCAGTAAGTGAATGACAGAATGGAAGGGAACAAAGTGAAAAGCTTTTCCTTCTTGCACTGAGGGAGCTGGAGGAAGGCGTTCTCGGACATGTTCATGCACAAGATGAGGCATACTATGTTGGTCAACATCTTCAGAATGGGTTACTTAACTTGCCTTCTTCTTGCCCCTGTGTTTCCTTCTATCTGCCAGTCAGATTGGAAAATCTTTAATTAGAATTGTAATTAACAAATAAAGTTGCCAATCAGAGAAGACTGTGTTTGGCAGTCTATAGATAAAGTTTGCAAAAATATGAGTTTTCTCTGCAATAACACTAAACTAAGCTCTACTCACAGTCAAGAGAATTTCACATTTCTCGTCTGCAGGAAGGGACTGGAAAGTGTCCACTAAGAAATAATTTTGTTCAGCCTGCCAGTGACATTGGCAGTTTCTTGATCTACATATCAAAGAACACACGTCACATGTAGAAACAGAACTTGCCTTACAAACTGAAAACAAACAAACAAAACAACAATAAAAGCCAAACCCAAATACACTAGGAAATATCCCCTAATACATGCTTACATAACGGAATCCTGTAGATCATGATCTGAAAGAGGCATTTGGAGAATTATGTGAGATTAATTTAACCTGACCAATTGATCACTGCAAATTTATTGATCATGACACAGAATCAGTAATATATTTCTCATATGTGGCTGTTGTGGGGTGTAGTTTTCACTTGTACTGATGTCACAAATACTAGTAGGCCTATTTCTACAGCTTAATGTAAGAACTGATGGAATTTGTGTTTTTACTGGGAAACTATGGACATTTCTCATCATTTTAAATTGCATTTTAAATCGTCCTCAGTGGTTTTATGCTTCACAGCATCCTGAAGAACTTTATTAGAGATTAGTAAGTTCACACTGTTACCTCTCAGTGTTCCACTTCTGTAAGAAATACAAGAGATCTAGGAATCTCAGTTGGTGAGGCCAGAAAGTTCTCCTTTCATGGATTGACAAGAGATGTTACTTGCTTCATGTTTATATTGACTGTGGATCTTTGCGAATTGTATTTATATAATTGATTTATTTATTTTTGTTTGATTGATTGATATACTGATTGATTTCTGAGACATTTTAGCATCAGATTTTCCATTCCCAGATTTTTTCCCTCCTACACTCTCCCCTAAGGATTTTGCGTTTTTTGCATACTGGATCATATATATATATATATATATACTTTTTTTGTTTTGTTTTGCTTTGTTTTTTTTTTTTTGTTTTACAGTTGAAAGTATAAACTACAAAGATTTAATAAAGCATATTTATCTCCTATTTTTTCACAACTGTTCTATATTGAAAACACATCAAGAACACCTTAATTCTGAAAAATATCTATCCATTTACATTTTGAAGAAAATAATAACAGCATAAAGAATTTGTGTTCTATGACACTTTATTCTAAGTATTCTAAGTATTTTAATGTGTCAATATGTTTTTAATGGTCTATGTTGTGCATATATCCTAACATTCATGCCATTTTGTGACATAACTACCTAAGAAATGTCAGCTGGGATCCTGTCCTAAGAAAATACCAGTTTTTTCCTGTTCTATTTTTTTTTTTTTTAATAGGAATATTATATATAAATTGAAAGAATTCCAGCAAATTCTACAAACTGTGTATCAGGCCCAAAGTTCCAAAAATATGTAAGTCTTACATCTTGCAAAGGCCAGGGAAGTATATCTGGTTGCATCCTTTGGACAGAAGATGACTGAAAAGAAATAGAAATTGGGGTTCTATTACTGTTGGTTTAGTTTGGTAGGAGTATACCAGTATTTTAGGCCTCAGTGATTTTTGTGACTTTACCTTCATTTCTGCCATAATAACACTGAAAACCCAACATTATCTGTGGGAAATTATAATTTCAATCAGCACTACTTACTGTTTTCAAACCTTTCTGAAATTCTAAAATGGGAAAAATATCATACAGTCCTTATTTTGGTGCTGGTTGGTTCCTCTGATAATGTTTCTCCCCGTAGGCAAGGTCACAGTGCTACTGTACCTTCCAATATCAAGTGACAGCAGATTCCCACATCTTCCATTATTTTAGCAATAAAGCAAAGATTTCTGTTGACCGTGATCACTTTATAAGGTGAGGCTAGCTATTAGTTTTGATAGCTACTAAGGTTCTTCCCCCTAGAATACCTTGCTTTCAATTGCTTATAACTTTTTCAAAATCCTAATGCTTTTATTGAGAAAAATGAAATAAAAGAAAGTCAACGCGGTGGTGGTAAAGAATAAAGCCATAACCCACCAAGCTGCATGAGTAGCTTCTTTTTGCAGTAAGAGGACCTGCTATCTCAGACTCTGCATCCCTATTGTCTCCATTTCAGTAGTGTCCCTCCTTATCAGTTTATTGTTTACAACTGAAGGCCAGCAGCTGATATCGTTTTGCGCATTGACCAAATCAGCAACCTTAAACCTTTAGGTTTGGACTGTGCACTAATGTGGCAATAGTCATCACAGTGACCATTCAATTACACAACATAATATTCTTCTATTTGGCAGAATTACATTGTAATATTTCTTGGTTTTCCACCGTATTTTTATTTTTTTTTAGTACCTGGGAAACATATTTAAATAGAATATAAGACTGTTAAAAGTGTGGCTGATCTTTTTTGTCTGTGTATACCAAGATTTAATTTTTACTATATGTCACATTTTCCTATTTTTCCTCTGGACTTCTAGCATGCTTTTCAGAGCCGTCAGGATTGTGCAGAAAGATAATGTGCTGGGCACGCTGTGGAGCATGAAGAGGTGGAGGGAAAGGACTGGAAAAAGAGAAGCGAGAACCTCACAGTTGAAAAAACTGAGTGCTGACCTAAGAAACCAGATTCTCTGTCGCTGCCACAGCATTCGTATACATTGCTAGGAAAGCTGCCTAAATACACTATTAACAACAACAGAGATGCTGATGTATCTGATACTTGAAGTGGTAAGTTGAGTTAAGGGATCCTCGCTAAAAAGTTGGAAGTTATCAGAAATTCTGAACTCCTTTGAAGCTCAGTATGAAGTTTTCTTCACCTGAGCAAAGAAACTCAGTAGACATTACTTAATTATTTAAAATATCCTTAACTCTCCACCTGTATTCAGATACTGTGGGAAGTGCATACCCTCAAGAAACACACAAAAAAACTAATGCATCTAGCTTTATGGAAGCAATTGGAAAGTGTCTGACGGTTAAAATTATTAAGAGAAAAAATCACAAAGTGAATGAGGCAGATCTCCTGAAGAAGGAAAATAATTTGATCATGTAATTAAACCCTGTGTTGTTATGCCTACCCTTTGAAGTTCAAATTAATTTTGCACAGGCAACTTAAATTGTGGCATTTTCTGACATACCAATTTTGAACTTCGCTTTCCAAAATTGGCTTATGTGTGAACAAGTGTAAAATAGAGTAGGCTGGCCCTACTGTAGTTGCTTTTTTACTTGAGATACTCCATAGTACTTGAGGTAGTAAGTAAAAACTTCTGAAAAAGCCTTGATAATTATGAATTAAGATTGTTTATTAAATCCTTTTTTTTTTTACAAATTAGTCCTTGTTACAGACTAAGGTTGTTTGTTAAATCTTGATATTTTCATCGTCTGTATCATGTCCAGGGTATGTTTTTAATTATTTGATGTATTAGTTTTAACCATTGGAAGTGCTAATTTTTTTGGAGCTCTAAAGCTTGTAGACCACATTTTGGCATTGATATTTTTTCTAGTGGAAAGTTACTTCTGAAACTGTGCATGGATTTGCAAACCTCATAGTATTTTTCTCCAGTCTTGTATATAGTACTAAATCTCTCTTGCAGGAATATAGTGTAATACAGTGTATTCAACCCAGGGGATGGAAAAGACTTCAAAGCAAATGCTAATAACACTGTGGATCGAAAAATACCTTTTTCACATACATGCTAGCAGATATTCATTTACATTTGGTGTCATAATAAAGTTAGCTTTATGGATTCAGAAGAAAGCATCCTGCCTGAGAATTTCTGTATCACTTGCTCTGTATGAATACATCCAGAGTGGACAAGGGGGGGTGTTCACACAGATATGCTTCTCTCTGGCCACAGCTCCCTTGGGTTTTCAGTTGAAGCTACTGAGGAGCCACCACTGCTCAAGAGCAAAGCTTCCTCTGCTTCCAGAACTCTGCTACAATGAGTTTTTACCCGAGTGGAGCTGGGACCAGGATGCCAGCTCTAGTGATGGGAAGTTAGACTTCCCTAAGCATCCAGACCAGCAGCGGTTTCCTTTGCAGCTCTACCACTACCATTAAGGGACCTACAAGTCCTCAAATGGCTTCTGTATACCATCAATTACACCAGATTATTGCTAGAAAATCAAAAGCATATGAGAAAGACACAATTGTAAGATCTGACCTCTTCCCAAAGTAGAGAAAACAAACAAAACCAAACAAAAGAGAGAGCAGTGAATATGACTCTTTGGGGAAATGAGAATGTAAACTTGCCTTTTAACTTCAACAATATATTTTAAGGAGAAAGGAACACTTTGTCTTCAGAGCAAATTCTGTAACCTTCATTTAACCAGTAAAAAATGACTGAGGTGGGCAAGATTATGAAGGTGAAGTTCTGACAGATATTCTTCCATCCCTGCTAGGACAAAGGTTATGCTCTCGTCTTTTGTGTTCCCTGCCATTTTCTTCCAGACAGCTGAACCATTCCTTCTTTAAGGTCTCTTTGGTCTGGAGCCCCTAAAAGCTCATATAACATCTTCAGCAGATTTGTGTTTCTTTTTTCTCTCCCCCTCTCTCCCTCCACTTTTTCTTTTTTTTCCAGGTTTTTATTTTTTTCATTTCTCCCACTGAAACCTGTTTTGAGCTTCTTTAAGGGCTCGAGGTGGGCAAGCTTATAAAATTGTGGCAGCAGCAACAGCCTTGAAGAGGATACAATAACACTGTACATCTGCTATAATGTTCTTAAGTATTTGCGGCATGCTGGCTTAAGCCTGTCAGTTTTTGTAAGGGCTACCTGTTACAATGCACCTAATTAGCTAACTGGCTATTTGGAGACAGCTCCACTGGTTTTTCTATCATCCAGTCTTTATTAAGTGAGCTGTTTCTGAGACGAATAGGTTCTTTATAATGATGAGGTCCTTTTTACGCTTATTAGTCCTTAAAGCAAGCCTCTTCTTATGGAACAAAGTTCTCTCTCTCTCTCTCTCTCTCTCTCTCTCTTCCTCTCACTCTCTCATTTCTTTTTTTTTTTTCTTAGTACTTAGACTGGATGAAGTGAAGCAGCCTTCTTCTTTTTTTTTTTTTTCCTTCTGCTGAAGTATTTTATTAAAAGTTTTAGTGGCTGCACTAAGAGCAAGGTGGCTGCGCCTTTAATCATTTTCATCTTTAAAACAGAACCTTATATTTTCACATCTTCAGCTGTCCCAGAGGGCAGCTAGGCCATCTTTAACAACATTAATTTCTCTTTATGACAGGACTAGTGCTGCCCCAGGTCTTCAGAACTGCCTAAAATGTCTGGAAAAGTAGATAATGAAGAGGATATTAGAATTGTAAACAAGAACAATTTGGTAATAAAAACCATATATTTTCTCCATAGGACTTTGGGCTTAATATTGCAGCAGCAAAAGTGTCATGAGTCATAATTTGTTGATGGCCACTGTACATTAGTTACTGTAGGAACATGTGCATAAAGGGCAAGAACTATTGGCTTTGCATTAAAGAACATCTAAGATGGGTAATTCTAATTTACTTCCTTTGATTAATCTCTTTTGTTTGCTTTCATTATAGTGTAATTCCAAACACACAGGCACATACATGAAAGAAAAAAGAAGAAAAAGAAGAAATTAAAAAAAAAAAGAAATAAAGAGAAAAGATCCACTTCTGCATTGTAAACCCCACAGCTGGTTCGTAAAAACTGCTTTCTATACCTGGGAGATCTGGGCAGGCCTCTCAGCCACGCTGCTCACCTGGAGTGGAGCATTCCAGCCCCAGGGATCTGCCTCACCTCTGCTGCTCTTGAGAGTGCTGCAGATTCCAGAGCAGGGAGCCAGCTGGAGGACTGAAATGCTGGTATCTTCACTGGTACGATTATGTATTTTACTAGCTGCACATCTCTGCCTCTGCCTACCCATACATCCTTTATTGCTGACAGGGTTTATGAGTGTAATATGATGGAGTAAAAAACAGTAGATTTTTCCCCAGAAGCTGAGCACAGCTCTTTGTCTGCAGAGAATGTGGGAGGGAAGTATAAAATGGTAAGCATTGTAATCTGCAGATGTCATAAACAGGGCTATCTTTTCATCTTAAGGTGCACAGCCACCGAGAAAGTTCATGCTATACTTAACCTTTGGCCCTCTGCTGATCTTTTGTTGCTCTGCATTAGTATGCTGAAACCTGAAAACATAATCCTTACAATACCTACCACCTTTCAGCAGTATGATTTTTCTTCATAATTTGTATTGGCTGCGGCTAGCAGCCTGAACCATCCAGCTTCCTTGTCCAGATTTTAGACTTACTTCATTGGGGAAGGAAAAAAAAAATAATAAAAAGACAAACAAAACAACCTCAAACCAAAACTCCCAGACCGTATTGAAATATTTCAAATCAGTTGACAGTTTTTCCTGTTAGAAAGTTATAGGCTTAATCAGTCGTCTTGTTTACTCAGAGTATGCAGTATTTCAGCACTAAATGTTTTAAGCTAATTGGTCTAATACTAAATTACCACATTATGCACTTTTGTGACTAAAATAAATTGGCTGCATTTCCTGGGATTCTTCCTGGAGTATATACATTTCTCTCTCCCCCCCTTCCCCCCCACATCAGGACAACAGCTTTTCTGTCATTAATTCAACATCAAATTATTTCCTTGGTTACTCAGTCCTGAGGCTAATGAGCTGCCTGTGCTTGCATTTTGCTCCATTGTTTTCATCAGGGTTTGGGATGCAGGCGTATCACTTTAAGGCTGGGTGGCAGGAGCGGGATCATTCCCCAGACAGGGCTCACTCAGCCTTGATATGAACTGAAAGGATAAAATGAGCGCTCTTCTATTATTTAGGCACCAGTCCGGGGGTTGGAAGAAATCCTACTTGTGCAGATTTAGCTAAAGAAACCAGAGATAACCACCTTGCCTTCTGTGTCTAATAAGATGTGAAAGGGGAGAAATAATGAGTATTATGCCATATTCCTCATGTAAAAGGCTGAGAAACAATACTCGCTGAACACTGGCAGCGATTCCAGTCATTTTCAAATGAAAAGGACTATTTGTTTCCAAATTACACCAGCCACTGGAATGCGTGCATAGATGGGTCCCAAATCCTCATTTTGCGAAGCAAAATTACCTTTCAGTAATTTAGTCACTGCGGGCTTTCCTCGTCGCCTGGGCAGAGCTATCAGATAGCTTGCAGCTGCAGGCTGAAGCGGGACCATTTTTTTCCAGGACAGGCAGTTAGTTAGTAGAGCCATCAGTGTGGCATCTGTCATCCCGCTAGGCCCAAATTGTTTTCTATGATGGATGTCACAGACTGTATGATCAAAATAGGAGCCCTGCTGCTTTTAATTGCAAAATCGGAGTACTTGCACATTTGTTATTATGCTGAGGTTATTACCTCACACAAAATGAATTAACAGGTGAAAATAATTGATGAGAGGAGTCTTGGGATTTTTAGCCTCTTCAAAGAGACTTTGTAATTATGGCATAATGAATGTTCTGAGACATATCTGTGGGGGGCAGCATGAGACCACCAAAGATCTCTTTAGATTGATGATAAATTCACCAAAATCTACTGTAATACTGCTTAAATTTACTTAGCAATTAGTTTAATAGGCCTACATGATTCATGATAACGTAGTGAGAATTTTTAAATAAGTTTGTTCCATCCATCTATAAATTAAGCCGCTTACCTCAGCTTTCTTCCCAAGGTGATGGAATATGTTAACTAATCAGAGTTTCTGAAACAAAGATGATATTGGGCAGGCATTTTGGTTACTGAAACACATTTCTATTCAAACACTTTGCCGTTTTCATCTTGCACAATGCGAATCCCTCTGCCCCCCCCCCATTCTCAGTTCCTCTCATCAAATTTTGTTCAAATATAGTATTGATAGTCCTTCAGTACAAGGAGACTGTGCAGTTGTCCTGTGAAGTAAATCACTCAAGCATTTTGTAATCTGAAGTAATTGTTCCTGGCTTTCTGACCACTATTCCATTCAGGCTTGGTCATGTTTCAAATTCATTCAGCCCTTGAGTGCAGGCAAACTGATGCACTCCAGCCCATCTCCCTTTCCTTCTCACACTCCTCCGTGGCACAAGGTGTCTGCAGCATGGCGCTTTCTTGCTGGGCTGTCCTGCTGATGCTGAGGGGAAAATGTGCTTTTATTTCATTTTTCAGTTCCTGTATTAAACAAGCAAGAGCGGCTCACTGAGGAGAAGGTCTGTACGTGATGTCCATTCAATTAGGCGCATAAGCTGATTTTAAATATCAGATTTTAAAAGTGACAAAAAGTAAAAATGGTCTGATTAATTCAATAACCAGTAAATAATTCACCATATAAAACTCACAGGGGAAAGCCTCCACATGGTGTATGAGCAAAGTTCACCCTTTTTCTGTTGCACATTACGTTATTGACATACCAGATACATTCAAACACCTCAAGGTTACTCATTAATTTGCGAGAGTTGAAATCTAATTTAATTCCAGCTACTACTGACATCCTGAAGATTCTACAATAGAGTTGTAACAGATCTGCCTTCGGTTCAGACCGTGGGCAGAAGAAAAACACACGACAGAGGAAAGGAGAAGTTGTTGCTAATTAGAAAATAACCGAAAGAAACCTATCTTGGGAACCTGGCTGATAGGTCATATGGGGTTGTCAGTGATTTACCCGACTTCTGTAACCTCTCCCCACACTCAAAATACATTATTTATTATCATCCCAGGAATAAGGCACAAAAGATTAGGTAAGATTAGATATATACCTCTATGCACACAGTTTGCTTTCCTCGCAAGACAATGACACTTTGTTTTGTGAGAATTCCATTTATTCTTGGGAGGATTTCTGACTGTGGCTTTGAATGGTTTTCTAAATAATATGCACATCACCCTGGTGAGCTAAGAGGACATCGTATCTTTGGGACATACAGGTGTTCTGTTAATTCCTTTTAAATTCTGATTTCCTTTCCTCATGCACACACCATTAAAAAAATAAAATCTTTGTGGCTTCTTCTTTATTTTATTGTAGCTACGTTTTACATCAGTGGTTTTGTCTCTTTATCCACATTGTGCATTCTTTTCAGATTTACTGTCGATGTTTGGTATTTAAAAGTATATAGTATCAAAGGGTCTCAAAAAAAGAAAAAGAAAACGCCTTGCAAGAAAATATAATAAATGCAAGACAAGTAGTGGATTGCCCCACATGTGAAGCGGACTGTGGTAACTCATATCAGGCTTCCTGTCACTTGCTGAGACATTTTTCATAAACCCTCACACGCCTGCATTTATCTTCAGTATAAACCCCAAGATGAATTCTCCAAAGACATTAACAATAGATAAATGCTTATTAAACAAAACAGACTATTCAAAAATAAGTATAGTGTAAGTATTAGACACAGTAAGATGTTTATAAAATAGAATATACTTTGTCTTTTTGCCTTAATGCCGTATGCTATTCTCTGATAATTTTTACAACATTTGGTTATAATTTTAATAAACATGAAATGAAAGAATACCGAAAGCTCTAGTTTAAATCATATCACCTCTGGGGCCAGTTTGATTCATAATATATAGGTGAATTTTCTGGATAACTTATAATAGCAGCATGAAAATTAGGGAGAAACAGGGCCAAGGGAAGATGACTTTCGATATATTTCATGTCAGTGAGCACTACAATATTACTATGAAAGTCCTTTTGTTAAAAGCATTTCAGGATGCAACTCAGAACCTAAGTTAAAGAATAGGAGAATGTAGCATTTAAATCCCTGGGGAATTCTAAAAAAATCCCGTACCTCCTCTCAGAAAGGAACAGAAACATATAGTGAACTAAATCAAAACAAGAACAATAAAAACATAACAATACACTCACACACACACACACACACACACACAAAAAAAAAAAAAAAAAAAAGAAGAAGAAAAAAACACAAGAAAACCCAAAACCATGAACAACAAAACAACAAAATGGAGGGGGGATATCAAAATTGTACATGGTTTATGATCACTTTGCAACAAATCATACATGAAAATGTGCTGTATAATTGACTGCAAAAGCAAATACCAGTTGTCTCTTGCTTTTGAATGCACTGTGCATGTACAAATGTCTATATGGTGCCCAGTGACTACAAACAAAGAGTTTCAAACAGAGTGTGTTTTTTCCTAAACCTGGTTCTAAGCTGCACATTTAATGTGTTGTTTAACTATCCTGGAATGTACGATTGACAGAATAAAAATAAGATAGCTGCATTATTCATGTATCACTATAAAATACTGGGGAGGTTATGGTTTGTGAATTACTCACGTCAGCAGACAAATCCAAATCCCACAATTACTATCTAAAATTGCAAGGTTAATATGTAATGAGGTTGCAAATTAATCTCATGGATGATGTAAGAATGTTAGCATTACATGTAACCTCAGTCCTGAAAGCCTTTCATTCAGTAATTAAACTGAATTTGACTCTGGTCTGTTTTCTTTAGATGGCCCCTGTTCTTGAGTAATACCCCATAGGATCTCCACACCACTGATGTATTACATTAATATATCATCAGAAGCAGTTGTCATTCCAATGATGTATTAGTGTAATACATGAGAATGAGACTCACTGATGATGTATTTAGTCCTTACAATATGGCATTGTCCAGGGAAGCAAGAGTCCAATAAGAGATTCATTACAATTACAGTATGAAGTCAGCTAATGCACTGCAGGTTGAGAGACACATTTCTGCTACCAGGCAGGTAATTTTGATGCTAAATCCAGTGTCTTGTGATGGTTTCTGGTGCTATAGACTACAAAATTTGTGACTGCAGTGGAAAATAATTCCAAAAGTGGACAAGCCTTCACATACCTCTATTTACATCTCTGTTTGTCTGCTGTGCAGCTCCTACTGAGCTGTGTATGAATTGTAAGCTTTTGTTTCCTTTCTCTTCCTTCTGGTGTATTTCACTGTTTTAAAACTGCAAGCATCTTAGATCTGGCATTTGATTTTCACTGATGACAAAAGCATTTGTCACTTCCTGGAATATCCCATAAACAAATATTAATTGAGAATAATGGTAAGATCTGCATTCTGTTTTGGGTATAAAATAGACTGCTGACTTGATAGCTTGTCATCGGAGCATTCATAGCTGCCGAAGCTGTCCTTCCGCAGTAAAAAAAGAAAATTTCTGGGATCACTGTGAGTCAATGATAATGCTGAAATAAACCTTTTTTCTTGCTTTTTGTTTTAGTGAAGTCTGCAGGTGGATACTTCTTTACTCTTCTCTAAGAAGTGGTCATCGTTGCCGGAGCTACCAAAAAACAGACATTTGAAATACAGTACTTTGTTAAAGGATTTCTAGCAGGTTTTCAACTAACAGACTTGGAAAGATATACTGTAAATGTAGATAAATAAGAAACTAGCATTCAATTCACTCTAACCAACCCCTGCTGCTCTTTCTGAGAGGACAAAAAATGAAGAAGAGAAAAAAAATTGAGACTTTCAAATCTTTATAATATAGGGCTAAAAAAAAGGGGGTTATATGCAATAGGAAAGCAGTAACTGCTCACTCCTACAGCCTTTGATTGCATCATAAATAAAACAGTAGTGTGAGTCATCTTGGACATACAGTGTATTGAGATACTGACTAGAAGGCCAGTTGAGAAGTTAAAATTATGATGGCAGCCCCTTAGGCTGGTGATGACTGGACACAGAGTGAAGCGATATGCTCGTTTATTGAAGAGGAAAGGAAAATGTGCAGTAGTTTTATAGCATCTTCTGGACAAAATATCTTGATGAAACCATTCACGTTTCGAGGAAGCTTCTTGTCCTTATTGCCCTATGATGATTAGATCAGGCAGAAGAAATGAAAAAAAAAAAAAGAAAAGAAAAAAAGCAACAGGAACCTATTGAAATACAAAGGTAATCTGACAAACTTCTCTTGGCAACAGCCTCTGGGCCAGGAAACCTGATTCCACTTCAGCAAAAGGAAAGATAAAGGAACAAGGTGAAATTGGTGGATAATGGAAATGACACATGACAATGAGGTAGAAAGAGGTGGAGGTATCATCAGTGGGTCTGCAGTGATTAATATATCTGTAAATAATTTCATGTGCCTTACAGATGTGAGTCCAAGCATGATTGCTGTCACCTTGTAGTGTGATGGTAGCTGTAGCTTCAACAAGGACTACCAGCCCATGTCCCCTCAATGTTAACCCCTTCCCTGTCACATACTATTTTCACTGATGTTGGTCAGATGAAAAGCAGTAACACTAGGCCTCTAGGAGGACCCCAGTCACTTGAGTGGTGGTTTATGTGCTGCCAGATGATTTTTACCTAGTTGCTCATGTAGTCTTTCCTGGAATGGAGCTGAGAGTTTCCTACCTATCAATATCTATTTACTTGGATTTGATATCTGCAACTGGATTTGGCCTCTGGCGTGGTAAATTACACATCTATCCTTCAATTCTAGCATTTCTTAGACAAAGATTTTGAAAGTACTGGAAAAACTTAAGTGCCAAGCAGTGTATGGCCTTGTAAAACAGGGAAGATGAAAGAGGAGCAGTTGGCTTCTTGTGTTCTAGTGGATGGTGCAACTGTAGTTTAGATGTTGTCACCCTACCTAATATCACTTCCACAGGGTGAGCAGATATGTAAAACAGCTAATATGAAACAGTGATAACTTCAGAACAGATCACATTTCCATGGGTGTATGCATGGACTTTGCAAAACACTGGGTTTATCTGGGGGCATGCTGACTGGCAGTTCTCTTATGCTGCCAAATGCAAGAATAGATCTTGAATACACTCAGCACATCTCTAGCTCTTCTTCAGTCTGGTTGAATGGAGAAACAAAGGCATGTAGCTAGAAAATAATTTGCCCAAGATCACAAGCTAAATTTCTAGCAAAACAAGTTGCTACTCTTTATTTCTACATCCATTACCTTAGGTAATTCCTCACTAATACCCTCTCTCCTCTGCTATTTGACACTGCATGTTCATTTCATTATTTTTTTTTTTCAGGTTTTGTTTTTTTTTTAGATCATTCCAATAAATTACTTTCTGAGAATATTTCAGCATTGTCTCCTTTTATTTATAATTATCCCACAACCTAAAAGAAATAATGCCTTAAATCTATTTTTATTCATCTTAGAACATCTTTTTAAGAAATCTGAGATTCCTTATATCTCCCACATTTATTAAGATTGATCATGATTGCATGTGTCCAATTTAGCAAGGTATTATACACAATGTCCAAAATACCCTCATTTCAAGCAGCATTTCTTGATCTTCTATTAAGTAGTCTCTCTCTTATCTACTTATGCCACCAACAAAAATATGAAGCATTAGACTCAACTTCCCTATATTTTGGCTGAATAAAACTTTTACCTACATGCATGTGTGCATAAGGAAAGCCAGCAAGAAAAAGAGAAGAAAAAGAAAATGCATATTTCAAAATCATCATAAAACAACAGAAAAATGGCAAATCATAATTAGTATTTAGTGCTCCAGTCTAGTGGACCAATTAAACGTTGAGTATTTCATTAAATGTGCCTTTCAAACTAGATAAAACTAGATAGTTTTTTTTTTTCATGCATAGCTATTACACAAACTTCTTGCTTTTCTCTCAAATGTGTCTCCATATAAACAGATTTAATTAATTGTCTAGAGAATTAAATGGTCTTTATATAGCAAATGTACGATGCCAATTAAATACAACTTTGATTATATATTTCTCAATTATTATGGTGTTTATACTTAATTAATCAACAATATCAACACAACCTAAGGTAAATTTTCCTAATAAGGATTCTTCTATCTTTGTTTAGCAGTTAGTTTGCATGGGTAGAATTGAATGCTAACCAAACCTAAATGGTCTTTTGTCAACAAAGAATGAGAAAAGAAAGTTAAACAAACACTAGTGGGTGGGGGAGAGGAGTAAGAAGGTACAATGTCACCCCCACATTGTGACAGCCATGAATCAATTATTCAAGTGGCAATATTCCTGAAATGCTGCAGATTAGCAGGAAAATGTAAAAACCTTTTCCTGGACACTCCATGATTTTTCCAAGTAAAAACTCTAAATGAAAACAGAATGGCTCTCAGTATGTGTGTGTGGTATTATTCCAAAGAGATCAACAACAGCAGAAGGATATACTATTATGGAAAATACATTCAGAAAGCTGGCAACAGGAAAAAAGAATATAGGGGATGAAAGAGTGACAGTGCAAAGCTTCACTAGTTATGATGAGATTAATGTGATTATAAAAAAAAAAAAAAAAAAACAAGAAACAAGAAACAACAACACAACCACATTACAATATTTAACATTGACAACATGTATTGATTTTAAATTTATTTCCTGTTCCAGTACCGGTAGCATAACACACAAGGAAAGAGAAGGGAGACAGGGATATATCTGCAGAAATGCTTAACAACATGGTAAATGGAAGGAAAGTGTATGTCACAAAAGGAAAATGAATTCTGACCATCACTTGAGTTCTGTGCTCTCCACATTAGACATTGCATTAGGTAGGACTTCAGATTAGCACAGGCCTTACACAAAACTGTATTTTCTTGAGAGAAACAAGGAAGTCAAGAGTAGTATGCTCTCAGTAACTATATATAATGCATTTCAGAGCAAAATGTATTAAATTCTGTCCTTAAAACAGCATTTCTGCTTCCAAAGGTAGATATTAGGCTGAGAGAAGCAAAAATATTCCAAGCAGTGCACATTTTCTCTAAGCAATGCAAAATCCCTTCCCTGTTCAAGTATTTAATATCTTATTCAAATAGAATAAGAAATATCTTATTCAAATAGAAAATAACAAACTAAAGGCTGGGAATCAGAATCAGAAGGGAAAAATGCCATATGGTAAGTTTTCTCCACTTAATTTTCAGACAAGTGACTGTAAAATGAAAGGACAAATCACAGAAATGCAGGCAAAATTTCAGCCAGAGCAGTCAGTATCTACACTGAAACAGAAGGGGTCCAATCTTTCTTTCATAGGATCATAAATGGTTTGTATGGACTGTAATGAGACATCCTTCCAGGGAAGAGCGTAGTCCCAAACTTTTTATTTTTAACTACTTAACCATCTGACTTTTTACTCTCTAATTTTCTGTACTCCTTCAGATCTGTGCACAACTCCTGGCTTTGTCATGCATTCCAAGCCACAGGATGTGTCAGCTCAGTGATGTTCATTAGCTGGTCTGTGCACCTCCCAGCTCTTCCAGCCCCTGTCTTCTCAGCTCTGATTTCCCTCTCTTGCAGAGAAAATATCCCCTTTTCACCACTTTTTTTTTCTCTCTTTCTCTTTTCAATTGTCCTGCCTCTTCCCTGGACGTGACTGTTGCTTTTACTTTGTACATTTGGGCTTGTTTCCTCATACCCTTTACTCCCCATTACAAACCTTCACTTTTGCACATACAAAACCCAAATTGCACACTGTGACACAAATGAAATCTCCAGATTATCAAGTGCAAAATTAGCATTAAAAATCATAAGACAACAAACAATAGCCTTTTTATCTGGTTTTCGTAATTGCGTGAAACTAGTTACTTTGGCAATTATTGTTTGTGCCTCATTAGCATGCAAAATGGTTTTTTAGACTAACCCGCACACAAAAGAACCCATTTGTGATGAGAATTGTGCTTTGTTTAATGTTAGACACCATTGTATTTGCTTTCCTAACATAACAGTTCTAATTAGTACCTAGCACTCATCCTGAGTTTTTCAGCTTGAAAACGCCGAAGGTGACAATTGAGTCACAATTCCATGGCACTCTTTGTCAGTACCTGTCAAAATATAGCTAAGTCTTTAGGAGTTGCGATCTAAATACTAAAAACGTTAATAGTCCAGAAAGAATCTCTCCCAGGGTAATTAAAAAAAATATGATATAAAATTGCAGATTTACCTCTGAATGCCAAGTTCTTCACAAGACTGTCATTTGTCCGAATGCTGACTTTGCATTGTTTTTGTCATTTGACCTTTATCTGCTCACCTGATTCTTTAATTTTTAGTGATTCACTAGAACAGACTGGGTGGATTAGTGACAAAATGTGAAATCAGCTCATCAGTATATGCAAACTTTTCAGACGTGATTACTCACTTGTCTTTGAAGAGTGAAAATTTTATTTTTTTTTAAATTATATCACAGCAGAAATAGAACGATCATGACTCCAGTGCATTTATTTTGCAAGTTAGGTTAAATCCTTCACAGAGCAGTTAGATGTAGTTGCAGAGAAAATGTGAAGACTCCTGCTGAGAGGTTGTCTCCAGCTTCTTGTTTGTGTATGTATAAGAAAGAGCAGTCCAGTGGCACTTTACCAGTGCTGCTTTGTAATTATCACAGTATGAAGTGATAATGTTGTGTGTTTTCTTTTCAGTAATATATATAAAGAACTAGGCCATTCACAGGACTGGCCTGTCTTTTGGCTCAAGAACCCTGGACTTCCATATTTTCTAATTTGCTTAGACCCACTGAGAAGCTAACTGTTTAAAGTGAAATTGCCCACTCGGCCCTCATAATTAAAAACTTCACTCTCAACTGGCCTTTTTCTAGCTCATTAACTTCCAAGAAAATACATTTTTGTTGTGTTTGATTCCATACTGGATTCAGTGGATTGAGTGCAAGAAGTCTTGGACTCTATTTTCTGGCACCTACTATTGGTGATATTGCATGCAAATCAGTGGGTATTTCTAGTGACTTCACCAAATACAAAACAGAGCTTTCAGTTATTCTGGAACGGCACTGGCTGGACTGGGAAGGGTACTGACTTTAGAATTGATGCAGCTAGTGCACACACATATTCTCATACTCTATTAATTTATCTTGCTCTCACCTCTCACTGTGGTCTTCAGTTAGAAATTCAAGTTGCTTGTACCATAAAGACTTGCCCTGTAGAAGCCTTAATTTCACTACTTTAAAAAATAAACAAACAAAAAAAACCCAACCCAAACCAAACCAAAACAACAACAACAACAACAAAAACCTGAAGAGAAAGCAAAAGGAAGTGGGGGGAAATCCAGATTCAATCACTGGTAACAGGTGCTATATCTTACAGCACCTGCCTGATACAGTGCTGGCATCTCAAGCTTTGCAGATGGGCTTGCTCTTTGAATCTGAGTGGATGTGCACAAAAAAACACGAGAATTTGGAAGTAAATTCTCATTCCCTTCCAAGGAAATGATTTTACCACACAAACAATAGCATATCTTTCACTCTGTATCTATAATCACTTTGGTTTTATACATGGACATATCAGGTAACTGTAGTACAGATTAATAAAAGCAAGCAAGAATTTATGAGAAAGTCAGAGCAAAGTAGAGAATTAGGAAGAAACAAATAAAATTATAAAAAAAAACAGAAACCAAATCAAGCCACTGGATTCCTATCCAGACTTGATTGTAATTAATCTTGGTCAGGTTATGAAGTCTTCAAGAGTATGTAAGTGTCTGTCTACCCATGTCCTCAGCTGTTTCAAAGTTTCCACTAGCTGGTTATTTCAGGATAAAGATAAAGATGTTCCATAACAATATATTTTGTTTTTGAACATCTTTCACAACTAATGCTCGATTCTGTCCACGCTTATGCAAAACATAGCCTGCCCAAAAAGCCATGGGGGCATGTCTGTTAGGGCTCACGGCTACGGCACAGGAAACTGACTCCATATTTTTCACATTCTGGCAGATGCAGGGATCTCATTTGATAACACATCTCAGTCACACATTCTGAAGTTGAACATTATTTAACACCTTCCATAAGTTTGCTCTTTTGAACTTCTGTAATGCACAAACTTATTATAATTAAATAGTTTATTTATAAAATAATACACAAAGTATTTAATCTATGAAATAGTACAATAATGAATAGATTTTAAGCAAGTTTATATAACACGAAGCATGTGTAGGGCCAGATGCATGGTTCTGACTCCACATGATGCTCTGCAGAGGGACTAGGGCAAGTCCCAATGTAGAGGTGGCAACATTAATGTTGAAATGTGGCTTGAAGTGAGTTCAGCTACTAAGCTACTTAGCTTAGACCCCAGGGGAACAGTGGTCTATTTCCAAAGGTATCTAATTGCTTGAGAACAAAATCTAACTGCTAGAAAATATTTTTGGAAAGCAGTACTACGGTAAACCTCCTGAGATTTTTCCAGCAGCCTTCATCATCACTTGTCTTCTCTTTATGTTCCTTATTTTCACCTCCCTCCTTTGCCTGACAGTATCAAAATTTACTTAAAAGCAGTGAGCAAACAACTTCTTGTTTCAATTCCTGTCTTCTCTCCTCCATTTTCAGTGACAAAATCAGTTCCTATTGGAATGATAAAATACAATGTCTCAAGGCACTGAGAAACTACAGTTGACTGCATTGGGTGCCACACCACTTCAGCTGCCTTAACTCAAAATCCAGTGATCTCTAGTCACTTGAACATCTCAGGACTAGTGTAACTGACTAGTTCCCTACCCCAACACATAGGACTATCCAGATAACTCTTCTCATTAGTCAACTATTATTTCCAATCTGATAAATACATTTCTATATTTCTTAACCATCTGTTCTTCTTCAAAAAGCTGGTGACTTCTACCTGCCTTACTGGGGAGTTGTAGGTTGAACAACGTGAGAACACAACACTGAGCAAGTTAAAGCAGAAAAGGATTCTTAACCCTTCACCAGGGCTAGTAAATGCCTTATTGAGTTGTACTTCCCACAGAAGCCAGATCAAGAATCCATAAACAGCATGGTGCTATGTGCTACGAACATTACAGAATCATAGAATCATTAAGATTGGAAAAGACCTCTAAGATCATCTCATTAGCCATCAGCCCATCACCACCTTGCACATGGATTTGGCTAGAGATAATTTCCAGACAGCAGAATTTAAATCCATACAGTCAGACTCTCTTATCTCCAGCATAGAGTGACAATGTCTAGACATGATCTATTTCAACTACTTATTTGTACAGGCATTATCTGAAAGAAGGATGGTTAGCTAATGCCATTTGTAATGCAATGGAAAGTGAAACAATGCTAACATAACAGCAAGATCCCAGGCTGTAGCAAGCAAGGATTCACTCAAACATGGTATCAGTGGGCACAGAAATAATGGAAAAAAGCTGCTTCCCTCCAGAAGGCCTCAGGAATGCAGTGATCTCCAAAGAGATACCCTTACCTCACTGCCAACCCTTAAATGAGGTCTGGAAAGGGATGGATCCATTGCATGCACCTGAGCTTCCCTGGGTTGGCCCTGTGTTCCAACCAGGTGCTCAATCACTGGTTCAAGCCGTGACTTAGCATTTGCACTACACCATTCTAGCAAGCATACTGGAATTTTTATTGTATGGACAATCATGTCCCAGTGCTTTAGACCATAGAGTTACTGTAGGCTAGGAATCTCAGTTTATCCCTGTAGAGAATGAGCTTAGTAACACAGTATTGCATGCATTGAAGCCTGGTTGTGAAGTTTAACTGATACTTATAAAATATGCCGAATCCTTGCATACAGAATGCTACATGAGTAAGAAGCATTAATAAACGTGATTATATTAAAGCAGGTCTGTTTTCAGTCATGTTTTATACGACCACAGTTAGAGCAGTAAGTGAGCTTTCACATTAAAGATCAAACATTTTGCCTTCTATTGTAAGCCATTCTTTGTAAGCGTTTCCAATAAAAACAGTAGAATCTCTCATACATATTGAAATCTGACGGCATTCTTAAAGACTTGAGTGTTCATTTGCAAATAGAAAGCAATAATACTGAATTTCTCTTTACTGTATAATTTTTAATATGTCTTTCAAGCTTAATGTTACCAATAAGTAACAAATTAGAAAGCTTAAAATTTAAATGAGAACTAATGTAATTTTTATTTTGTACAAGCATATATCAGATAGAATAATAGAACCATAGAATCATCAACGCAGGAAAGATCTCCAAGATCATCTAGTGCAACAGTTTACCTATCACCAATTGTTCCCCACTAAACCATGTCACTTACTACGACATCTAAATGTCTCTTTAACACCTCCGGGGATGGTGACTTCACCATTTTTCTGGGCAGACCATTTCAGCACCTGAACACAGTACTCAAGTTGTGGCCTCACCAGAGCTGAGTATAGGGGGACGATCACCTCCATGTTCCTGCTGGCAGTACTATTCCTGGTACAAGCCAGGATGCCATTGACCTTCCTGGCTACTTGGGCATATTACTGGCTCATGCTCAGCTGGGCATCGACCAACAATCCCAGGTACATTTCGTTCACAAGTTTTCTCGTCACTCTGCCACTAGCCTGTAATGTTGCCTGGGGTTGTTATGGCCAAAGTACAGGACCTGGCAGTTGGGACATTTTACCTGTAATGTAAACAGAAGTAAGCAAGGTTTCTTGATTTATTCAATTCTTTTGAATTTTGAAGTCTGTTATGTCCTCAAGCCTAACTAGTTCTTAGTACTTAAAAATAGATTTTTTTACAAATTATAATCTGCAAGAAGAGAGATATCACTATCTAAGTGGAAGATGTTTCTAAATCCCTTCAGCAGACTTTTTAGTTTCTAGTCCTTTTATTAAGGGGAAAAAACAGATGCTTTCAGGGGTGGGGTACTAGCACAGACAATTCTTATATTCTGACACAGAGGTTAGTCCCTTTTGGTGCCAGTCTAAACTTGAAAGTCTTACTGACATAACTCTGACAGAGTGTGAAAAAATAATTTGTCTGACACAGCTATGATATTTTCCTTGCAATATTATCTCTTATTCTTTTTGGAAACTGATATAGAAGTAACTATTAAAAAGGAGTCCTTTGATTATGTAAGGTTCTTCTCAATTCAAGGAATGTTCCAGCACAATTCACATAACAAACTCTTTTTAGCGTAGACCAGGCCTGGGGCTTCGGCTCTGTGTTATGGATAAATTTTCAGAGGCAATATACAGGACTTTAGCTCCAGTAGAGAAGTTGGAGCTTACAATGTGTAAAGTTGGATTTCTAACTCATTTTTAGTTCACTTCAAAACTCCCTCTCTGAATAACCAGTGTTTCAGTGCTGTATCCTCCACTTTCTCTCAAAATGCAGGGAAAGCCTCATGACCCTGAACTGAATATGAGAGTCTGCATGAGGCAGTCTTTGAAGAGCTGGTCATAGCTGCAGTGGCAAAGGAAATCAAATCTATTTGCTAAGGAGGGACAGAAGGTTTTGTTTTATAATTATGGTTTTGTATTTGAGCAGAAGTGCTCTGGCAGAGAGAGACTGTGGAGCTTGTATATAAGAGTCTTATGACTATTCATTTCATGCTATAACTCATACAGGAACAAATCCTCAACACCATGCTCATGCTGATGGGTCCTTTTCAAATCACTCTGTTGAGATCATGCCTGACCGAATTCCCTGACTTTCTGACTTTTTTCCATTTCCTGTAGATACTTGAACCTTCAGAGCTCTGAGGGGTTCCCAGACTAGCCACACAGCCAGCTTGGTTTTTTGCTTTCTTCATCTCTGTGCATCTGTATATTGTTGAACTCAGCAACAGGAATTTTCACCCTTCCTCTTCACCTTCTCATACATCCCAGTGTAGCTTTTTTTCTTCTGCTTCCTTAGCCTTGGTCTTTTCCTCTTCCTCTCCCCAAAATCTCAGCATTTCTACAGGGGAGGAGGGTTGTTTTTGACAATTTCATTTTTTTATTCATTATTTTTCCTCAAAAACACTTCAACTACAATTTTGTACTACACAAACCACAATTTTTGTCAAAGAAAACCGAATAATGACATTTGCATCACTTCTATGAATTCCAGGAAAGTAATCCTGAATACATATAAGGATACAGAGCTTAGTTTACTGAGTACCTTCATAACTAAAACAAGCTCAGCTTCTGCAGAGAACACTTCTGAGCAGCTTTTCAGAATACAAAAATATGATGTCGTATTGGTGTCTCATTGCCTTGCTTGATTTCTGTTATGTTCACTTAGATAAAGTGGAAATATTCCCCCTGTCCCTGTGGAATTTCTTAAACAGTAGGTACCAGAGACAAGTGGCAATTGAACAGTGAGTTACCACAGGGCTTATTGGTGCCTGTTTAAGTTGCACTTTGAGGTACAGGGCCAAGGGTCAAGTGTCTTCAATCACCCAAGGAGTGTGTCAGTAGCCAAGAAAACACATTCCAGTGTGTCTTATTGCTGTTGGAGTAGGTTTCAGTCATTGAAAGTTTAATTATTTGAACCTGTTGAGGTGCTGTATTCAACTCAGAAACCTTTCTGCAATTGGTTATACCTATAACACAGCATTTAGTTTTGAATAATACATCTAATCAATTAATTAAAAAACACACACACACACTCAGAAAAAAACCCAACCTTGTAAACTCAGAAGGAAAAGAAAAAAAAAAAATTGTCAATTTTTATCTACTGAACATAACAGTTTCATACTTCTTTGCAATTGTGTGCAGTACTGGGTAGTAACTAACACTATCCCTCAGTGCTTTTCTGATCCTCTCTGTGTACTCCAAATAGATTTTTAACAGGTTCATACATGGACAGACTGAATGGTGTTACTACCAGGAAAGAGCAGTAGTTGGTAAAGAAGGTCTCTTGCATAGCTTTTCTCAGGGAAGAAAGAAGAATGAGGAAGGTCTTTTTCAAGGAAAATCTGCGTATATTAAAGTTATAACAAAGTTTTATGTGAGGAACTGGAGATTGGAAGGATGACAAAGTCTGATGTAGGTGTTTAGCTGGGATCAAGAACCTGTAAAGGAAATGTGTGATGTGGGATAGAGAAAGACATGGGAGGAATGCAAGAAAGTCCCTCCCTTTTTATTTTTATTATGCACCACTGAAATGAGTGAAGATGCATAGAAATGAGTGAAGGATGAGTGTGAGGCTGATAGGGGTGAATTGGTTTTGACTTGCACAGGACTGTGAAGATCACTCTGATACTAGGGAAAAGCAGGAGGAAACATCGACATTTAAGAGTTCAGAGGAAGAGAATGAACTGCCTAATGACTTGCATTAAATTTACAATAATTAAACTTCTACAGAGTTGTAAATATTGTTTAAAATAATCACTATGAAACGTTTTTATTTATAATTTTTTCACACTGGGACAGATGGTGTAGATTTTTAAAGGTAATACCCTCTACACTACATACAGCTTACTACACTATATACAATGTGCTCAAATTCATTTGGTGACACACTGGAACAGGTTACCCAGGGAGGTCATGGATGCCCCCTCCCTGGAAGCATTCAGTGCCAGGCTGCATGGGGCTCTGAGAAATCTGGTCTAGTGGGAAGTGTCACTGTCTATAGCAGGGGGTTGGAACTAGATCTTAAATGTCCCTTCCAACTCAAACCATTCTATGATTCTACGATTCTATGATTTCTAAACAAGTTTCTAAATACTCTCTTTTTGAGAATAATTTCAGAGACTTAAAGCTTTCCTTAGATTTCAGAGGCATTAAAGTTCAGATGTCCTATCAACATCATTTTGGAAACTAAGGAGATTTCTATGCAGTGCACATAGAAGTGATATTCAGGTTCAACGGAGAAGAGATATCCAGATTCATCTCTGGTTGATCTTGTGCATATAACATCACCCTGGGAGCCTGGATTTCACATAAAGGAAAGCTGTGTACTTCCTGCCCCCTCAGCCAGATGTTAGTTACAATCTTCAACAGAAGACTGCCCCAGATCACCAGAAGTGGAGGAATGCCAGATGTGATGCAGTTGTGTCAGAAGCTTATTTCAGATATTTTCTGAAGCTATTTTTTCCATATAAGTCAAGAGTTGAAAGATCATATTGTGTCAAAAGTCACACTGTTTTATAGGCAGAGAACTGGAGAAGTAATTATACCATTTTCCCCTTTCAGCCCCTACTGCATCTTACGACAACACTGTCTTGACATCCATTTCATGCTTCTTTCCCCTTTCAAAGCATGCCCAAAGACTCTTTGCCCTTCCACTTCCGTCTTCATTGTTGACCTGTCCAAGCTGACCAAAGACTTGAAGGGATTTTGTAGCTAACCATGTCTTCCTGTTAAGTCATTTTCTCAATGCTGAGAAGGAACGTGTTATTTTCATTTTTTTCTCATTTGTTTTTGTTTATTTGTTTTTTGTTTTTTTTTTTGTTTTTCTGTACTACTCCCTGCTATGTAGCTGGCTGCATCTCCTTACTGTGCCAGACATGCTGTCTCTGTCAGTGCTTAATGTCACAACAATAGAAAAACTTTGACAAGTATGCAGAACTCAAGGCCCCAGAAAGTTGATGAAGGAGCCTAGTGGGACGAGAAAGGGTTAATTCATTGCAGAATAAAAACACTCACTGGAAAATTCATCCTACAGTAACTGCATCTCTACAACACATTTTCTGGCTTCCTCCATTTTTCTGTGTGTACAGACTTGCTACATTTCTGTACACTCATACAGTGTCCAAAACATAATTCCAGGGCAGATAACACACCACAGGAGTAAAGTAACTCTGAATTTTCTGTGGGAAAGAGGAGTTTGTAAGATTGGCCTCAAAGAAAATACACTTGTTTTGTTGTTTGTATTTTTTCCCTTCTAGATGGAAGCCTTTATGGTCTTATTTTCCTTTAAACCCAAAAGCATTTCTGCCCTAGGATAATTTTAAGAAAAGCACTAAAACATAATTATATATATAAAACACTAAAAAGCTTAACAACCGAACAGAATAAAACAAAATGTCCCACAGCTATACTTGCAAATTTAACTTTGCCTATTATCTGGAGACAGGTGTAAGTATTTTTATTACTTACATACATTGTTTATCTGACTGATGTAAAATCTTGTCTTAATTTCCCAACAAGCTCAGTGCTGTTACTGGCCAAAAACACAGGATGAGTCAGTCTTTATTGTGGCATTCAGCAGCAGTTTTCATCCCACGGTGGCATTACAGTTCACTGAGACCATCTTCAGAAGATATTCACTAATGATGGTATATGAAGTGCCAATAAAAGATACACATTCTTTCAGATAAAGTATATTTGCTCAAATTATTGTTTGGGTACTTCTGATTCAGCCACGTAATGGTGTTTACGACGCATAATGTCTTTCCTCTTACAATTGCAAGAAAAAAAAATCAAATTAAGTAATTTATGTCAAAAAGCAGAAAGACTCACCAAATACATCATTATCCTCCTAACTGCACGCTATTGAAGACATTAAAGCAATTTAGTAGTGTCAAGTTTAAAATTTAATGGCCTTGATGGATTTTTGTTTTAAGCTTTGGCTTAGAAATTATTATTATTATATTTTTATAATCTTTTTTGAACACTTTAAGCATTTAAGACTCAAAATACTCAAACATTGCATGCCAGATTGTCAGTTATCTTTAGCTAAATGTTGTAGCACTTGTTGAAATTTATTTTGATCAGCGTAAATATGAGATCTTCACCTCAGTCCAGGCCATACTATCTACCATTCATTTGACACTTGAAATTTCCTAGGAATCAGTTAGACAGAAACAGTTACAGTTAAAATTTAACTAGTAAGGTAAGAAATAGTTATTGCTTCCCTAATCAAATATAGCCATTAAATGAGGAAATCTGATTTATTTTTTAAACAAGATAGATGTTAAATGCAGATACTAGTCTATGTACAGTAAGAAGACTTCTGTGCAGCTTAGCCATTCCCTTGCTGGAGTACCAGGGCTGTGAAAGCAGAAAGGGCCCTCCTGCTGAGGCCACTTTGCTGCTGCTTTCTGGTGTGCATGTGCAGCAAGTGATACAAAGATTCTCACTGAAGTCTCTGCCGCACTGACGTGCCACTGAGAATCTCTCTCCTGAGAGCAGCTATTTCAGTAGCATTTTCAAAACTACACACACACATATATAGTGTGTGTGTGTGTAGATCATCCTCATTTTTATGAAGAATAAAAGTGTACTGGGTGAAAAGCTGTAAAAACTGAATGCAAACTTGTCTAATTCATTATTCTATGCATCTCTTCTTATGTTTTTACAGTTTTTAATTTGCAAAACAGTGGGTATTCATACTGGTCTGAGATAGTTACTCTATCATTTATGTTCTCTGCTTGTTAATTTTCATGTCTTTAATGTCTTTCTGTTCACCATCACTCTCTGGATTGAAGATACTCTTTAAAACACTTTTTTTTTTTTTTTTCCTTTCTTAACTAGCTTTTTGACAAGTAGTGATTGGAAGAATAGTTTTTAGTGAAGAATGCAATTTTATTATTTTTTTCCCAGCTTATCCAAGCCCTTGTACACATTTTGGCAAATTGCATTTTTTGAATGTTTGCTGATAGGAAAAGAACAAGTTTTTCAATTATTAGACAGTGGATTTGGAGTCATCCTGTTATGGGACTGTAGTTCATACCAGACTAAACTATCTACCCAGAAATTAGGAGATATGATCAAATTACCAAATTATCAGTTAACTTCAATATTTTTCCATACCTGCATTCTTAACAGGTACAAATATAAGATAATGCAATTAAACTTGAAAACTATAGCTAAAGGCTGAACTGGTAACATATGATGGATGAACACATATGTAATTATCATGTAATAGCTAAAATACTGTAACTTTTCAAGCCTCAGAAACTTCATCTACACCATAAATTACATATGTTGTATGTAATCTTTGTCAATTCCAGGCAATGGGCACCCATATCCTTGTTCTAATCGTTAATTTCCCAGAAGTCTTTGAAGGACCAAGAGTCACAGAAGCTTGGGGAGTTAACTCACCTTTCACTCTGGAGTAGGGTGATGGTAATATAAGAAAGCTCATGCTATCCTTTCACAGATAACCAAAGAAAACCATAGACTTATAACACTTTTAACATGGTCACCTTGTTTTGGGTTGGTTTCTTTTCATGTTGTCCTTCTATGGTAAAAAAAAAAAAAAAAAAAAAAAGAAGCAAATTGCCTCGTCTACCTGCTAAGGCTTAATTAGCATGACAGACATATGGGTTTAGTGTGTTCTGCGCCATCCTCTTCTTAAATTCTGAAAAATTGGATATTAAAAATGAAGATGAAATGCTGGGATAGAACAGTTTATTTTTTAAAGATTCCACATAGTTTTTTTTGCTACATTGCTATTGAAAGCCATACATTATTAGTCTGAAGAAGATGGGGTTTTGTGCTATTTTTCAGAAAGTAGAGTTGTGTAAATTTCAGAATTTCTTCTATATATAGATTGAGCAAATAAACTACTAGGAACAAATACATGTTTTAAGTGAGGTTTCCTTCCAGAATTCCACAAAGAGCTGTCACTGAAAACAGCAAAAATTGTTTTGTGGTTGTGCAAAATATGTGACTCATATGTGGGCAGACAGAGAAACATATGATAAAAAAAAGACAAAACAATATTTGTCTCATTTTGTTTATGCTGCATATGTGAATGCAAGTTTCAGTGTTTGTGTAAATCATGTTTCTTTGTGCAGTGTAGTTCAGATGCTAGGAATTGCCACTCATTTTTAGTGACTAAAAAAAAATTAATTTTTTTATATAGAACTGTGGTAATATCAACTCAGATGCACCACCTCTCTTTTCCAAAGAACTGTAATGTCTGTCTCTGACCTCCTGAACTCTGGAACTGGTCTGCAGAAGATCTGTCCTTGGTGGTACAAGTTAATGCTGCACTCTGCTTCCTCAGATGGCTCATTCAACCTTTTATTTTATTTATTTGTTTGTTTGTTTGTTTGTTTATTGCCACATTATTTTTAGGAACAAGAAGCAAGTATGGATAATACGTTTATTTTTTGTAGCTGTGTTCAGATAAATTTCATGTATTCTCAGTGGTTATTATGGTGAATATACTACACTGTGATAACCAAGCCATTTCTGAATCCAAAATGTTCTCTCAAATATACAGCATAGGAATTAAGTTTATGACAGTAATACTTAAAATCAGAATCTCCTGATCTTTTTCTCAGTGGTATATTTAATGTATTTTTCTTAATCAAGTGATGAACTGAGGTCTTACTAAAAGAGATGCAGCAGCATAAGGATCATTCTTATCCACCTGTTGACTACAGCATTAATAAAAATATAGTATTTCTATGTGTCCATTTCTATTTAAAGGGCACTTATGGATACCAGGAATTCACTCTGAAGCATAATTCTAAAAGTGTTATTGTATCTTATAATGCACTTGATATTGTTTATTGTTGCCAAGGCCTTCCAGCCTCCACTCTCCAGTAAATTCAAGCACATAAATTCTTTCTTCATATACCTCCTAGAGCAGGAGCCCAAGTGTTGTACTTGTAAATATAATGATATACTTAATGCTGCGGATGTGATTGCATTGGGCCACTACCAACATGAATGCAAACAAGGTCAAGTTAAACGACTTTATCTTGAATTTGCCAGGAGTAGGAGTACACTTATGACCAACATGTTCTGCCCACATGGCAATGTCTCAGGTCACAGTAATTTAACTGAAGGTCTAAATGAACTGTTTCAGCTAAGCCTAATAGCAATACAGTTCAGCCCGTTCAAATATCTATCTGGGCTGTTAAAGTACCATAATCAGTAAAAGTATAGCTCTTTAAGAAATGCTACTTTTCTGTCTCAATTTCTCTTTCTTTACAAAGAGAACAATAGCTTCCTCACAATAATGCTGTAACGCTTCCTTCATTAATGCATGTAAGATACCTTGAAATTTATGAATAGAAGATTTTTGAATTTAATGAGAAATAAAAATGATTTTGAAAAAAAATCCTTCATCTCATACTATAGGGAATCAACAAATTAGAAACCTTTTACATTTTTAAAAAGAAGAGTTGATCTGGTACCTGTTTGTTTCATCAACTGAATTTAAAGTTTTATCATAGTATTTCCATACTAAGTGGTCTTTATCATACAATAATAGTTTGATAAAACTCTAAAAAATTGGAGCAAAACTTGGAGGGAGGATAACTACTTTCATATTATAAATTATATGTAAAATGGATGGTTTTCATAATGATACATAATGCACTGCTTTAACTGTCTACATTATATTGTACATTGCTTTGTCTGTATGGAATTGCACCAGCTGTACCTGCTGTGCCTTTGTAGAGCTCTATTCAGCGCTCTTATTCACTCCCTCCTTTGGCAAACCCCCTCTGAAGTCAGTGTGTGATATTCTACAGTAAGAAGTGCTGAATAGGACCCTTAAATGATAACTCCTTGGAGGAGGAAACTGCCACTTTTCTCACACTTTTCTTACTATATGGACTTACTTACAATTTGGACTGAGGATGCTATGAAAATACTACTACTAATAGATTGAGCTACTACATCAGGGAAATGATGGCAGTTTTCAAGAAATGCTATCCTTTTTCAGAATAAGGTATCAAAGAAGGTTTTGGTATACTGGCATTGCCATTACTTTTGGCTAATTTGAGTGCCAGCTTTTTGGATTTTGCAGGCAGAATCCAGAAACATTATGTGAAAATTTAAAATACCAGATTTTAGTATTTTTCCAAAAGGTATTATAAACTGGGAAGATTTATATACATTTTGCACAGTTTCATTCCCTGGGCTGTAACAATGCCTTAGATCTAAATCTTCCAGTGGGTAAAGTACAGCTTTTTCCCTTTCAAGGTTAGTCTAAGTACTGTATTAATCAATTTTTAGGCTTTTCAAAAAATGAAGCTCCTTAAAATCTTTGTCTGTTCAAACATTCAAGTTTTGTCAAGCTTCCACAATTGTACTTGTTAGCTTTGATAAACTATCTGTGCCTGGTCAAAGCCCAGCCAATTTTACATCCTCAGAAAGAACACTTTAAACAATTTGACTAAACGCCTTTACAGCTTTGGTTTTAATTAGATGTTTTGCTTCTTCAGCTTACTGGAGAGAGCTAGATAGCTTCTAACTACGTCAGTCTATAAAACAGCAGGTGTCAGCTGTAACTGCTTCTGAAAATTTTAAATGTATTCAATTAACAGAATCCCTTAGAGAATGATACTTCTTATGTTCATTTGTCTTATGCAAGGTTTGCAACATGTTTTCTTTTCATACACCATGCTCTTTTAGATTCTATGACCCAATTATATCCAGAAATTTTTTAATGTCAGAGTATGTTCAGTTAGCACACTCTTCTTATTATAATCCATCAGAAAAATTGATAGTGCCACAGGTGTCACTTGGGGAAGGTAAGTGCCCTCTTTTCAGTAAACCAGAGCAATCTTGAAAACAGAACTGTAAGTTCTGAGCAATGGTAAGGGATAAAACAGTAGCTCTAAGTTCTGAAATGGAGTGCTCTACATATTCTGTTCTCAGTAAAAACATATGTGCGTAGGTAGATACATAGGCTTTCCTGTCTCAAGATGAAAAACCCACAGAACCGGACAGGCACTGTGAAATAAGACTGATTTGTATACAAGCAAGTCAGTATACATGCATGCAAATATATACACATGCATACATAAACTCAGTTAAAAGTAAGCATGCTTGTTCTTCAGCTAGCAACAGATAATTCAATTTTTTACTTTGTGCAGTTATTTTGCTGTTGTTTTGCTATCTGTGTTTACACATTAGAAACCCTCTCCTATTAGAAGCCACACCTCCAAACTTTTTTTCTCATCGCAAAAATGAATAAGAGAGTCACCTGGGAAAGATAACATCTTTTCAAAAAAAGCTTTAATGGTGTGATGTTGAGCCCATTTTCCTTGAAAACAGAGCGTTTGTCAGGATAAATGGTACAGAAGTTACTGGCATATTTACCCACCACTAGCTACATTTGATGATGTCAGACACGGTATTAGAACTCTGTGTTATCTTCCTCTTACCAGTCTTAGGAAAAGTTCTCAGTGGGCTAGTGTCTATTCCGAAGAAACTAGTAAAATTCCTTCACAGCATTATATGACCAGCCAAGCAGTGAAGTGTGGCAAACTAAGGGTAAATCAGCTGTATGCTACAAGTAGATCCGTCATGTTTTCCTGTGTGCCAAGTCTTAAGAATTGGGTATAAAACCTGAAACCTCTGCAGAAAGAAAATAATAATTATTATTATCTCCTACCTATAACATATTTCGTTAATGTGACAAATAAAAGACATCCTAAACAAGGTATAAAAGTCTGAGCACAAAGCTACTCCAGACAAAATTCAAATCCATTCTAGAGAAAAAAAGAATCACCTGAGATCTAAAATGGCAGTGGACAGCCAGAATAAAAGAATCCCGAGTTGGAAATGATGTTTCAAAGTCAGAGGAAGTTGATCATAACACCTACTTGAGTTGAAAGTCGTCTTTCAACCTGGCAGGTTTTGCTTTTCCTCAAAAGAAGATCAGGAAGAGATTGGAAGGTTTCTCAAAATGTAGCAACAGTCCTGTATGCATGAAAGAAGGGAAAAAAATAGAGATACTACGGAGGAAAATGAAACAAAAAAACAAAGAAAAAAAACAAAACAAACAAAAAAACCTAACAAAGTGAAAAAGCTGGAAAAGCTTCAACAAAGCAAAAATGTTCTTAAGCTGTTGGTGACTGGAAAAGATTTGCTAGGAAAAGCAACTCAAGAAAGCACCAGGGGAAAAAACAAAAGCAAACCAACCTGACGGATCTATAAAAGAGAAGAATAAAAGATGTTAAAATACACAAAGACTTAAACTGTAAGGGACTGTCTAGCAGCAAATACATGAAGAAAAAATAATATAAAACTCTGGACGTGCATTGACATTACTATACAGAATAGACAGAGCTGGGAAGATAAATCAGTGTTTCCTTCTATTTCTCTATTTCTGACTCTTGAGTAGACATCTGAAAAGGCAACAAGCAAGTACTAACGTGGAAAAAGATTCCAGAAACAACCAAATTCAAGAAAGGCACTTATCAAATAAAAGCAGGGAAGAGTCACAAAAATGTTGCTTCTTAGGATACTGAGAAATTAAATGGTGCTATGCTTGCCACTCTTTCCATTGTCTCTGCCTGCTCTCTACAGGTCAGTTCTCTTTTGCTCCCTGCAAAAGGTTTAAAGGAAATGATGTCCATGTCAGACCTACAAATCCATTTCATATCTGAAAAAAATAAAAAATAATTAAAAAAATTACTAATATTTAGCAAGTCCTGATGAGTCTTATCTCTATCATTTGTCCAGAGATCAGTTTTTGGTCATAAGGATTCGTGTAAACATCCAAATTCCAAGATGCTGGGTTCAGTGAAGCTGACCTTGTTTTATTTTAACATCTTATGCTATTAAAGCATTGACAACAGAGTAAAGGGGAATTGAGTCCAATGCAAAAAATTAAGGTTCTATTAAGTGAGTGAATATTACTTCTACTAGATTTACAGAACAATTTGCCAAGTTAAAATCAGATTTAAACGTGAATTTCTTTATTGATGAATACATTTTTTATGCCTTTCAGCCAGTTTTCTTCTCCACTTTTTTGAATTTTTGAACCCTGGGAAATTTTGTCATTAGTCTCATTCTAAAATTACTTTTAAAACTATGGTGTCTATATGTGGCACTTGATAAAGTCAGATCTCTCTTAATTTTTTTTTTTTTTTTTTTTTTTTTTTTTAATGAGGCCCTTAGCTATATTCAGCAAGGTGTTACATGTCTAAAACCCTTTGTTATCTAACTGATCATAGCCACATTAGTCTTAGCTGACAACCTAGGAGACTTTACTGGTCAGTAGGATGTGGGTAGATGCAGATTCTTGAGAATTCACAGCAGCACAGTCACGTGGGTTATGAAGTCAAAGCTCTAGAAAAAAAGAAGAGATGTAAAATTAGGAAAAAGTAAAGTATGCCAAATGTAATGTGGATAAAGTTTGTTCTCTTTTATGTGTATTTTCCTTAGACAGATTGTTTACTTTCAAATTCTGAGTCATCCCCTATTTTCAAAATAGCAGTACTTTGCTTGATACCAGAATTGACTCCTAATGTTTAGTGCCTCCAACAAGTTGTTTTTTTGTTTCTGTTTTTATTGTTGCTGTATTTTTGAAGAAGGAATAGCAATAAACATAAAATGAAGAAGGAAAGTGAAATAAAAAATTGAGTAAATATCCAGTATTAATAAGAGAAAGCAAATTATTATTTGTTTGCCATTAAAAAATGAACAAACAAAAAAAGCAAACAAACAAACAAAAAAACCCACTGTTAATGATTTTAATATCACAAACCAAATTAGAAAGAAAACTGCATGCTTACGTTTGTACTCAGAATAGGATTTAAACTATATATAGTACTGGATACTATATATAATTTATATATATATATATTTATGCACTGTAGCTTTGTTTTAGTTTTACTCCTTGTCTATGTGTATGTGTACTGTTTACATAATTCAGTTGTATCACTGGTTTTGAAGTTTAACCCACAATATGAACATATTCTAAATTTAGAATTTTGCAATTAATTGGATAATTGAATAAAATGAGTTTAATACATCAAAGTATCTCAAATTGTATTTCACAATACAAAACATCATCAGCCGTAACACAGTTGTGACTATTGAAAGCTATTTTTTTTTCCTGTGAGTACTTTGAAAGACCTTAGCAGAGAAACAATGAAATCTGCTAGTAGAATTTCAAAATGCCTTTCTCTTGGCTCTCTCAGATACTTGGAGAGAGAAGAAATATTTGTGCTTTTTAATGTTATCTCACTTGCGGTGGGTACTGGTTATTGGTCTTGTGGAAAGAAAATAACTTAATATCTCAGCAGCTAGTGATCAGAGATGGCTTTCCACGAGGCAAAGCCTTCCAAAAGACAAATACTGTATTTAGTATTAGCTATTTGCACTGGTATTTCTGACGTTATTGTTCACTGCTGAGCCTACAGAAAGTAGAGCTTGGTCTTGGGGGCAGAACCAGCATGGTATCACTGAAGGATCCTGCTGGGTGCTCTCCCCGGTTTACTGCCCAGAAGAAGCACATGTATGGAAGAGGGAAGAATTCAATGCAGCTGTTCTGTTTGGGTTTGATTCTTCCAGCATGCAGACTCTACAACATATATTTTCTCTCTTGGGAAGTTATTATTAATTATGATTATTGTTATAGTCTTGTAGTAACAGATGAATAATAAAGATTTTTTGTTTGAGGTAGGCTAACTTTTATCTTTTTTTCTTAAATTCACAGTCATAGGTCATAGTACTAATTAGCAGAAAAGGAAGTTAAATACAAAAAATTCTAGACATTATGATGTGAATTTAACATTTAATGAGGACTATGAAGTCAAAACCGACATTTTTCATTATAATTAAAAGAAAAATTATTCTTCATTCTTTTGAAACACCTTTAAACAGTCTGAGCTACTTAACATATTTGAAATAATTGTTTTTTGTACTCAAAAATAATCCATAATTAAAAATAATGTTCTGAAATATTCAAATTATTTCTTTCATTCGTTGTATTTGGTACTGGAGTAAAAGTATTTTATCAATTACAAAGCACTCTACAGGGATTGATGTGAAGTGTCTAAAGTCCTTAAAAACATCAAATCTGCCCAGACAGTAGTAGAAAGAAATGGGATATGTTGTCCTGCCAGTTATTAGCACTCAGTTATTTTAACCTTGCTTATACAAAATGAATGAAAGATACTGTCAAAATTCTGTGTATTGCTTATAAGAAAATATAGCACTGCACAAAATTACAGAATTGTCTAGTGGAAAAAAAAAGTCAGTGTGAACCCTTAATACATAGTTTCTTGTGCTTCCTATTTATCTCTGCCATATGCATTTGCCAGCTTTTGCATTGATTTCATATATGAAATACCAAGACCTTTAGTTTCTATTTCTAAATTTAAACAGTTGAGGTCTGATGTATACGTTAGTTTGTTTGTTTTCCTCTCAGTTTATTATATGCACCCCTGGCCTTAAAGGTCATAAGTGATACCATTCATATTGAATAAAATATTGAATAATGAAAGGCTCTGAATTAGAAAAAAACCTAATGTTATTGTCAGAACTATATCTTTATAAATTAATAGAAATTATTAGTACACTAGGAAATAGTATTTCTCAAAATGAAACAAATAATAATAATAATAATAAAGCAATCAAATTATTAGAGAATTGAAGAACTCAATACCTCAAATTCCCAGATATATTTACTGCAATAGTTTGTTTGGTTATAGAACATGAATGGTTTCATTTTTTGTTATGACCCTTTTGGTTTCCATTGCTACAGCTGAATAGTGAATGGAGCATTTGATTGCTTAGTGTCAGCTTTCTTGCTAAGGAATTCTAATGGCTGACCTTTCATCTAAGAAGGCTGTGGTGGGTGCCTGGTTCTCAGTGTCAGCGTGCTGTGAGCTGGGATGAAGTTGCAGCAAGACTGGAGTCTGCTCTGGAGTGCTGCACTGGTAGGAAAGTCAGTGTGGGCATACATAATGCTCCTGCCTCAGCTGGGGACCGCCACAGACTGTTGGGTCCTATGTGGGTCTCCTCTGTGTGAAAGGGCATGATCAACTTCAGTGCCATCAGTGCAACTCCACTCAATCAGAGTGTGACACAGGCACAGAACTGTTGAGGTTGAAAGGGACCTGGGTCCATCTGGTCTAAGCCATTCTCAAGCAGGGCCACCTAGAGCAGGTTGCCCAAGATCATGTCCTCATGGCTTTGGATATCTCCAAGGGAGACTCCACTATATCTCTGGACAAACTGTCTTAGTGCTTCATGTTCTTTACAATCCAGCAGTGTTTTCCAATGTTCAGACAGCGCCTCCTGTTTTTAGTTTGTGCCCACTACCTCTTGTCTTGTGGCTGGGCATCACCCAACAGAGCCTGGAACCTTCTCTCCAGGTTTTTGTAGACACTGATCAGATTCCTGGCTTGAGTATTCTCCACACTGAATCATCCCAGGCCTCAGCCTTTTCTCATCATCTTCATGGCCCTTCATTGGACTAAATTGAATACGTTCCTGTCTCTCATGCCATGAAGCTCAGAAATGGACATAGTGCTCCAAGTGTGGTCTCACCAGTATGAATAAGGTTTCCCTAGTTTCCTGTTTATGTGGCTGTCTGAAGTCCTGCAGCCAAAACATGTGTTTCTCTGTATTTGCTCTAGTAAAGCATGAACCTCTGTTATCAAGGTTACAGAATGCAGTACTTAGTTGAAGTGTTGTAAAATACTTGAAACTTGAGAAAGGAAAAGGTTTTGCTTCAAGTGACTTTGAGTTTCAGCGCCTTGACCCTCCCTTTTATTTCAGTGTTATTTGTCTTCTGTTTCATTACATGGTAGTCAATTACTTCAGTGTACTTCATTCCTGGAGAGAGACCAGTGTAGGGGGAGGAAGTTTTACTTCAAGGATTTATGATTACATCTTGTGGTTAAAGACAGCTTCCAAAAACAATCAGAAGGTGCTTAATTTCTTAAGTAATGCGTGCCTTTCTCCATAATCACTAACTTGACTAGTTATTTCAACTGACTACAGATAGAAATCAGTAAGTACTGGGTGTCCTCCAATATGTACATGCCAAAAGCAGGAACTCTCATGCCATGGTTTCACAAGCTGAAGTATTATCTTCTAGTGATGCCAGTTACTGGAAAAAAAAAAAATGAGCACCTTCTTGGTTCCATGTGAAGGAGAATGGCTCAAGTTGTTAAATTTTCTGATTTAAATACTTATAAACTCTGGAAGAGTTTTCTAGGCTGAAAAGTAAGCATAACATTGTAAAGATTCTATATTTGAAGATTAATTTTATCTTCAAATCATAGGAAACATTATAATTTCTATGGCATAGATAAGGTATGCTAAAAATAAAAAAATGTTGCTAAAGCTAATTTCAGGAAAAAAATTGAATATTTACACTAGGATTTATTTTTATTTTTATTTATTTTTTTAAGTTTTTATTTTTAAATAATCCTCTGTTTGGGACTACTATAAGGGAAACTGCCATTAATGTCACTGTCAAATACACATATACAGTCAAGCCTGTGAAGTTTCTCTCAGTTCAGGCTGGTTATCTCACAAATCTGTGCAAAGCTCTGGTTAATAATTTATACCAGGCTTGAGGTGACAAGTTAAACACGCCCATTTTGTCTAAAATGCTATGAAGGCATCAAGATGGAGCCAAGCTGCAGGGTAAGTAGAGCTCAGCTGATGGGAATCTGAGCATGTCGAGAAGGGGGATGCTGCTGTAAAGAAAATGAAATGTAATGAGATACTTTTTTCATGCATAATTCATGGGTGAAAACATGACTGCATAAAAAGCCATGGATTTTAACAAGGCAGAGCTGCAATCATACACATTATCTTCCCAGAGGAACTTTATATAATATTGGTCAAAAGGAGAGGATTCTGAATACCAGTACAAAATAAAGCTGACATGTTTTCAAATGCAGTAGAATTTACTTTAATGTACAATGGCTGCAAAGGAAATAATTTATATTTACACCTTAAAACGCTTTCTAGAAAGAAAGAACAACAACAAAAAAAAAACTTTAAAACAAATGGCTGTATTTCTTAGCTTAAAAGAAAAGTAAGATGAGCAGTGAGAAAAATATCATGGATAAAAAAAATCTAAAATACATAAACAGCATTTTGTTGAGTGTGTTGTTAAGATTGTGCTTTGAAATCTTTTGCAAGCATTTTCACTTTTTAGAAGCAAAACTTTTGATAAGAATGACTGCTGTGAACAGGCTTTAAATAAGATAAAATGTTAGCTATTGTCACCATAAAATTTAATTTGGTTGCATTTGCGAAAGCATATACTGTAATTCAGCTTTCAAGAACAGTTTAGTGGCTAGCACATGACTGTTTGAAATGGTGTTTAACGCTTGGGGTATTTAGCTGAAGGGATTAAAAATGGAATGTTGATTAAAGCTTGGGATGTCTTAAATTTATCACCACAAAATCCTAATGACAGACTTAGCTGGAAGAAGCTGGGGTGTCTCCTTTAGCTGCTCACTTTGTGGGAACAGATCTCATATAGAAAAGGCCAGAACTAGATATAGGAGGTTTCAGAATCTCACAAGCTGAAGGAATCTGTGAAATTGTTTAGTTTACACTGCACAATCTCAATATTTGTAAGGAAAGTAAAATAGCCATTTTGCATCCAGTTACAGTTTTATAGCCCTGACAGTTGGATGAAGAATGCATTAATGGTTCAAAATGATTGATGTTTCAAAGTGTTCACCTTCCCTGGGATTTTTTTCCTCAGTTATATGGTATAAGAGGCAGAGAAACACTACAAAGAGGGGCTAGTTGAGTTGGTGTTGTTGCTAAATAATCTAAGCCATTTAAATCAAATTATGTCATTAACCCCTACTCACAGAGATTCCAAATTGCTTTAAGTTTTGACAGCATAAAAATAAATATGGTTTCTTTTTGAGCTAGACAATAATAAGTGATTACAGAATTTTATTAGTTCACAGCTTTTATATCATTCAGGCTAAAGAAAACACGCAGCTTCCCTTTGCTCTCTCAGACAAACAGTAATAGAGTTTTCATCTGTGATCTCTAACTGCGCTCTTTCATAAAAGGCTTTTCTTCTTAGTTGTCTGTACCTGCATTTTAATTTTTCTTAATGTTTCTTCAATAGAAAACACTGTTCCTGTGCAGCTTTTGCAGATGTTGCTTAACCTTTAAAGAGTTTGACAATGATTTGTCTTGCAGTCTGACTTAATGAAATCTGATTACCTCTTGGTTTAATATAGGACTGACTTGTCACACTTGCTCATCCTTCATGTAGAAGATTTTAGAACTTGAGCTCATCCTGGTCTTTGAATAGCTAATTTTCTGTAATGGTTTCCCTGCTTTTAATAATTCCATGTTGTTGAGGGAGGAAAGGAAGAGAGGGGGAAAAAAACAACAACAACAACAACAACAAATCAACATGTTCCTGCTGTAGCATTTGCGAAGGAATTATTTCTACCTGCTCTTCTCTACTTCTCAGAGAATGTGCCATCACTGACATGTTCCCACTTGCTCTAGATTTTTCCTCACTGAAAGGGTCATTTCCAAGCAAGGAAATAATATGTTTAGGTACCTGTGCTCCAAGGGAAGTTCTCCAATGCTCCACCAGGCTGAATACTTGGAAATGCAAAGCATCTGAAATGGGAATCAAATGATAACAATAACAAAATTACCCTCTAGGAACTATGTGATGCAGGCTTTGCAATTAGGATGATGTGGCTAAGATGAGCTCACATAATCTGAGTTTGTTTTCTATTTATTAATTTTCGTGAGTTCCTCAAATGTTACACAGTGAGGTTTTGTGTACAGGGTCAGGGACTCAATGGATGTGAATACAGTGGACAATGGGTGTTTTGCAGCTGATAATTTGCTCTATTGGTGTTATTGTGTTCTTTGTTGTAGTTCAGGTGGAAATATAAAGGAGGCATTACTTTGAGAGGGACCAACAGACTTTGATCACTCAGGACACTGGAATACATGATGAAAGCATCCTAAAAGCCAACTGGCAATCTTCAGAACAACAACAACAACAACAAAAGACAAAAATGAATTTCTATAAAAAAGCAGCAAAACAAATGTTAAGATGAACCATAAACTATGGCAGGCTTCTGTGAAAAAGCACATCAAATGCCTGTCAGTAAGTTTATGATTTTCTACTGGAATCATTAAACAATGATTTCTGAAGTAGTTTAAATAATCCAGTCTGTTGGACAAGGTATGGAAAAAGATGTAATTGAGGAGAGAAAAATCTTCAATTCTGATACTATTTCTAAAACTTATTGCTCTTTGGTTTTCACAAAATACTTAATCTTTTTGCTTCTATCTCTGATATAGTGGTGTTAGGCCTTCCTATTCATTAATGCACAGCGCTGTATTTTGTGAAATAAATTTTTGGCATTGACATTACACTACCAGAAAAAAATGTACATTCAACAGCAACATAGTAGGCCTGTCAGAAGGCTGGAGACAGCCAAAAGAAAGGAGAGCTTATTTTAACACAAATCATCACCAAGCTTACAAAGAATATTCACATCGTAGATATTCTACACTCTTTTGATATATAAGATGTGAAAATGAGACATATGCAGAGATGTTTTAATTTAGATAATAATTTTCTATCTTTGGAAGGAAAATAATAGAACTGGAGGAAAGGGCTTCTATCAATGCTTTTTTCCCACAAAATGACAGTAATGAAATGAAATGATAAAGATAAATCATGCTATATTTGTTCATATCCACAGTGTTGTAAGATCATATCTGAAGTGCTATCAGTGCTAGGAACAAAAATGCAAGTGAGAAATTCCATACCTTATGTGCTAGTCAAAGCAACTGGTAAGCAGGAGTGGCCAGTCCTTTTCTCGCTTTTAGATTTCCAAAAGCCCAGTGCCTCATTGCTGGGTACAATGCTCACAAATATGCAGTACCCTTCTTACTCCCTGTGTTTCCTCCATCCTCCAAAATCCTCTTCCAGACACATCTAGTCTGTCTTACCGACTTATTTTAATACCATGGTAATATATTTTTTTCAAAACAGCAACTTTATATCTCCTTACCCGAACTGGTAGACTGTAAGTACGGATTCCCTTCCGGAGGAGAAGATACCAGGCATCTACCTCCTCAGCAGTTTGTTGGACAGCATTAAATTACTTTTTTCAACATAGTGACAGAAAAAACAATTGCTGTACAGTTAGTCAATGTCTTGGTATAGTAATGATTGACTACTTGATGTCAGTGAGGTCTCTCATTTTAGCTATCAAATCAAGAGGTAGAGTGCTGCTACAGCCAAAGTAACACAGGTGTTGTGATCCTATAGCATGCAGGGAAGGAGGGACTGATTAATCTTCTATTGTGCTCCCACCCTTATTTATTGAGATGTGTGTTTGCAGCATCTGAAAAACCCTAAAACTACATTCCTATAAATGTGACTGTGAAAGCAGGAAGTCATTTCTATTCTTTCTGCTCAAGTATTTATACAGACTAACAGAGCAGTTTTGTTGAACGTAGTGTTATAACTACAACAACGCTACTAACTGTGGTAGCAGATATGAAGTTGAATTAGAAGGACTTAATTAATGAGCAACTCTATTCATGATTTATGATATAGGCATGATTCAGCATTGATAGAAAGTTTCTTTAGGAATATCTGCAGCAGGACTCAGTCACTCTTGTTTGTCCCCCCAAATGTTCCCCAAATTATTCATCCAAGCCACATAGAATCATAGAATCATAGATCGACCAGGGTTGAAAAGGACCATGATGATCATCTAGTTTCAAACCCCCTGCCACAGGCAGGGTCACCGACTACTAGACCAGGCTGCCACATCCACCCTGGTCTTGAATGCCTGCAGGAATGGGGCATCCACAACCTTCTTTGGTATCCTGTTCCAGTGTGCAACCACCTTCTGTATGAAAAACTTCCTCCTAATTTCTAACCTAAAATTCCCCTGTCTTAGTTAGTTTAAAGCCATTCCCTCTTCTTCTATCACTATCCACCTGTGTAAACTGTCATTCCCCCTCCTGTTTATTCACTCCCTTCAAGTACTGGAAGGCCACAATAAGGTCTCCCCGGAGCCTTCTCTTCTTCAAGCTAAACAAGCCCAGTTTCCTTAACCTTTCTTCATAGGAGAGGTGCTCCAGCCCTCTGATCATCTTAGTGGCCCTCCTCTGGATCCATTCCCAGAGCTCTACATCTTTCTTGTGCTGGGGGCCCCAGGCCTGGACACAGTAAAATGGGGCCTCACAAGAGCCGAGTAGAGGGGGATAGTCACCTCCTTCTCCCTGCTGGCCACCCCTTTTTTTAATGCAGCCCAGAACACGGTTGGCTTCCTGGGCTGCAAGCACACACTGCTGGCTCGTGTCCAGCTTCTCATCTACCAGGACCCCAAAGTCCTTTGCTGCAGGGATGCTCTCACAGAGATCTTCTCCCAGTTTGTATAAATACCTGGGATTACACTGGCCCAAATGAATCACCTTGCACTTGCCCTTGTTGAACCTCATTAGTATCAGTATTAATATTAGTATCAGTATTAGTATTAGTATCAGTATCAGTATTAGTTCAGTATAACTATAATTCTCTAGATTACATATAGATAATAGTGAAAGATGCTCTGAAGGCCTTGAGATAGTGAGTCTGTCAAACTTCAGTACTTCCCATTCTCAACCAACCTTTAAGGGAGTATAAGTATATACCTCAAGGAAAGATTCAGCTGACTAAGAAAGCTCTCTTTTGGTCTAGACAGGACACAGTCTTTACGGAATGAGTACAGAATGATCTATTACGTGGTGTGTCTGGTGGTGCAAAAAGAAGCAAGGACTACAGTTTATTTGTTGTGATCTGCCATGATTCTGATCATGTCTTTTCACAACCAGTGAAGCTTACACCAGTCGCTGGTCATAATACCTCATATTTTTCTTTAACTCTACTCTTGGTATGTTCATGAAAGTGTTCAACCTGGAGACATGGCAAAAAGGATCTTATTTATTGTGTTTATTGTTTGTGTGGCTTGGTATTTGTAAACAATTTTTCTTCTTGTAGACAGTATACATATTGTGTGATCAAGTGTTGACTCCATCATATGGAGGTTGCTCTGAAAGTAGTATCTCCTATTTATTTCCACTACAACAAATACAAAAAGCACAATAACACTATTTGACAGAGAAAATTCTCTGATACAAAGCACTGTTTTTCAACATAGGCACCACCATTAGCTATGCATTTTTGATAGTGATAAACAAGAGCCTGCATGCTGCACTCTTAACACTCAATACCAGAAGAGATGATCCACTGTTTCACGGGTATTATGATAGAGTTATTTCTGAAATGCACCAACTGTACTAACATCCACTGTTTACTCTCCATAAATGTTCACCAAGCAATGAATGTGAATGGGTACAGCTTTTTCCAGACGGAGAAATTCAATTACACCCCTTTGCTTAATAAACACTTCCATGTCAGATGGCATTTTGTCAGACTGCCTGTCTGGAAGGTTCAACCTCAACAGCCATATCACGAACCCTGATGTTGTGAGCTAATATAATAAAAGAGGAGGTGTTACTTTTAGAGAAACCATTATAGTATTCCAACTGGGTGGCATGAGGGCACAGCAGAGAGGGACAGTCAGCTTTGCCCTGCTGGCTGCTCCTTTTTTGATGTAGTCCAGGATACATTTGATCTTTCAGGCTGCAAGTGCACACTGCTGGTTCATGTCCAGCTTTTTATCTGTATCTATATATTTTTATCTGTACTCATATCTGGGATTGCCCTAACCTAAGTGCAACACCTTGTACCTGGCCTTCCTGAACTTCATGAAATTAATGTGGGCCCACTTTTCTATCTATTCCAGATCCCTTAGGATGGTATCCCTTCCTTCTGTTTTATCAACCACACCACTCTGCTTAGCATCATCAGCAAACTTGCTGAGGGTTTGCTTGATCCTACTGTTCGTGTCATTGTTTAATGCGGTGCTGAAGAGCACCGATTCCAAGGCAGACCACTGGAGGATGCCACTTGTTACCAGAATCCGTCTGGACATAGAGCCATTGAACACAACCCTCTGGCTATGACCATCCAACAGATTTCTTATCCACTGAATAGGCCACCTTTAAAAACCCCTATCTCTGCAATTTAGAAATGATGATGTGGTGCAGGGCTCTACTTCTACTTGTGGTGCAGGGCTATGCCAATGGTCTTGCAGAAGTCCAGGTAGATATCATTAGTTGCTATTCCTTTGTCCATCTATACTATACTGTCACTTTACCATAGAAGGCCATCAGATTGGTCAGGCACAGTCTGTCCTCGGTGAAACTGTGTTGGCTGCCAATAATCATCTCTTCATCTTGCACGTGCCTTAGCATAGCTTTCAGGATCTGTTCCATGATCTTCTCAAGAATAAAGTGAAATATAATTATGAAGTCAAACTCATTTAATAAGTTGATTTATAAGATGAAATTCTTTGGGCATTGTAAATTAGCAATATGACTTCCAGCAATGAGGTACATAGGTCACAGTGACAAGGTGACATTATGTATTTTGTTACAAGACAATCCCAATCTTCCACCATGATGGGGAATGAGATCCTTGAATACATAAACCCAAGAAAATGATCAGAATAAAAGGTAGCATTACATTTCTACATGAAAATTAACAACATATTTTGATTATTGGTTTGTGATGATTTCAGAAGTGTTTGGTAAAAGCTATTAGAATGATTCAAGTTGAATAGACAAAGAACTTAGTTAATTTTTTCAGAAGAAGGTCAAGATCAGTCTTTATCACACTGTTCTAGGAAAATAGATTTTTTTTATAGTACCAAATTTAATTTAGAAGAAAAAAGCTTCTTCTTGCCCTCAGTGGCAGTAGGCTGAAGTTAGGCAAATTCAGCTGAAAGGCAAAGTGCATAATGAAAGTAATGAAGAAATAGAACAATTTACCTATGAAAGTAATGGATTTTCTATCACCTGAAATCTGTAAATTGAGACTGCATATCTTTTCAGAAGATACAGTATAGCTCATACTGAAGTTGTGGTTTTGGTTTGGAAATTACTGAGTGACATTATCTGCCCTATGCTATAGAAAGAAGTCAAGCTAGAAGATAGTAATGGACTCTTATGGCCTTGAAATGTATGAATCTCAGCCATGCTTTTGCTTAATGAACAATACAGCAGAAAACATTGTGCAATACCCTCATACCACTGTTCTCTCCCAGCCCTTTCTGCCTAAAACACAGATGACTTCAATGATATAAAACACTAAAACTTCTGAAAATCTAATACAAACTTTCCTGCTGTATTGTACATATGCGTCATGGTTTTATGATTTTTGGTTATCAGTATTCCACATCATAACATCATGTAGTGCACTGGAAGTTAAAGTATTAATGCTCCAGTTCTGGATATGTGTCTCAGAAGAGAAGAAAAACTACATTCCCCAGAAGATTGTTCACTGTGCTGTTATCATTTCTGCTCAGGAGGAACAGATGTAAGGCCTCTTACATCTGTAGGTCATGATGGTCTTTCTTCCTTTGGCTCCTCTCCATGCTGCTTGACCGACTGCGCATCTCATCTCAGCTTTATGGAGAGGCCTTTCCACCTTTTAGACACTCTCATTATATTTATTAGTTTCAATTCTAATTATATTATATTGCAGTGTGTTATCTTGCATTCCAATAATGTATTTAGTAAATTAGTTGTTTCTTCTCAGATCACTGCTTCTGTTTTTAATTATTTTGGGGTCCCTTGTTTCCCTTTTCTGGAGGCATGGATTCTGTGAAGTCCCTCTGTCCCACTAGTCACAGAACTGGGCTGAACCAGCCCGTAAACCATCGACAATGGCATTTGGTGACTTTAAGGGAACTTTGAGCTACTAAGACAAAAATAAGGCAGGACAGCTCAAAAGCTGTTGCTTTATAGATTTTGAGCAAAACTCATCAATATTTAAAAGTCCATCTGTATCTCTAATAAGTCACAGACTTAAATAACAAATGATTGAAGTCCTTGTGGTGCATTACCTTCTGCTTTTTTTCTTTTTTTTAATAAATCAAAATGCAAATAAATTCAGCCCATTCCCAGGCAAACTGGTCATTAATATACCCTCCATAGGTTATTTTAATGAACTTCTTGATGATTTCATATGTCATGCTCGTGTTCGTGTTCCATCCCTTGGAATCTTTTTTGTGACCCTTCTCTGGATGTGCTCCAATTGATCCACATCTCTCCTGTATTGAAGACTTCACATCTGGACACAGTTCTCTGAGTGAGGTCTCACCAGCACAGGTGGTAGAGAGGCAGGATCACCTTCGTCTCCCTGCTGACCACATTTCTTTTGATGAAGCCCAGGATACAGAGGCTTCATGGGCTGCGAGGGCATATTGTTAGCTCATATCCAGCTTCCCATCCACCAATATCCTACAGTCCTTTTTGGCAGGAATGTGCTCAGTCATTTTGTCCTCCATCTTGTATTGACAGTGTGGATTGTTGCAATCCAGGTGCAAGACTTTGTGCTTGGATTTGTTGAATCTCATGAAGTTCTCCTGCACCCATTGCTCAAGCCTTTCTAGGTGGCATCCTGTCCCTCGAGCTTGTTGACAGCTGAAGTCTTCCTTCTGTATTTCATTTCTGTTTATACTGCAATAAAATATTTTGACAATATAAAGCATTAACCTTCAGCATTAATCCCATAGGAGATTCATGACATTAACTTTTTTCTAACTTTGGAAACTGGTTAATTTCAAGAATCTAATCAATTTTAGAAAATCTTGAAATACCTCACAGGTCATTAGATTAAAAACAAAGATTACATTATTAAAAATAAGCACCAACACCCTCCCTAATAATAATAGTAACAAGAGTAATATCAAAAATATTCTCGAGCTTCTTGATTTATTACAGAGTGGTAAAATAAAGTCTCTCCAGGAGCATGCAGTCAATACTCGGCCTAATGTAAATCTTCACATTTCAAGAGCATTAAATGAATGCACTTATTTCTTTTTGTTACAAAGACATTTTCTATTTGAATGACCATGTGAAAATAGCTCTTTAAAATTAAATGATATATATCCTTTTTCTGTACAAGGGAATGTTTTTCCTGATTTCTGTTATATTGAATGAACATATAGATACTAAGTTAAAAATCTGTATGCTTCTTCTGATTGTCTAGGTATCACCTCATGTTTTGGATTTGGATTTTTTGTTATCTGGGTCACAGAGAAAGGATCGTCTGCACCCAGGGGAGAAGAGGAATAATGAATCTCATCCAGTATCCAATACTGTACAAAGGAGAAAAAAGTGCACTCTGCAGATTAGAATGAAATATGCAAGAATACCCTGGAAATGATGTGTTCGGTCTTTATGTATGAATTAAAGCCTTCATTTTCTAATAGCTTATTCTAATTTCCCTGTGTGGTTAGTACGGTAGACCTTAAGCCCAAGAAATGATTAAGAAAAAAAATCTCTTTTACTTTAGGATGTAATCCTTCCATTTGCAGATACCAATAGATTGGTCAAGTGGCAAAGACTAAAGAAGCTATAAAAAGACTTCAGAAGACTATAAAAAGAGTATATAAGGAGGGTTTCATTTCCCCGTAACTTTGTGAGATCATAGCAAATTTTTTTGTGTGTGAAATCTTGTCATTATTGAATGTCTGGAACATTGTTTTGTATATGAATGTGTCATCCTTTTGAAATGATATAGCAATATGTCTGTGTACCTGAATCACATGGGCCATGACCACAGTGATTACAAAGACTAAAAACAAAAATCTTATCTGACTCCTTTTTTACTGAATCTCTAAAGAAAGGAATACTTATTTAGAAATCAAATATATAGCCTTTATCATGCTCACATAAGAGAAGGACCACAATTACCTGTGCGATGTGGTGTGAATCACTCTGCAAGTAATGTCTCCTTTGTATTTCCATGGAAATTACAACAGATACAAAGAGCACAATGACACTGTTGAATAGAGAATATTCTCAGCTACAAAACACTACTTCTCAACATAGTCACCACCATAAATTTTCACCAGCAGTGAACAAGAGCCTGCATGTAGCACTCATAAAAATCTTCATGGCCATTTGGAACATGGCTTGTCTTTCACGTTGCTGTCACCACTGCTGAAATGCACCAACCACTGCCTCACTGTGCATCCAGAGGGGTTTCACCGAAAAGATTCCAGGGGATGGAACATCTCTCCTTCAAGAACAGGCTGAGAGAGCTAGGGCTGTTCAGCCTGGAGAAGAGAAGGCTCTGGGGAGACCTGAGAGCAGCCTTTCAGTACCTAAAAGATGACTATAAGAAAGAAGGAGACAGACTCTTTAGTGAGCTCTTTATATCCAATTAGGGTTAGATTCTTTATACCTCAACTTTAGCTTGTTGTGACAGGACAAGAGGAAATAGTTTCATACTAAAGGAGAGATTTGGATTGGATATAAGGCAGATGTTTTTTACAGTAAGCGTGGTGAGACACTGGAACAGGTTGCCCAGAGAGGTGGTGAATGCCTGTCTCTTGTGACATTCAAAGTTAGGCTGGAGGGGCTCCGAGTAACCTGATCTACCTGTCTCTGTTCTTCGCAAGCTAATTGGACCACATGATCTTTAAAGGTCCCTTCCAACTCAAATGGTTATATGGTTTCTTCAAATAAGTAAGTGTATTGCACAAAGCATTACATATGAAGCAGTCAAGAAGCTGACTAAAACAACCTGTGCAGGGTCTATTGAGGACCAGCTTGACTGGGAATGTCCTGAATTTATCTTGTCCCTTGATGATTACTTCCACAATCTGGGTCCGAATCCAGTGAAAGATCTCTCTTTTTCCCAAAGAAACTCTTCTTGTCTATTCTAAATCCTGAGTCTCATCCTGAGCTTTTAATAATGCTCACTATGTTGTATAGTGAGGTAGCAGGAGTGAGACCTCAGAAATCTGGGACATCGATGTAAGAGAACAAGTTGGCAGGATGTACTGTGCTGGTTAAAACTCCTAAGGGCATGTGGCTTCAAGTCGAAGTGTAGTAAATTGCTATAAGCCAAATGAAGGCCTGAGATCCTGTTATTCTCTTTTGCAATGGTATGAAGCCTCTATCAGAAAGAGTAGAAATGCTTAATAATAGATGTTGCTATTGAGATTTAAATATTAATGTGTCTACACATAGATATTCTTAGACTGTTTTGTATAAGAATATTGTCCTTTATTAACTCACTGAGCTTTCAGCATGAAATTGAGTACTCTTACTGCCAAGTAATGTGTTTGTGAAGCTTTGTTACTGTTTATCCTTTTTTATGCAATTAGTTTTTCCATCCCTGCTCAGGTTTTATTTCTCTGCCGTTAAGAATCAATTCTACCCAAAGAATTAAGAAAATAAAAACTATATTGATATGCTTAAAAAAAAGCAAAAAAAAAACAAAACAAACAAACAAACAAAAAACACTAAAAAACAACAAATAAACAAACAAGCAAAAAAAAAAAAACACAAAACCACCACAAATGTATGTAAGAAGTTTTAAAAATATGTTTAACTTGTTAGATGAGCTGATTTTCCCCAAACTTATTTTCTTTACAACAAAACAGACTTCTTGTTCTTGGTATTTATGTTCAGAGTAGCTTCAGAGCTGGAATCTCCGATTATTCACAAAACTAAATGTTGTAAAGTGCTTTGACTAATGTAATTCTTAGATGTTCCCTGACTAGCTAATGACTACATACCCGTATTGATATTATGGGATGGTCCCTTCGGGGAAAGCCTCATATTGTTTCCTGTCAGTGTGAGTCAGTTTGCCTGCTGAAGTGAAGTGCTACAGGCAATTCAGAGTGTTCAAGAATAATGTCTGATTAGTTGATGCTGAGGTGTACATGGCAAATAGAATACTAAGTGTGAGCTAATAATCCAAATGGTTCCCTAAAAAGAAGCATTTAGACACCACAAAGACATAAATAAAAGTGGGTGAATGTTTTTCACATTGCCATGCAGTGTCTTTAAATATACACAGACGAAATTTGCTTTGCCTTCTATTTGTAAGAGAGAAGGAAAATACAATGGAGAATGAGGAATGGATTTCTATTTTTACCCTAGTATGAGGCTTTTCAGAAACCAAATTTCTTTTCATTTTATTTTTTGTGTTGTTACATTAGAAGACAAAGTGTTTATTTTTCTGATTAAAGTATCTACTTAGGACTTTTAATAAGCTATTTGGGATGCAGTCTAAAAAAGTGGTAGTATTTCTAAAACTTACAATTTTAGTAAACTTTGGTCTGAAATGTTATAATGTGTTTCACCAACTAATCTCTGGCCAAATTCAAATGCAGGGCTAGGGCCTTAAGTAGATCCTTAGTTTTGAAACTGTATGAACAAATATCCATAGCATGCCTCATCCTGTCTCATCACTACTTCCTTGCGGAAATAAAACCTACGGGTAAAAAGAAGACTGATTACTACTGCTTTGCCTACATACCTATCTCATCAAATATAGAATCACCAGACCCTTATTCAGTCCATGTGTCAGAGGGTCAGAGTTCAGCAGCTCAGCCTCTCAGCAGCAACATTACAAACGTACATGCATTTTGAGTACAGCACAGTGTTAATTCTTTAATCTGATGTTCACTCACAAAAACACAAAGAGATAGAACAAGCTCAGAAGAAATATAAAATACAATGACAGCTGTCCTGCTTGCCTCAAGAGAGCAAAGGAAAAGGAATCCATTAACTATGGTTCTGTTGCTTTTTCTTTTTTGAGGTAGTCAGATCATTGAGGATTTCATAGTGGAATGCTAAGCTACAATATTAGAAAATCTCACTGCAGAAAGACCAGAACTGTAAAGACAGAACATCCAGAAACCTTTAAATAATAACAATAATAAAAATAATAATAGTTTCACATTTTTTATTTTAAACACCAAAAGATTAAGAATTATGAAGAGAGAAATATTAAGGAGAGGGAAAAATTTAAAGGGCATACAGGGAAAATGGCTTTCAGGTGATAATTTTAGTAATATCATTGAGGATCACTTCCATGCTTTAATTTGAGTTGTCAAATCCATTAAGATTCAGGTTAAATTATACTAAATTGCTTCTTAACTACTGGTGTAGTTGTCACAAGGCTGTTTTTCAGTTAGAATGTCACTGAAGAGAAGATATTTAAGCACTCCATCAGAAGACATGTCCACTGGGCCTCAGCAGAGAGGAAGGACAGCCAAAATAATCAAAAAGAGAGGAAGGGAAATGACAGGCAACAAAAGCACTTTATTGAAGCACAGGCCGATCTGTACTTTCTGAAGTAGACTCCTAGTCTAGGCAAAGAAATAGAAGTTTGACTCTTAGGGCATATTCAGAATATGTGGGGAAGACAGTACAGGGCCTGTAAAGCTGATATGGAAGGAAAAAGCTACCATTAAAAGGTGCTGTTTTCTTTGGGCAGCTTTGCTAAATATTAACTCTACAGGAAATTTTCCAGGTGTCTAGTTTTGCATTCAATTTGTATTAAATATTGAGTAAAAATTATCTTAGTGTTGCTGAAAATAAAACTGGGGAAAATATAGTAATTTCACATTTTAAAAGCTGCAGTTTTTACACTAAGAATATCTGCTACATCTATGTAATATCTTTTTTTTTGAGAAAGGGATTGAAATTTAGCTCAAGAGGATTTTCTGTCAAGTGTGTTTTTTTGTGAAGCTGTGAAAAACTCACTTTACACACAGTCAACAGGGTTTCTTACACTCTACCAGAAAAATTCCCTGAAAATACTGTCTGTAATGGACAGACTATACCTTGGAACTTCAGGGCTAAATAAAAATGTCCTTGCAACTTACTTCTGTCCGCCATCACCTGTTGTGCCACTGGGACTTGGAAGTAAGAGCAGAAAGACCAGCTTTTCATATTTCTACCGTGCTTTCCAGAAACTTGAAAAAGAGAACCTCACTAAGAAGCAGAAATAAAAACAATCAGAAATTGCAGAGGAGGACAAAGTAAGACAGTAAGATTTGAAGATAATGATAAATTTTTTAAAAAAATTAATTAAAAAAATTGGAAGAGCCAAGAACAGCAGTCTAGGAAAAAGAAAACCCTAGAGTACTGGAACTAGAGTTTGGATTAAAATGATGTTCTTCCTCAGGTTGGGAACTGTAAACAAGAAATTGAACTTGAAATAGGTATTGGCTGGCAGAAAGACTAGGAAATGCACAGGCAGGAAATAAATAGAGTGCTACTAAGTCAGTACAAAAGCCACTGCTCAGTGAATCAAAAAGTGTAACCTAGGACGTGGAAATCTGACAAAGTAAACAGTTCTCTGCATATAGGATATTATCGAGTAAAGACTGAAAATATACTGCAGCGGATAGTTATATATGGGCTAGGCCAACTGGCTGATAACAGTGCTGAATCTGAAAGCAATCACTGTGCTGATGAACCATGTGAATGCTAACACAACATAAATCATAAATTTGTGCTTGGAAATATGACATAAAATTATGTTTGCTTAACAAATATTTTGAAGAGGATGTTACACGCACAGCATTAGTAGGAATGTCAGAGTTAGCCTATGAAAGTTCATTTCCAGTGTCTTTCATGTGTTACCATATGCAGTCATAAAGTTAATTGAAATAGGGATGTGTGTGTGTGAGGCTATAAGTGTCTTTGTGTATGAATGCGTGTATACACAATGTAGACTACAGAGGAAGAAACAGATTTTGTGTAGCCTTCCCATAGCAGTCACTGCCAGACAGTAATCGAATTATCAAGGCATTCAGCTGCCTTCACAAAATCGCAGAATCACACAGTATCACAGAACTGCAAGAGTTGAAAGGAACCTCAAAAGACTTTTGAGTCCAACCCTCCTGCTAAAGAAGGCACCCTACAATAGATCATACAGGTAGGTGTCCAGATGGGTCTTGAATATCTCTATAGAAGGAGACCCCACAACCTCTCCAGGCAACCTGTTGCAGTGCTCCGTCACCCTTAGCAAAGATTAACTACCTTCTATAGATCTGTCCCGCTCCTAAATGCTTACTAAAACATAATCTTTATTCATCCTTAAGGTTTGGTCCTGATCTACGAAAGAGGCACAGAGGGTCTGTACATATATAAGTATGTGACTGTGAACCAAATTAAAGACAGTACTATAACATGTACATCCATGAGATAAGCAAGATGAGAGCCAGAATGCAACAAGAGCATTGATATTGGATTATGTTTTATATTTTTTTTAATTTTTTAAAATCAGTATTATAGTAGAAGATTCCTTTAAGAAGGAAATCATACAATATTATTGCTTTGTGAGAGACAGTTTTATAACAAATTGCCTAACTTGGAGTTAACTATGCTTTTTTTGGAAAATTAACATGAAGACTAATTTTATGAAGTCAGAAATGCTGACCTTTGGAATCTCTTGCTGTATCATTTGTGTCCTAAAGAAGAAAATGAAGACTGTTATTCCATAACTTTTCCTATTTTTCCAAGAACTCACATTCTTTTCACAAGTAGACTGAGTGTCAATCCATATGCATATGTTTGAGGAGTTACCTACAAATTATTTTCTTGCATTATTAATCATATCTGTTTTATTACACAATAACTGCTCCAACTGGTTCCACCTACATCTGTAGGAATGCATGAAAGATTTTAGTCATGCAGATTTTTGGCTGTCTGCTTTAGCAACCTATATTTAATGCTTTAAGGATTAGTAGCATGATATGACAAGTGCTTTCTGCTGTTTCTTTGTTATAGTATGCCTGCCTCTAGGTCCATAACTTTCCTATACAACTCCCGTTCCCACCCTCTTGTCAAACTAAAGAGGTATAGTCACCGGGCAGCATTATTTGCTGTCATTAAGAGTTTGCTGTGCATGTATTTTTTTCCTGAGCTATACCCAGGTATGATCATGTTCAGAAAGTATTAATCAATTAGAAATGGCAGTTATTACGGATGAATAATTTTATTGTTTTATCTCATCAAATGCTCTGTTGTCAATACCTTGGCTATGAAACAAAAGACTGCACCAGGAAAAGAAATATTTGGAGTGTAGCTATACCTCAACTTTGTTCAAAAGTGAGTATAGAAATAAGGAAACAAGTATACATGCAATCCTTCCATTTTCTGCTTAACGTTTAACATTTACCTCCTCTCAGACTTAATACAAAGCCAAAAGATATCATATGGAGTCTTTCCACTCATCACTGACTTCTACTGAATTTAGGCATTGTCATCTGTGCACATCTAGCAAAGCAAATGTACTGATTGTTCACGTAAATAACTATAAAGAGCTTGTCACTGTACTTAATCTCGTATGTCTACAGTGTCATTGATTTGGGTTGATTTTGCTTTATCCATTACCTCATCTTGGTAAAACAGGATGTGAAACCACTATTTTTTAAACTGGAGCTTCAAAAACCCTTCTCAAATGGACTTTGTTCTCAGGGAAAGGCAGGGAGGAGAGACAAAAGAGATGCCCCTAGTTAACTAGAAGTAATTAACAGGGAGTTATCATGCAAGATTTTGAGAAGAACATTCTCTGTTTGATTCTTTGTTTTCCCTGATGAGTAGACTGAAGCACATAGGAAGAGCTGAAGGCATTTTGCATGGTTCTGCATTCCATCCACATTACTCCAGAATGAGCAGAATAGCATACATCAATTTTACTTTAAGACTAAAAATGGCAGTGTTGTGTTTGATATGATTTTTTATGGAACAGTGTTAGACAATCCTTGAGAACATTTTTGACTGAGAACAGGTGAATTCAGCAGTTGGTAAACGAATAATTCACTGCAGTATTGTTTCTTTTTTTTAGTTTATGAGGTTTGAGTGTGTTTCAGGGAAGAAGTGAAAGAAAATGCGTTGTGCTGATCTTCTCCTTACACACTAGTCTCCCAAATATATTATCTTACTGAGCAACTGCTGATACGTAATTATAGAAATCCCATAGAGTGCAGCTATAATCACCTCTCCACCCAAATATCTGTTCTTAATTTCATTATTTGTAATATGAAGCTCTGTGGAAACAATAATAAAACTTAATTAAAGATACACTGTACAACATAGCTTTTCAAGTTGAGCAGATTGAACCTACAGCTTAACTCCCTTGCACCCTGTAAATACACATTTAGTTCTTTGACTTTGATATGAAATGTCCAGCCACTGTTTCCTCTGGGGAAATATGCTCAGCAGAAAGCCTGGGAAACCTTCAGTCAATTAAAAAAAAAAAAAAAAAGGAAAAAGAAAAAGAAAAAAAGAAGAAGAAAGGAAAGAAAATGGAAAATATTTCCTGAATAAATACAGAGCTGAAAAAAAGAGTAGTAGTCTTAGGAGCACTTTTAATAAAATCTGTGACACTTTTTAAGGACTGGATTTATCAAAGAACTGTTCAACAGTGTGGGACTGATTTGATGCATTGTCATTTAAAGGAATACAAGTTTTTTCAGCAGTGATGTGAATGATATGAAATCTCATTCAAAATCTGGAGCTTATATTATTACATCAACTGTACAGTAGTAACTGAAGTTAAAATAACTATAAACAGTAATGTTTTGAACTAATAATATCTTGAATAGTTGTGGGGTTTTTTGTGTGTTTTTTTTTTTTTTTGTATCTTGTAATAGGTAAGTTCAGATCACCCCATAACCAGAGTGTAATGAAATTGTCAACATTTTCTTCATTTCTTCTTTTCCTGACAAATGGTGTGAACATATCACCTTTTTCTCTTAATGGAAAACCTAACTGGAATACATCAAAATGCTATTAGGTTTTTCATTTTCTATCACAATTTAATGCTGGGAAATGCATGCAACCTTCATCTGCACACGACTGTAAAATATTCCCTGTCCCTGTTGAAATGACTGCAATGGAAAATCAAGCAGAATTGTTCTCTGTTTTGTATTACTATTCCTTTGTTACAGTCTCTCTCTGAGTGTGTGTAGGAGGATTATCACGGCTATACAAATACCTGTGTTATATTACCCAAACTGTGGTAAAAATACTTAGGTAAAATTGTAATGCATAAACATCTTTAATTAAGATATGTACATTTTTTACACTTCTCTGCTACAAACTGCATTTCTTGAAAAATAAAAATAGTGAAGCAAACAATGAATTTATCATAAGTTTCAGGAGATGTTGATTTCAATATTATGTGGAAAATAGAGAAAAAGATCAAGTAGCCTCATCCCAAGGGAAATATCTGTAACCTATTCGTTGTTTAATTCATTTTGTCATGAGCTAAACCAATAGTGAGATATAAAATAAATCCAGGCTTGCATACATAAGTCAACACAGAGACTAAAAATGAAATCCTTCACCTATAATATTATACCTTACAAGATCAAATCATGTTCCTTTTTGAGGCAATTTCTTTAAATGGGAGTGGAATGGGGCCCTTGCATCATCTCTCTCAAAGGGAATATCTATGTCATTGTGCATAACAAATTGTTATTGTAACCTACAAAATTCATAATTATAATAGCAAGTTTCTTTGATATCATGTACTAGATCAAATTAGCAATATTCTTAAATTCCTGCTCTCTCTTATTCTTAATATATATGTTTGTTTATGTAGCAATTATTTTTGCTTCTAAAGCCAAATTGAAAATAATTAGGTGAAAAAATAGCAAAACATTTAATATGGTTAAAGAAAAGTCTGCAGAGGGAAATGAAAGACAGGTTGTAGAAGCAGTGGTACATAGGAAGTAAAATTGAACTTCTTTATCATTTTTTATAAATGAAAAGAAAAGTGATAACATTATAAACTGAATAAGTGAAGTAACTTAAGTAAGTGAATAACAACATTACAAACTTGCCTTTGTAAAAAATATCCATCAAATAGGAAATTTATTATATTTTTTTTTAATTTCATTTTGCCTAGAAAAGTTAATCAAGTGCATTTTATAAAGAATTCAGAGTGAAAATAAATGGTACTTTCCCTTCTCTGTTCTTGAACAATGCATAATCTGCAAAACAATTGCAAAAGAACTCAGAATTCTGAAATAGCTGGTTCAATGTAAAATAACATTCGTTTGGATTGATTTGGAGTTAAAACAATCTCTTTGGAATTAAAAACCGTAAAGCAGAAAAATGGAATTAATTATTTTTTCTCCAAATTGCCTGGCATGGAAATATATACTCAGTTTGAAATACAGAGGTAGATTGGAGGAGAATACGGACTATTGAATAACTTAAAAAAAATTCTAACAATAGTAATAACAACAATAATAACAATATAGCCATTTCAGTTGATGTTGTGCTGATTTAAGAGATGACTTTGTAGCAGTGCTTCCATTTCTCAGTTAGGAGTACCTAGATCTGATCCACTGTGGATGCAGGAGCAGCTGTAGACATCCTTCTCCATGCTCATCAGTGGGCTGTGACTATTGTCTCAGTTAAAGACACTGTCAGCCCCTAGGAAAACCAGAGATCAAATGTTAAGGTCATTAGCTAGCACCTTTTGGTCTTGCTATAATAACATCCCAATTGCATACATGGCAATTTACATAGCATTACCCATTATGCTTTGTGCTGCAATTTTGCTTTTGGAGGTCATACTAACTTGATTAACTCTCTCTTAAGAGTGCCTTTTTGAAGCATCAAAGCCCTGCATTTACACATTTTACTCTATTCCTTGTTGGCAGCTTCTTTGAAAGGAAGGTGTTATGTAGAACCACACTGGGAGTCCTGAAAATATAACCATTATATATATACATATATAAAAAAAATAAATAAAAAATCCATAAGATCAGATCCCAAACCTTCAATAACAAAATGCCCAATTAAAACCAGCTAGGTGGCCTTGGTAGGCTTACAGTCTTTTTGCATTTGCAAACCTCAGTAGATATTTTTAATTGCTTTTCCTGTATAATTTATTTGTTTTATCTTTAATTAGATATATGAACTATCTGACTTTCTTGTTCATTTTCTTCAGCATTAACTGTTCACGGTGGATGTTCCTTCTACTAGGTATCTGTCAGAATTTTGGTTTCTATGCCCATTATAGAGATTGATAACAGTTATCAAACCTCAAAATACGAATGTGTTTTTTAAATATTAGCTGTCACAGTATGATAAGTTGTGCTGGATTGTACATTGCAGTGTATAGCACAGAGCCCAGTGGGGCTCAGTTTTAAAGATGAGCATACTGCATTTGATAGAAAAGCACAGAAACAGCATAAACACATAGACACAGGCACACACGCACACAGAAAACTGGTGTTCAATATTTAATGCAAATCTAAAAAAACCTGTGTAACACCTCTATATATTGCTTTCAACATAATCATATTACACATGTAAAATGGAAATTTTGTTTTTATATCTGATAGACTGGGTAGAATTTGATGAAAATTTTAAATCGTTAGTTAAGTAGAATGTGCATAAAGATTACAACATTGCAGAGAAATGCAAAATGCAGCAAAGAGCAAGTGCAAATTGACCTGCATTATGAAGTAGGGAGGGTGTAATCATGTTCTGTTATGCGTTTTGCAGGATAGTTGTCTACCAAAGCATTGGGAGATGTCTGGAAAATGTGATCCATAATGCTGAATCTCTGTGAAATCCTTCCCACTTTGCAATACTAAGTGAATAGTTTCTGTTCAGAATAATTTCTTAGCCTTTAAAAAAATCAGAATAACTTGATTATGCTATTTTTTATATTTAACAGCAAAATGAGTGTTGATAGTGCTTAAGGGGCAACATACATACATGCAAGTGTATGTGCATAATAGCATTATTTTAGCCTGTCTTTCGGTTTTTCTTTTACACTCCTAAATAATCTCAAAACATTTTACACATTCTTTTTAGCAGAAATTTACATATTAATGTAGTCTAATTGGCTACTATTGTAGCCTTTAATGCTATCTGCAGTATTCAGATATTTTTAATAAGGAAGCTACGGAACAGTTGTTGGTTCTTTAATGGGGACTTTAAAAGTATATAATTATCCCTTTGTGCATACAAACTAACAGAAACACTTTTATACTGACAGAGGATTGCTGCTATTATTTATTTATTTTTTATTTCTCTAAAAGGTGGTTGTGAAGAATTCACTTCTGGCAAGCTAAAATGTGGTATTTTAATTAAGTGGAAAACTTGAAAAGGGGAGCTTTTTGCAGAGGGGGCTCAATTGCTTCTTACAACCTTTCTGAAAAGGGCAGAGTGTTAAAACAAACCTCCCACTTTTATTTTCAAAAGGAAAAAAAATCAGAAGCCAAAGATAATCTCTCCATTAGTATTATTAAAAGTGTTCAGCTTTCTTCTCATGCTTTAGAAGCAGACAGACTTGTCATGAGCATCACATTTGCAAGCACTGTCACAGCTACTGAAGGCTCTGGTAAAAGCACAGAAGTGCGTTAACAGTAACTGCAAGCAGCCTTTGGGGAACAATAGGCTTACCTACACTGTGCCCAGCTATTCAAAAAAACAAGTTGCTTTATTATACTCCATACTCGCTTTAGTGCTCATATGGTGCTTGACCCAGCCTCATTTTTTGAAGTACTGTCACTAGTTCTAAACACCTTTTTCATTCCCTTTGGGTTAGCTAATTTGACTGTTACAGCATTCACCAAAATAACACTGAATCCAGCATGTAATGTCCAATATGTTCTGCTAGAGAGAGAAACCTTCCTTCAAAGGTTCTTCCATTCTTGACTGTGCACACACAGATTTGATAATTTTTCTTCTTCTAAAAGAAAGAAAGAAAGATCTAAAAATTGTTTGTCTTCATAGATACGTATTGACAATAATTACATATAAAAAAGCACTGATGTTAAGACGATAACAAAAAAGTAACTCAGGATTTGCAGAACAATTGTGATTGTGTCATTAGTGCCATAAAACTTCTTAAGTATGCCAGAATCACTCAGCAAGAACTCTATTACAAAAGCCTTGTCTAATTGTTTGGATTTCTCCATGTTGTTTTGGCAATTAATTTGCTTTATCTTGGTTGCATTGTTGAATAAAAGTACATTTTAGCATGCAGTCTTATGTACAGTGATGGAAAGTGAGCTAAATTTGCATGACCATACTTTGTCTGGTGTAATAAAGTCATGGCTGTAGCATAATAAAGCTGAATAAATAATCAGCTAGGATAGTATTTTCAGATCTACTTTTCCTTAGGTTAGGTTAGCCCCTAACTGACATACTTTTATAGGATTAGGCAAGATCTAACTAGGTTTGGCATCTAATCTGTTTTAGGCAGCGGTTCATTTTTTCCATCATTTCTATCCATGGGGAGGCAAGGTCACCCAATACGCAGGCAGAACAGACTGTACTTCTGCATGACAAAAAAAGCAGTGAGAATACAGGTAGTTTCATAACAGAATGTGCAACTCCATTTTGTTTCAAGAACTGTGGAAGAAAAGAGAGCTTTCTACTGACAAATGGTGAAATAGACTTCCTAGAAGCAACAAGTTATATGCAGCTCTTACCAGGAGAGAGAGCAATTCAGAAATGCCTTAGTACTTCAAATATTTTTCACTCTCTGAAGCACAAAAATTACAGCCATACCTCCATTTCCCTGTTATAACATTAATTTCTCAGTCTTTAAACATGAAAAAGCTAAAAACAGTTCATATGTGTTCCAGATGACCTAAAAGGCATAATAAAAATGAAAAATCACAAAATAATAAAATGTGTTCCTGAACATACTGCTTAATTCTTCCTTCTTTAAAAGTGGATGTGTAAATATCCATTCCAAAAATAAAGTATGACTCAATAATAATTGTTTTGTACAAGAACTGTTTAATGCATTCCTGTCTTCAGAGACTGAAAACATAGATGGGTATCTTCAGCAACCCTCCAACTGCAAAAAAAAGACATTGCTGTCCCAGACATGGCAGAATTAAGATTTCCTTTTTAGTCATCCATAACTGAATCCTCCCAAAAGGAAATCAGAATGTGTGTCTCTAGAAAACAACTAGAAAGCAGGGCCAAAATGATGCTCAATATTTGTGAAATAGAACAATTAAACTGAGAGCAGATATTCAGAGAGAAGTTAATGCCACCAACCTAAGCACTATTGCACTTGTTTGAAAATCAAGCAGGAAGATTGTATAAGGTATATCAAAACCAATCAGGAAAACGTTAGATTCTTCTTGTAGATCAATTTCTGTATATTCTTATGGAAGAGTGCTCAAATGGATTTAGAAGAAACTCTTCACCAATTATCTGCTTCTAGCACTAAATATAAAAAGACAAGGTAGACGGAGGAAAAAGCAAAAATTTCATCAGTGCTTTACAGATTCTTGAAAGGACTTTTCAATTACATGTGTGGGACCAGTGGATACAAGTGTATAGAAGTACTGTCTTGGTGAAATTGTCAGAATATTTAGGAATGCTTCCTGGCAAGAGTATTGAATTCATTATAGTAATTTCAATTTATAAAAGCAAGAAACAAAAAAAAAACAACATTCACATACACCAGACCAGCGACTCCTCCCTCCCTTCCTCCCTCCCCCCCCTCCCCCATCAAAAAAAAACTAAACAAATACAACAGAACAAAAAAAAACACACGAAAACATCCCAAAACAAACAAGCAAAACCCCTAAATAGGAAAACATCTATGTGTTCAGGACGTGGATTGGAATAAAAACGACCTTTTACCCGAAAAAGATACTGCTTTAGGTATGCAGCAGGACAGAAGAGAAAAAAAATGTCAGTGCCATCTCTTCCTCCTGTGAAAACAATCCACATAAATTATATGGAATCAAATTGGTGATATATTCTGTCAAGTACCTTTTTATGAAAAGAGGCCTGAGATTTAATATGCTGGAATTTCTTCCTGCAATGACCACTGGAGAGGATGGCTACCTGCAGCTTACTGCTGAGTTACTTACAGAAAATAAAGCACAAAGAATGCAATTCTCCCTCTCACATGCTATACCTGGCTTGTGGATAAAGATAACAGCTCTAGTCCCTGTTGCTTTCTGTTCTTTTTTCCTTCAGATGACTTAATTCATCAAAAGCAGGGAAAGCAATAAAATATATGGGAGATGCAAGTGCTGCAGCATGAACATAAAATGGGCCTTTTATATATTCAAATTCATATCCAGTTGTAGGAAATATTCATGACTAATATTAAACTAAGCCCAGAATTAGGCAAAATGCAACAGACATATATTGAAGTGAGCATTTTATTATGTGCTATGTCAGTCAGATTAAAGAAAAGAGTGCATGACACCGACAGGATATTGCATGTATATCAAGCAATCTATTTATATATGACAGGGAGGGTTTGATTTCTGGAAGGAGTGACAACCCAATGAAATAACTGCTCGCCTTCAAAATTACTATAGTCTAAATGTATACCCTTTAGAATACAATCTTAAATTACAATTAACAAAATGTAGATAAATATGTTTGAGAATCAATACTGACATACAGAATCGAGAAAGGAGAAATAATCTGTAAAGATACCAAGAGGTTGCTGAGTATCATCAGAACCCTGGATCTGGAAAGCAGAATGAAGGAAGCAAAGGATATTTCTCTGAGAATTCCAGGGAAGGTAATTTAATAAAAGAGCTGATTTGTTTGTTGCCAAAAAGGCCTTGAAGGTGGGGCTGGGAATTTATATTACTTCCCCCCCCCACCCCCCACGACCAACGTGTAAACTAGAGAAGTGAATCTGCTGTGATTAGCAATATCTGATCAGCGTATGAGCCTGTTTGCAATAATAAATTACAGCATCTCATGTGTTTCACTACTGTTCTAGCCAAGTTAAATCTTTTGTTTTATTGAATCGGTGTTTCTGGTCATTTGTTTCCTGCTCTGGTTTAATACTGAGAAAATATCTGCAGAGACAGAAACTTCAGTGCAAGAAAAGAGATAATTGCTGCACCATTTTTTAAAAATCCTTTCTGTGAGAAAAAAAAAACAACAAAAAACTGAAGCACTAAAGCTGAATTCACTATCTTCATTACCTGCAAAGATAAAGTGCACTGAAACAGAAATTCTTTGAGTTCACAATCATTACACTTGGATGCTTATATGAGAGTAGGATAAGGAAAAAGAACAATCAATGGTCAATTGACTTTATTTCCTTTTGTAGAATTATAATTTGCATGACTGTTACATGTTTCCAAGGTTATCTGAGCAGAACACATACAGCCCATCTGACACGTAGTCCATAAAGTAGGCTGAATGAGAAAAGCAGATATGCCATATGAGACACATCAACCTGCACTCTAAGCAGTAATGAGAATCACTGCAGTAGTCAAATCTCTTGCTTTTATTTCCATGAACTTTCAGCAATATCCAATTGGTGCATTTGGGGGAGCTATAGGACAGATGCAATCAGGTATGGCTTTATATATCAATAATTTCAAACTATATTTTCTCATAACCTTTCGTTCTTTGTTCAAAAGGGGACTTCCATTTTAAATTGTAATCTATGACTTTTGAAACGGATGTTAAAGTGTCTTGCCGACAAATTCTTCTGGTTGATTTTCTCTCTCTTCTTTCTTCATCTCTTTGCTGTTTTGAAAAGCCATCATGGAAGCATTATGTGAAGGTGAAAGGTACTAGACTGTAAGGCGACAATTAAGCTCCCATCTTTTAGCAGGATTGCTATGGGGATTATGTATTTAGGAGATGCTAATCGAAGTTGCACACTGATGTAAAAATTCAGCATATATTAGCTACTTATAACCAGAGATTAAACCATTTCCATAACATACTGCTAACATCTTAGTCTGAATACTTTCTACTTTCAAATCTCGCTCTACATTAAGCTTGATTACTTGTGGCTTCATAATGCATTTGCTAATATGATCTTAATCCTTCAGTGGCATTATACTGTATAACAATGAATAACGACCCAGATACACGAGCTGCTGTATCACAAGATCCAGGGAAGATTTAGTGCAAGGAAGCAAAATTATCTGAGGTTGTCATGCTTAAATAATAATTATTATCGTGGGCTAAGAAAATCCTGGTCTCTGATTGGATAAAAGCTGCTAAAGCTCAGGATGATCTTTACCTTCTTATCTCCGGCTCAAACTTCTGTTAAAAGCAGGTGCTTCCTGCTCCAGACCTCACTCTGAGTAACAGCATGGATGCAGATCTATATTCTTGCACCCTAAATTGAAATGAAAGCAGATTCTTCTCAGAAGCATTTAAAAAATGAAAATAGAGTAGCAACAAAGTACATGATTAAGCAACCTTTTTGTTATATGAACTATGCTTTGAAGATACCAATTTTTTAATTGAAAAAAAAAAAAAAAAAAAAAAAAAAAAAAAGCATTTCTGATTGCAACTGAGTGGTTATAAGTGAAGACACAATCTTACTATTGTGCACCAGCTGCTCAGATAGGGAGACGAAGGCCACATAAATGGAATAAAATTAAACCCATATTCATGAATCAGAGAAAACTTTTTCAGGTGGTTAATATCCTTCCTTACTGCTTGTCCTCAGCTATTGTGTAGTTGCACATTAGCTCTGCTTCATTGCAAAAGTGGCTGTATTTCATTTTGTTTAACTAATTCTCCTCTCTCTCTGACCTGAAAAATGGTTTAGACTGAATGGTTTGATACGGATGTAAATGTTCACTGTAACATTTTCATTCTTATCAGAGCTTTGTAAGGTGCTGAATGCAGTCAGGGAAATTTTCCTTTGGAGCCTCCAAGTTTCTTTCATGACTCACAGTTGGAACAAGAAGATTGAAATTACTGTGGGTACCTCACCCATGCCTAAGAAACGTGAAAGTTAGAGCTGCACAGCCTTTTAGAGGACACCATAGATGTCTTCAGGATCTAATCAATTTCCCCTGTAGGCATCAAGACAAGTAGTGATCAGAGCTGCATCTGGTACTTTATGAAAAAAGTAGAATCTCAGAGGTCTCATTCTGTAAAAGCTGAACACCCAGACTATTTCCCCAACTAGTCTGGAAAAACATGTGTATAGGCTGTGTCCAAGATAGCCATTAACAATGTCTTTGAAGCAGCAGCATAGATGAAACTTCAGGCAGGCAGCAGAAATGCTATGTTTTCCTAAACCACTTTACCTTCCCATCAGTAGCAAAATGAATGAAACATTAATGGCTTTTTTTCTCTCTGCTCCCTGCCTCATTTTACCCACTCATGTAAATTGTGAAAAAAAGAAGTGGACTGTTATTTTCTTCAGTGGGATGATAGCATTTGTATCTCTGAATGCCAAAACGATTGTGCACAGGGAGAGGAATTAGTCTGATCTACTTTGTTTCTACCAATGGAGGGTGAGTAGTCATAACTGACTCAAGCTTCTTCCTGCTTGCAAAGGACTTTCTTTTATTTTCTGCCTCCTTTTCCTCTCCTTCTCCCACATGATTTTTCCATTATTACTATATTCTTTGGTTTTCCAACAAATGGTCTGTGGAAAATAAGCTTGTACAAAGAGTGAGCTCTGTGGGTTTGACACTACTTACAAGTCAGTGATAGCATTTTAATACCTTGTTTTTACTGGCTATGGAGTTTGGCAGTTTCAGCTGGTAAAGAGGGAGGGGAGAGGCTTGCAGACAGACTGCCACTCTTCTGAATTTCTATCATCTGCATGTAATGCATTTATTTCCAGTTTCTTGAGAAGGAGCATGTTGCTAGTAGAAAAGAAAGTACTCTTGAGAGATCCCATTTGAATTCCTCATACAAGGAATTAATGTCTCAACACTGATTCCACTGAAGCCTGGGCAGCAAATGTATAAATGAATGAATGAATAAGCAAATACAGGTACCAGCAATTATAATATGGATATCTTAAGTACAAAATGTCAATCACCATCCCACAGGAAAAGCAGATCTGGTCTCGTGTTGACAGCTGTGGGACTTTGCTAGATGTGGCTGCTGAGCCACCAGCTGTTTGCATCTGGTGCACACTTCTTTGAGTGCAGCAAGGTTGTGGCATAATGTTGCTACTGGACCTTGTGAATTTGAATTCCTCCCCCATGCATCCTGCTGTCTTAAGCTTGCCTTTGTCTCCAGGCCTCCTTCCCACCCTACAAACCCCATCCTCATAGACACCTTCAGGTTTTATGTCCGAAACATGGAGTCTTGCAGATTGGGTGAAGAAATGCTGAGAAGCCTGTTAGGGGGAAAAAAAAAGAGTCTCACAGTTTTGCTAATATTGCATTTTTAGAGGCTTTTGTGGGTGGAACTATAAGCAACTTTAGTTCTGTCTCTGTGGGCCAATTTTTAAAGATTTGATCACGTTCAAGAGCAGAAGAACATTTTCTCTGTATTTCCAAACTTCTCAAACAATACATTCTTTTATATGTTAAGGGAACATTTATAGTATTTACTTCATGTTTTCATTACTGAGAACTTACGGTGCTGTGTAGGCTAGTGAAAAAGAGTACTTTAGTATCATTTATATGAAAAGTATGCAGTGAACTGTTCTTATTCAGTGTTTTACTGGTTAACTAGAATACGGTAATAGTAAACATTTACTGGAATATATAGGCCACCTACATTAGAAGGTAAATTATATTCATAATAAATTGCCTTATTCCCTGCACTACATGTGAGGAAACCTAAACTGAACAGTGAAATTTGCTTTATAGTTAACTATTTTATCCACTGAGTTGTGAGGAAAGCTGAAACAAATTAGATTGTATTCAGGCACTGATTAATACATGGAAACCACAAATATCTTGTTGTGGACAAATGTATTTGTTTACACAGAACAGAAAGTGACTGGGATCCCACAACTCTGTAAAAATGAACCTGCCTGTGAATTAAGAACTTTATTTTATAGTGAAAAGAAAGATAACAAAATAGTAGAGTACAAAAGTAATTTGGGAAGAATAGATGCTAAGGTTTGGATCCAAATTTACATGGAAAATGCTTTTTGATTTAAAAGAGGATGTGGTCAAATTGTTAATATATAGTACTATGATATATGGTTTCTGCATCTTTAATAGTGATTCCTGATTAAACAAACAAACAAACAAACAAACAAAAAACAGCACTTTATCATAGCGACAACACTCCCCAGGACTCATATAAAACTTGAAATTTTGCTTCCCCCTTTTGCCAAAAAAGAAATCTCTTTTTACGCAGCTCAAAAGACCTACATACTTTTAATGTTCAACAATATGCAAGATTTATGCAACAGATGCAGCTTATTGAAGGGATATAGATAAGAGGCAGATAGTGGGTTCACAGGAAAGGAGCTAAAGTAAGTAATACCAAATCTTTCTTCTTCAAAATTAATTAAGATCCTGAAGTCACTATTGGTCCAATCAAATGAACTTTTTACAGTATCTTGTCTTTTAACTTCACATCTCATTCAACTGCCAGTGGTACATCAAACTTGGTATCTCAGTAGGTTATAATATCCCAGTTTTATCCCACATTAGACACCAGCCTTGAGATACACCCAGCTCTACCATATTGCTCTCCTAGTCCCAAATCAATTGACTGCTTTTACATTAAACCTTTTAAGACAGATTGTTATCCCAATTCTTTCTCAGAGTATTTGATCACAGTGTCCAATCATCAGAAGCATCGGAAGGGCATATTAAAGTCAAATTCAAACTAACCTTGATGTTTCTTATTAAATAAATGACGTATGTTAAATTAGAAGAGCATTAAGAATGTCTTTAACTGTACTCATTTTTTTTTGCTTGAAGAGGAAATTAACCTGAACAAAATACTCAAATTTGCCTTGTAAATATGGCAGTATGAAAGCACCTTTAAGCTATGTATAAAGAGTGAGTATAAATTTATCTTTTCCAATTTATCTCAACAATATGCCAGCAATGTGAATTTCTAACCTCATTTATAGGGGACATTTCTACAACTACATGGTAAGAGCAGATAGTTTTATTTTCACATGTATATTCAATTCATTAATTGCTACTTAAAAATTGTTATAATGATTAATCATTTGAAATATTATCTCAAGCAGTCTCTTCAGTTGGTATAAAGGCTTTAATTGTATTGTACTAATCCAGTTTTGAGTGTGTAAACTCAGATTTTTTCAGCAGCCTATACCCTCCTTCCAAAATCAGACCTGTTATGAACATCAGATCCTGCATCCTTATCTGTCTTAGAAGTTTATTTTTCCTTATTTTAGAGTACTATCTTATACAAAATATTTGTCTATCTTTCATTTACTCATTTATTTAGTCTTGCTCGAACATGAGCACCTCAACTGAGTTTAGAAGAGCTTTTAAAAATAATTTGTCTTTGAAATTTTTGACTCAGTTAAAACGACACAGTATTCTTCCACATGAACAGAGGATTTCTTTTTTTCTTTCTCTGTAAAATACTGCTCAGCAATTTAAAACCTGAAATTATGAAACAATAAACTTCCTGATTTCTTGCCTATCCATAATGATTCTTGTTAGTAATCTATCTTTATTTTGGCTTTTTCTGTGTTAGGATTAACTTCAGGCTCAACCACTGGCTTTATCTGGTGAATGTATTATGGACTGAGCTAATCCTGTGAATCTCTGGTTTTGGAATCATGACTACACATAACGGAGCCTTTAGCACTAGCCACACAGAAAGGTGCTCTTCAATTTGCTGTTTAATATTACTGTTTTATTTAGGTAAGGGTGCTGCACCTTTTTAAGGAGAACTTTCCAACCTGCAGAAAGAAGTTTTCAGTTTATCTGTTCTCAGACTTCCATCCAGTTGCTCTTACAGTAAATCTAACAATTTGTGTTTGAATATTATAGAATCATAGAATTGTAGAATGGCTCAGATTGGAGAGAACCTTAAAGATCATTTCCTTCTAATCCCTCTGCCATGGGCAGGGTTATCAATCACTGGATTAGACTGCCCAGCACCCCATGCAATCTGACCTTAAATGCCTCCAGAGATGGGGCATCCACAACCCCTCTGGACAGTCTGTTCCAGTGCCTCAAAACTCCCTGAGTAAAAAGTGTATTCTTAACATCTAACCTAAATCTCCCCTTTTTTCATTTGAAGCCATTCCCCCTTGTCCAATGGGAAGTAAAGCTTTTCTAAAGAAAATAAAGATTGTTGGTCTTATTTGATAAAGATGAGCAGATGGAGATCCTACTGCTTTCCTCAATAGTTTGTTTCATTAATTAATTATACTCAGCGATTATCATTCTAATTTGGATGCCTGTAGCTTCAGTTTCCAATTAATGATTCCTGTTTCATAAGAATCTTTATCTCCCACACTAAAATCAGCTCTATCTGGCCTTTTCTCTCCAAGACTCTACATATTTAGCTAATCTTGTCACATACTGGTATTCTTTCTGATAAGATTTCTTTGTACATTTCCTTCCTCAAGCCAGAAACTCATCACCCCCAGTTGCCAAGAAAATACATTCTACATTCTTTTTCACAATTAATTTAAATAACAAAGCATTTTAATCAGGTATCAAAATTTCCAGGTATATGTATTTAACATTTTTTTAAAAATTCTAAAATATAAGAAAACTTCAAAATTTGACAAGAAACAGAACAAACTGAATATTGGTATGAAATTTCAAGGTACACAGAACTATCTGAGGTAGAAGAAAAGTCAGAAAGGAGAATGAAGTGGCTACAAAAATGTGAGGCATTACTACCTTGTTTTTACTTTTCTACAGGGACATACGTGCATTCGATTGTATCAAAATACAATGAATACTTATTCCTCCTTCCATTTTGTTTTGAAAATAAGAGTAATGTATGTGAGGTGATGTTAAGCACTGGAAACATTGCTCTGTTAAGTGTGATCATTTTGTCATGAATGTAGCAAATATTAAGAGAGAAAGCTCAGAAAGTTAGGCCTGAGATTTGTCTTTAGAGTACAGTAAAAATGAAGGTTTTTTATATTGAAGAGATTAGAATTCAGTAAACTTAAAATTCTCTTGGGGATTGGCTCACAAAAAAAAGTGAATTTGTTTTTGAGTTGTCCCGAAGAGTTGGGAAGTAGATACCAACAAATGACAAAGAACACATGAAATTAAGAATCTTACAGCACTAAGCACAAAAAGAATTATTGGGCCAATAAATAAATAAATAGATAGATAGATAGATAGATAGATAGATAGATAGATAGAAAAGAAGATAAATATCAGTCAGTGACAGGAGCCTTCTGGGCATCTTCCGGGCAGAGTGTGCCAGTGATTCAGAATGCTTGGTCTCTGCAAACATTTTTTCCCTTATATTCTGAAGAATTGGGAGAATTAGTTGGGATAATTGAGCACTGAAAGAAGCATGGCACCCATTTTTAGGTCAGACACATGTTGAATGAACTTTTGGGCAAGTCTCTTATTCAACTGCATGTCTCTGCTCCCTGTCAGTTAAATAAAACAGACTCTGCCTGTCCTTCTGGCTACAAGGACAAGATCTTGAAGGTCCTCACATATGATGCTCTAACACAATGGTTGCCAGGACCAAGATGGTTTTGGTTACTAGCTAGGGGAAATTGAGATTCTGGGTCAATCTGTTGAGATTATGCTATATTCTACCAAGATTATTATATGTAAACAAAATGGTGTGGTGGTAAAGACAGTTTTTATAAAGTGAATGCTTTCGTCAGAGCTCATGGATGTTCCAGTGTGACATACTAAATTCAAGCCAGTTCTGTAAGACATGCACAGACGGAAGTAAAATGTTAAATATTTCATCCAGCAGGCTTGAAGGTCTCTGACCAAAGCACTGTATTGCTTTACTTCCAGCTGTGCATATCTAATAGCATATTTCATAATGTTTAAATACCAGCTGTATCACTTTACTCCTTGATATTAGGTGCAAGAAAAATGACTTAATTTGTTGATGAGCAGTCTGTTATAGGCAGGCACTAATGGCAGCAGTGATTTTACTGGCTCAGTATTCCTACCCTCCTGTGCTCTCTTCCACACTCTTTCTGAACTTGGATGCCTATAGCACATAGCACAGCACTGTCTGTGTTCCCTGGTTCAGGATTTCATTTCACTACATCATAAACTACTAACAGAACCTTGTCATTGCAATTTGTCACACTTTTTTTGTGTGCTCTATATCTGACTGAATTCTCATCTCCCGAGCACATAGGCTACTAGTCTGGAACAAATCTCTGAAATATAATGGAAAAGGATGAAAAAAATCTAAAGAACCTAAGAAAAATAAAAAGACAGTCAGTTGCCACCTCTCTTCCACGTAGTCGTGTGTAATACTCATTTCTCCTGGTTATGTGTGTTGTACCAGATCAGCCAAGGCTTGCTATCAGGAAGGCATCCTGGTGCTTCATGCCACCTTTCCAAGCATTGGGACTGCTGTTCAATCTCCAGGGAGGCAGCATGGGGGTACTTTCTGAAGAAAACCTTGGTTCTTCCAGAATTTTAAGTCCTTTTTCTCCCTTTATCTTCTGTTTTTTCCTCTTGAGTAAATATGCAAAAATTTGTGGAGGAAATTATTAGGGATCAACTATGCTGCTTTTCAAGCTGAGCAGCACTTGGAAAAGGCACATGCCTCCAGGCTTTGAAGAGAATAGAACCCCAACATCACATAATTTTAGCTGCATTAAATCTTGCACTTATAAGTATTTTTGCACATTACATATTTACTTTTGCTACTGTCAAACTATCAAGATTACACAATACAAATCTGTTTTCTTTATGCTAAAGCAAAACCATTGAGGAAATAATGTAGTGCTCTGAAGGATATTTTCCTTTACTGCTTTACTTGTCTCTGCTTATCTTTGCATTTACTTTTCATTTATTTATTTATTTTCTTTTATTCTCAGCTACTTCAGCCTTGTTGACAGGATTGGGCCTCCTATGAAAACAGCATGCTATTTTGTCAAATGTCACTGAGTCATATTCAAGTAATTAATTTACTTGTTGCACATTTGACACAATTTTCTTTATTAATTGAAAGGTCAGATAACTCTCTTATCCACAAGTAATTTTATTTTTCTATCAGCTGATAAGCATTTCTAAATAGATATTAAGAAGAAAAATCAGTTGCTCTTATACTTTTTTTCTAAGCTATATAAAGACTTGTAGATCACAATTGGAAATATGATGTATGTAAAGTAAATGAGATATCAACTCCTTCTGTATGTAAATGCATCCAGACAATCAGAAGCCATGCATCTCATCTAGGAGAATCTTACCATCCAAAAATCCTATGAGTGTTTTGCTATGTCCTATTTTCATAGTAAAGAGACTTCTTACAGTGAAATGTTAAATGCTAGCCCTTCATTGCATATTGTACATGAATTGTTGATTGTACTTGTCTAGTCAATGTTATGTTCATGCTGAGTCATATGCTGTCATTCCCAATCTGGGTGAGAGTCAATAAAACTCTAACAAGTGTTTTCGTACTTCTGTGGTGCTTCAGTCAAGCAAGCTGTTTGCAGAGGACTTGGGCACAATGAGACTAGGCAGCTGCAGGAACTGTCACGACATAGTTCCACCTGTCTTGAGCATGAAACGCAGACTTATCACCTACACCTAATGAGGCTCTGCTTGAACAATACAGGTACAATGAATCCTCTCTCATGCCAAAATTACTTCTCATGCAAATAGTGCTCAATCATCAGTTTGGGATTCTGAAGTTATATTTTATATTTTCAGTATGATGGACCTGAGCTACACAACTCACATCTACATTGCTAGCATGAAGTGTTCAAATATGTTTTCATAAAGAAATGCAGACCAACTGAGTGAAAATTTACAAACATAGTTCTGGATATAGATTTTCAAGGTAAAAAATAAAAAAGCTACTTTATTTCTATATGATTTGTAATAAAAATAATTTTTCAACCACTTTTAGACGTAATGTAACATACTGGCTTCTAACTCACTGAATGATACATAAAAAGTGAGTTTAAACTACTAAATTTACCAATTTCTACTTCTTTGAGTTGATATTTCTGTTTAGAATGAAATTTTCACTGGACATCACAAGTTTTGTACTTATATTATCTACTGAAAGGAAAAATCCTGAAGTTGAACTTGCTTTATTGCGAAAAATCTTGCATGGAGCACTGGGAGGTAACATAATTAGCCTCTGCAGTCTCTTCAAACTGTATATCATTTTAGTGATTAATTTGTAGTTTATATCTTGCTGATGTTTTGATATGTACGAGAGTAATGTATGAGGCATGAAAATTAATCTTCAAAACACATCTTCATATTCTTGTTCTTATATCTCCCTGATGTTCAGCAGGAGGGATTTCTGATTTTTGAGAAATGTGGAAACTAGAGAAAACTCTGCAACCCCAGGTAGTAACAATACCAAACCACCACTCTTTGTGTTTTATTAATGTTAATTAAGTAAAAGTTAACATCTAAGTTGAATCTGAAAGGTTTTTGGAGAAACCCTAAAAAGATCAAGTAACTGTTATGTGATTAAAAAATTAAATTTTATTAAAAATTATGATTTTTAAAAGTAATTTTTTTCACCAAACTGTACAAACTACCTTTAAAACAGAAATGCCACCTATCAGTATGAGATCTGCTTCCTAGTTTTGTTACTGTTTAAAATTGCCTTAGATAGACTCATTATTCAAGGAATTTCCTGTGACATGAATATGACTGTAAAAATAATTTTCAACATTAAATTTGGTGAACTGGTGAACTTTGTTAATATTTTTTTTGCAATGTTTGATTCATTTTAATAAATTGTACAGTACCAGGAGTGGAATGAAGTCCAGTGTCTGAAGACTGAAAGCCTGAACAGGTCAAACAAAAAAATTTGGCTTGCAATCTTGAGACTGTTAAAACAGTAACTAGAAAATTAGGCAGGAAAAACAGTTAGAAAAATGTTGAGAGTATCTTTGATCAGCTGATTGAAGAGAAGTAATATGACAAACAGGAAATTACAAAGAATAACTATTTTGACTGTAGTGGAAATAGCAACTTAGGTAGCTATAGTTCAACTAGATACAGAATATTTTACTGGAATTTAAAGGAAAGGTATCCAGATGTCTAAACATTCTGCTCAATGTGGCTTTTATTTCAAGTTTGGCAAGCCTTCAGAAAACTGGTAGACAAGTTTAGCTGGAAGAATTTTTCCAGTGTATTTACGTAATTTCATACATATTTTATGCTTCTGCGTTACATCTTTTAGCAGTGGTCGTATTTAATTTTGGGATTGTCTTAAAATGTTACATACACTTGTATGAATTATTTCATTATCCTATGTAAAAATTTTTTGCATATTAAACAAACTTCTAAACCTGTGAACAATTACAGTGAACAGAAGCGAAGATTAATCATGGATAAAAACGTTACAAAGAATTCAGTGAAGTATCTTCACATAATTACAACATACTATTCTCAAATAAGGAAAAAATAAACTGTGGTGAGGCAAAACTGTTTTTTCTCCTTTATGGACAAACACAGTTTTGGCACTTTATTAATAAAATCCCATGTAAACTTTCTTTGTAGATCCAATCAAAAATGAACGCAAAGCATTCTACTGGAGTCTGAAACACAGAAATCATAAACCATAGCAAAGATACAGCCTAGGCAGTAAAGTACATTTAGATGTGAAATGTAACAGGTGGGGTCAGCTGTATGCTCTTGAAGGCTACATCTCTTAGCAGCTGCTCTCTGATGAACAAAAAGCAGAGTACAGTACATTGCAGCAAATCTTGCAGGATGCTGTGTGTCCTCCAATCACGCCGGTATCAGGCCGTATAGCCATCAGCATCTCCTTTACCACCCTAGGGGGCCAGAGAGAACCTGCTGGAGTTGCCTTCATTTCAGGCTATGAATAATTATCTTTGGAGATTCATCGAGCTTTTTTATGTATCAGGACTGAGGTGCCATTTTATTTCTGTTAAATTTCTGTGGTCAGTGCTGAACTAAATTGTTTTAAAAAATTGAAATGTTTAGACTCAAAGTTCCTATTTCGTCTATGAAAGACTTCTGGCTTTTCGGGAAGTGTTTGTCTATACTTTGCATACTGTGTTTTTAATTAAATGAAGAGTGTAGAAAGAATTGTTTATATACTGTGTGTACATGCAATTAAGGGGAAAAAAATGACACTAACAATCAGCAAGGAGATAGCAGAAGTATAGTTATTGTGGATCCTAATCATAATTATGAATAAATCAGATGAGTAAAGCAGCATATATAAATGAAAAGAAGCTTGCTTTTCTTTGTTTCTGAGGAAAGCAAGAAACAAGTGTGTATACAGAAATCATGATAATTTTTTAATAACATTTCATTATGAAAGTATAATGCATGTGTACAACTACCCATTTGATTATTTTTGTATATTTTATTTAAAAATCCCATTTAAAGGTGGTTGTTAGTTTTTTTGTTTTTTTTTGTTTGTTTTTTGTTTTTTTTTTTGTTTGTTTTTTGTTTTTTTGTTTTTTTTTTAAATTAACCATTTTTCATTAAGATATCTATTTTTTACTCTGCTCATATATGGAATCTGGTAGGATGGAGTGCTGCAGACCAGACTTTCATTTCATTTTATGCTCCTTGGTGTTGGGTGATCAGCATTCTGTAAATCAGGCTCAAATTGCCTCCAGGTATTCCAAAACCTGTGAGGTATCAAAATTCAGTGACTATGTTTCAGGGCACATTTATGTGATTAGATACAGACAACAACTCCATTGACTCACTATTGTGGCCAAACAATACAAACTAGCTTTGTTCTGGAAGGCATGTTGAATTAGCATGACACTGACAGAAGGGCATGTTAGTTCAGGTTGAATGCAAGCACAGCTACACGTTTTCCAGACCATAGCTGACTCAGATCCAGAAAGATTCAGGGGTTGACAGAAAGGGCATGTGCAGAGTTGATCTTAGAGGAGTGATATGGAGCAGTGTGGTGCCCAGATTCTTTTCTGAGCATCTCTCAGTGCTTTATCAATTAATAGACAATTTTTCATCTCCAAATAAAGATGTGGAAAATTATAATAGAACCTGATTTCCTAATATACACATGAGAAGAGGAAAATGCTCAGTGCAGTAAAAATAAAAAAATCAGGAATGTTAAGGATATATTTATTTGTCAGAAACCATATTTGCTTCTAATTTAGATGACAGAGTAATTTTGTGATACCATTCATACATTACTGTCTCTCTTCTTCATTATTACTTAGTGATACAGAAAGTACTCTAACGTACAAAAGGGTTACATTTAATATGTTGAAAATGGTCACTGAAATATTGAGATAGAGGCGACCTCTAGAAGACATGCATTAACATTTCTCTACTTTAGGGGAAGACCCATGATAACTGGATTCAGACCTTTGCATATTTGGTCCTAAAATCCTTTGGACAAGGATTTAATTACATCAATTATCTATTCTCATCTGTGAAAGAAATTCTTAATATCAATCCTAGATTATTATTATTATTATTATTATTATTATTATTATTATTATTATTAT